>NC_071998.2:55948020-56251051 GCF_028885655.2 Pongo abelii
TGATGGCATCCGCTCAGCAGGAAGCCCCAGGGAGCTCAGCAGGCAGCCACAGTAATGATGGCTGTCCTTTCCCCCGAGAAACTCTGTAGTCTTAGGCAATCTCCAGCCAAGTGGCTGCTGAGAATCTGCACAGCTCTGTGCTTGGGACCCAAGGCCCTAGTAGTATAGGCTTATGAAAGGGATTTTCTGATCCCAAGGTTGCACAAATCCATGGAAAAAGCATGGTTTCCTGGGCAGAGTAGCATGAATACTCACCGCCTCCCTTGGCTGGGAGTGGGAGCTCCCCTTGCCCTGTGTGGCTTCCAGGTGGGGTGTTGCACCATCCTACTTTTCCTCACTCTCTGTGGGTCATGCCAACTGCCTAGTCAGTCCCAATGAGAGAAGCTGGATACCTCAGTTGCTGATGCAGGATTCACTCACCATTCTTTTTCTTCTTGGTGGGAGCCTCCGACCATGGCTGTTTCTAGTCAGCCATCTTTAGGTTTTATATTTAAGTCTTTGATCTATCTTGAATTGATTTTTGTATATGGTAAAAGGAAGGGGTTCAGTTTCAGTCTTCTGCATATGGCTAGTCAGTTATCCCAGCACCATTTATTGAATAGGGAGTCTTTTCCCCATTGCTTGCTATTGTCAACTTTGTCAAAGATCAGACGGTTGTTGGTGTGTGGCTTTATTTCTGGGTTCTCTGTTCTGTTCCATTGATCTATGTGTCTGTTTTTGTGCCAGTAAAATGCTGTTTTGATTACTGTAGCCTTGTAGTATAGTTTGAAGTCAGGTAATATGATGCCTCTGCCTTTGTCCTTTTTGCTTAGGATTGCTTTGGCTATTCTGGCTCTTTTTTGATTCCATATGAATTTTAGAATAGTTTTTTCTAATTCTTTGAAAAATGTCATTGGTAGTTTGATAGGAATAGCTTAGAATTTGTCAATTTCTTTGAGTCATATGGTCATTTTAACAATATTGATTCTTCCAGTTCATGAGGATGGAATGTTTTTCCATTTGTGAGTGTCATCTCTGGTTTCTTTCAGCAGTGTTTTGTAATTCTCATTATAGAGACCTTTCATTTCCTTGGTTAGTTGTATTCCTAAGTATTTTATTCTTTTTGTGGTTATTGTGAATGTGATTGCATTCTTGATTTGGCCCTCAGCTTGGACGTTATTAGTGTACAGAAATGCTAATGATTTTTATACATTGATTTTGTATCTTGAAACTTTGCTGAAGTTGTTTATCAGATCTAGGAGCCTTTGGGCAGAGACTATGGGATTTTCTAGGTATAGAATCCCATCATTTGCAAAGGGAGATAATTTGACTTCCTCTCTTCCTATTTGGATGCCTTTTATTTATTTCTCTTGACTGATTACGCTAGCTAGGACTTTCAGAACTATGTTGAATAGGAGTGGTAAGAATGGGCATCCTTGTCTTGTTCTGGCTCTGAAGGGAAATGCTTCCAGCTTTTGCCCGTTCAGTATGATCTTGGCTATGGGGTTGTCAGATGGCTTTTATTTTTTGAGGTGTGTTCCTTTGATGCCTAGTATGTTGAGGGTTTTTATCATAAAGGGAGTTGAATTTCATCAAAAGCCTTTTCTCCATCTATTGAGATAATCATGTGGTTTTTGTTTTTAGTTCTGTTTATGTGGTGAATTACATTTATTGATTTGCATATATTGAAGCAACCTAGTATGCAGGGTAAAGCCTACTTGATCGTGGTGGATTAGCTTTTTGATTCACTGCTGGATTTTGTTTGCTAGTATTTTGTTGAGAGTTTTCACATCTGTATTCATCAGAAATATTTAGCCTTTAATTTTGTATTAGCACACCATAAAGTTTTTTTAAGATAAGTTATTTTAGAATCATTCTGTCTTTTAGAATTCTCTGCATGCTAATCAAAGAATGCATTCTGTCATTTTTGAGAGGTTTTATATCCTTTCTTTTTCAAGGACACCTCAAAGATGAACTAATTTTACCTAGGTTAAAGGTTCCTTAAAGTGACCACTGCAATTCCAAATTATCTGTAGTAAATTTCACCCATTTTTCCAAGAAGGCACAAGATTTCAGTCCATAGTTTTTAAACATACGAACAGCTAGATTTCCAGATGAAAGATTGATTTCTAGTTTCCAAGTCTAGATTTGGACTTGGGAAAACCTATTCTGGCCTTCTCTTCAGTTTCCCTTGGATTCCAAGTAAGGTATGGGGAGTCTAGCCAAAGGAGCTATTCTTCTGGAATCTAGGGAACCAATAACCCCTCCTTGCTTATCAAATAGAAAAGATGACTTACCTAAGCTCAGAAAAAAAAAAACCAGAATATTCCTCATTATGTATGAAAAACAGAGAGCTCATGAAAGGGACTTACCCTCGAACTCAGTAGTCAGCAAGAAAGTAGTGAGTACAATGGGCTCTGTAGGTACTAGTATCTGGTTACTCACTGGCTTTGAAGGAGGAATGTGGAATTCTTTGGATCCTACTTCTGACACCAAAACTGTCAAAAATAAAACCAGATCAAGTTAGGAAAATTTTAAAGTATATTTTCATTCAATAAGAGAAAGTACAAGTCATGATCTGGTAGACTTAAACCTAAAAGTGGTAAGAACTTCAGCTCATAGCAGTTATAGCTTGAGACTACAGTTATAAAACTATAGTTATAAAACATGAATGAAGCTGGGCACGGTGGCTCATGCCTATAATCCTAGCACTTTGGGAGGCCGAGGCGGGCAGATCACTTGATGCCAAGAGTTTGAAACCAGCCTGGCCACCATGATAAAACCCCATTTCTACTAAAAATACAAAAATTAGCCAGGCGTGACGTTGGTTGGGGGGGTGGTGCCTGTAATTCCAGCTACTCAGGAGGCTGAGGCAGGAGAATTGCTTGAACCCAGGAGGCAGAGTCTGCAGTGAGCCAAGATCATGCCACTGTACTTGAGCCTGGGCGAAAGAGCGAGACTCCAGCTAAAAAATAAATAAATAAAAATAAAAATAAAACGTGAGTGAGGAAGTACATTTTTTCCTATTATGACTAGCTACTTGAAACTCACTTTATTTTTAGGGTAGCAGTTCTGCCTAATCTTACTTGTTTTAGCTGATTGCCTAGGAATTATCAAATTATAATGACCTCAGAAAGCTTGAATTTTGCTTATGGTTAGAGGTAGCATTTCAGGAAAATCAGGACTTTTAATTGTCACTTATGTGACTCTGAATGTTTTTGTTCTAGGGGTATATTCAAACTGTGGCCTTCAAAAAGTGTATCTTTAACAAATTGATACTTGAAACAAATTGCTGGGGCTTTTGTTGGCTTGTTTGTTGTTTAAACCAATTTTAGCTTTAGTGAAAACAGTCCTAACTTACATACATAGAAAACTTACATGTTTTCTATGCAGTGGTATGGTAGGAAATGTTTAACAATAGGCTTTTATTGGTAGGGAAAAGAAAAGGCCCTGTTTTACTGTGCTTGCTAATTTCTGTAGTCTAAATGCTCCCACCATGACCAGCTACAAACTAGTGATATGATGTTGACCTGCTGACAAATTTTTTGAAAATGTAGCAGTCAGCTTTCACAAGCCAGCTGCAGCACACCACTGTGTCTGTATTTTTGCTCAAGTTTTTAATAAAATTTTTAATCAAGGCCATGCCCAGGACCAAGGCCAATAGCACCAATTAAAGTCTCCTTTGTTGTCAAGCTGACATGGATGCATCAATCAGTACTCTTTGGGCAAGTCCAAAAAGCTACAAGTTTAACTCTTTATACTAGTATCCAGCCCACGCATTTACTTTGTGCAATGTCAAGAGAGAATGTCAGAAATGTTGCTAATGCAAGTTATCTGCATCCTTCTGCTCTGTCAATCCTGCCACCATGTCAGGAGAAATTAGGTTACTTTGTCATGCTTGCACTTCAGACCCCGTGGTGGCTTCTGAAGATCACTGCTTTACATTTTAAATGGAAAACCATGTGCTAAATACCTGATGCTGGAATTTTTATTGCATAGCAATGGTTTGTTGTTTCTGGAATCTGTCTTGCACCCCTCCCTGGAAACCTTAACATGGCTTGTGTCCAGTCTTCTCTTTCATAGATTATTTTGCATATATGCCATGGGAGAAAAAAATAATTGAAGTTGGAATTTTGTCTTACTTTTTTTTATTTTTCATAATTTTGCCAACATCTGTTTTTCCTCCAACAGATCTGCAAGTATGGGTCTAGAAGTCTGCTTATTTAAAGAAACTTGGGTTCTTTTCTGGTCTGTTGTTCAATCTTGATATTTGTGCCTCTCTTAATAATGTTCGCTGTAGGCTTTTTTATAAGAAGCATACCCCCACAGGTAGAATTCCTGTTTCTCTCTCTTTTTGCTTCACCCAAATACTCTTTCTTGTGAGTCTATTTCAGTCTACGGATTTCCAGCTAACGTCACACCCTCTTAACATTCCATATGACTCCCATTTCCCTTCTGCTAAGTATTTCTCTTGTATGATTCAACTTTTCTTTTGGTCATATTAGATGAGATCCTCAACCCACCACATCTCCTTGATACCTGTGAGACTGTAGTTCCCTACTTGGATGAAAATTTCATGTTTAGTATGGTCATTCCTACTCTTTGTGCAGAACTATATAGACTTCTGAGATCATAAGTGCTGTAGTTGAATCCATTCTCAATGAATTCCTAGTGGGAATTACTGTCATTTTCTCTAGTCATTCTTCTTTCTTGCTTTTATGTTTCAATGTAAGGAACTCTTTCTCAGGTTATAAATCATGAGCAGGCAAAGGCATTCTCCTTGTCCCCTGATGTTTTATCCATGTCCCTGGCCTAGGATGCCAAAGCCCTGATAGTCAAAATCCTATTCTTGGGTATCATCAATGCAGCTGGCTCTTCACTTCCAAAATCTTCCTTATTTCAGCTGTCCCTGGGGGAAAACTAAGAAAATAAGATGCAACTACATCCCTGAGTTGCCAAACCATGCAGCAGGATGACATAATGGCTATCTCATTCAAAGAGGAATCATTATTCTTACATTCTAGTGTCACCTTGGCTACTTGCTAACTCTGTGACCTAGAACAAGCCACTTTAACCCTCTGGGCTCTGCTTTTGTCCTCTAATAAGCAGAAATAATAATGCCTTCACTGCCTATATCTCAGAGTTATGTTCACAATGAAATTAGATGATGTACGTAAAAGTGTTTGTGCACTAGTCATTACATACAGGTGAGATACTCTTAGTAACATTACCAAGGCTTCTTGTGAAATGTGGGATGTGAAATTGAGCAAGATATATAGATTCAACATCAGAATAGAAGGAGAAAAAAGACTAATCAATTTGCTGAACTCATTAATCTTCATTTGATGTTTAACTGATGTCTGTACTCGTAAAGGTACTCAGCTAAACACAGCAAAGGAGCTTTTAGGACTAGTGAGATTTTTTTCTTAATGAAACCGTGCTGGCTGATAAGCACTGCAATTAACTGCTTTGCTATCACTTTTAAACAAATCTTTCTCTCCATTTTTGTCCCTGGGGGAGATAAGAAGGAGGAGATGGAGAGATAAAAATATTGGCTTGTTTTCATGTTGGTAATTTACAGCTGATAAACTGAATTGCTGCTCTTATCAGTGGGTTGTCTAGCAGGTTTGTTTAGAATCCACTGGTTACTCATAAAGTCTCAAATAAGGGAGAGGTGCCAGATTTGGGCCTGGCCTATGCCATAATTTCTCCCCAGTTGGAGATACTGTCAGAAATACGGTTTTACAGGAGATTTTCAAGTTAAAACGGAGTAATTTAAAAGTCATTCATTGATTAGGCCAGGCATGGTGGCTCATGCCTCTAATCCCAACACTTTGGGAGGCCACGGCAGGCAGTTTACTTGAAGCCAGGAGTTTGAGTGGAGTCTGCGCAACATGGTGAAGCCCTGTCTTCACTAAAAATACAAAATTTAGCCACTCAGGAGGCTGAGCATGAGAATGGCTTGAACCCCGGAGGCAGAGGTTGCAGTGAGCCAAGATCATGCCACTGCACTCCAGCCTGGGCAACAGAGGGAGACTCTGTCTCAAAAAATACAAACAAAAATAAAATAAGTCATTGATTACATGTGAATATTATTATGTGAATAATAAGAAGACAAAAGACTATCCAAAATTTATGGGGGAGGGTGTATATTTTACCCTCCCTCCACCCCTCCCAGCCAAGAGTACTCCAGTGCCTCTGAACTCATTGACCATAAATTCGTTAACAAGATCAGACCTTATTCACTACAGCCTGGTTTCTCCTGTAATTTAGAAGTGAAACCACCTTTGCAAAAATTGTTACAGTGAGAAAATTATGACAGTGAAAGAGATCTGACCTAACCAACTTTATCTTGCCTTAATTTCCAAACTGCCCTTAGTCATTGCTGGGCATGGGCCAAGCTAACATTGGGAGAAATTTAGTTCATAGTTTAAATGATAATAGCCCTTTCGAAAACTAAATGTCCTTTGTTAAATTAATGAAAAGCCACTAGGTTGGGAGGATGACAGGGGCTTGAATTCTGCTAAGATGTAGGCATAGTTAAATGATTACCAGTCATTATTCTGGAGGTCCCAATATTTGCAATTTCCCCAATTACTTCTGTAAATAACATAATTGTTATAGAAGTGAAGATTAACCTTTTGAGATATCTTTTCAGGCTTTTGCATTTCTGATGATCGGATGGCTCCACCCAGACCCAAGACTCATGACTCAAAGGTCCTGTGGGCCCCACCCAGAAGTGGACGCAGCGCAGGAGGACCATTTTTCACACCCCTATGATATTCCCAACCAATCAGCACCACCCCTTCCCTAGCCCCGCTGCCCACAAAACTGTCTTTAAAAAACTCTAGCCTCTAGCTAGGCATGGTGGTTCACACCTGTAATCCCAGTATTTTGGGAGGCTAAGGTGGGAAGATTCCTTAAGCTCAAGAGTTCAAGACCAGCCTGGGCAACACTTGGAGACTGCATCTCTACAAAAAATTAAAAATTGGCCAAGCGTGCTGGCACATGCCTGTGGTCCCAGCTACTCAGAAAACTGAGGCAAAAGGATCACTTGGGCCTGGGAGGTTGAGGCTGCAGTGAGCCATGATCGTGTCACTGTGCTCCAGCCTGGTGATACACTGAGACCCTATCTCAAAAAACAAACAGAAAAATAACAAAACTCTAGCCTCCAAATTTAAGGGGAGGCTGATTCAAGTGATAGTAAATCACCAGTCTTCCATTTAGCTGACTCGATGTGTATTAAACTCTTAGTTTATTGCAATTCCCCTGTCTTGATAAATCGGCTCTATCTGGACAACAGGCAGGAAGAACCCATTGGGTGGTTATAGGTGATTTGGGAATCCACTCCCCAGAGGCTGTGTATGCCACATAAAGACATACACACCCATATAATTTGACATAAAGATGTGTATGATTATAGCATGTTTGCATTTTTTTTAAATATAGTCTGTTTCTGTTTGTTTGCTTTCCTCCTTTCCCATATTCCTCTCTTTGGTGGTTATTTATCTTTCCAAAACAGATTTTAATATGCTTTCTTCCATTTTGCCATTTTCATTCAATAATCCCTCTCTAAAATCTTTCTTAGCCAACTGGTATAACTCACCCATTTACTTGTTGGTGGGCATTCATCTTGTTTCTCTCCTCTCTCTCTCTTCTCTGAGTAAGCTTATTTTCTAAAGCAGCCAGATTAATCCTTTAAAACATAAATCAGATCGTGTTACTCTTCTGCTCAAAACCCTATAGTGACTCTCTGTTTTACTCCCAAATAAAAGCCAAAGTCTTTACAGTGGCCTCCCAGATCCCACATGTAACATATCACCCCTGCCTACCCTCCCCACAACCCATTTCTCTTTGACTTTATTCTGCTGTCCCTCTTGTTCAACGTGCTCCATCCACACTATACCAGTCTCGTTCATATTCCTTGAGCATGCCAGGCAGGCTCTTGCCTTCGTATCTTGCACTAGTTGTACCTCTGTCTGAAAGGCTCTTTACCCAGATATCCCTTGCCTCCTTCAAGCATCGGCTCAACTCCCTTCTTAGGGAGGCCTCCTGCAATAAATTGAATGTTTGTATCCCCCCAGAATTCACATGTTGAAACCCTAATTCCCAAAGTGATGGTATTTGGAGGTGGGATCTCTGGGAAGTAATTAGGTCATGAGAGGGAAGCCCTCATGATAGGCTTAGTACCCTTCTAAGAAGAGACAGGAGAGAGCTTGCTGCTTCTATCTACCATGTCAATAGACACTACCACAGCCTTCTGCAAACTAGGAAGTGGATCTTCTTCACCAGGACCGGAATCGGCCGGCCCCTTGACCTTGGACTTCCCAGCATACAGAACTCTGAGAAATAAACATTTGTTGTCTAAGCCATCTAGTCTATGGTAATTTGTTATAGCAGCCCCAGCTGAGTACGGCAGCCCCAGCTGAGTAAGGCACCCACCTATCTGAAATTGCAACTCACACCCCTGCCCTACCATCTCAGCTCTGCTGATTCCCCTTACTGTGCTCTTGCTTGTTTTCAAACACTTATCTGTTTCTAATATACTAGGGTGTATTTATTTACTTATTAAGATTATTCATGTCTATCTCCTCCAACAAGATTTACCCAGCAAGAATCTTTTTCTTGTTCTCTAGCTCCTGAAAGAGTGTCAGGCATAAAATAACTGTTGAATAAAATGTGTTGAGTAAATGAATGCTGCCATTAACATTTTTATATATTCCATCACGCTACTGATTTTATTTTTATGGGATAGAATGCCAAGAGTAAAACTATTGAGTCAAAGGACATGTATATTTAAATTTTAGTGGAAGTTCCAAGATGGCTTTCCAAATATTTTTTTAACAAGTCATGGCCGGGCACAGTGGCTTACTCCTGTGATCCCAGCACTTTGGGAGGCTGAGGCAGGTAGATCATTTAAGCCCAGAAGTTCAAGACCAGCCTGAGCAACATAGGGAGACTCCATCTCTACAAAAAATACAAAAATTAGCCGGGCATGGTGGTACGCGACTGTAATCCCAGCTACTCAAGAGGCTGGGAGGGGAGGATTGATTGAGCCTGGGAGGTGAAGGTTGCAGAGAGCTGGGAATGTGCCACTGTACTCCAGCCTGGATGGCAGAATGAGACTCTGCCTAAGAAAAAAATAAATAAATAACATGTTCCTTTTAAAAAAATCATCAGTGTAAAAAAAAAAAATCATTCATCGCTGCCAGCAATGACTATTATAGCTCTCTTCAATTTTTTTCAGCCTGATAGATGTAAAAGGATATCTTGTCCTTGACAAGGTATTACGTGTCCTTGACTTTGATCATTTTCTCATATGTTTTGTTGGCAATTTGGAGGTGTTTATCTGTGAACTGTTTATTTGTATCCTTTTTCTATTTTTCTCTTGGGTTGTCTTTTTCTTAAAAAAGTGTAGGATTTTTTGTTTATTTGAGATACTTATCTTTTACCTGATGAGCATTATAAACATATTTTTCTCAATATATTATTTGTTTATGATATATTATCTTTTATCATAAAAAGCTCATCTTTCCTCTTAGAGTTTTTAGATTTAAATTTTGATTGGGAAAGCCTTCCCTATCTCTGTTATACATGTAGTCATTCTGATTTTTTTTGTGTGAGTTTGTATTTCAATTTGTCATTATTTAGTCAACAAGTATTTACATTTAGGTATTTAATCTTTGAAAATTGGATGTTAGTGTGTGTATGAAGGTATACATTAGAGAGTTTAATTTTCTTCCATATTAGTAGCCAATTGTGCAGGTACTAGTTATTTAAAAATCCATGATTTCCCCCTTGAACTGAACTATTAATTTTATCATATATTCTCACATAAACTAGGATCTATTTCTAGATTATCTGTTCAGTTCCACTAGTATGTTTATTGATTATCATACAAATATTTTTAATTTGATTTCAGAGCCACACCTTTTCCCCATTATTTTATTTTTCCTAGTTGTCTTCCTTGACTATACTGAAGCAATTATTTTTCCACATCAAATTTATGATCATTTTAACTAAATCTGGGAAACTTTTTGAGGTTAAACTTCCCTAATACTAGCAGCATGTATAGAGACATAGCTGGAGTGTAATGCAAAGATTATAGGTTAAATTCTTTTTGTTTTTTTCTGAGTAATATTTTCTCATTACAAAATAGAGATAATAATTCTTGCCCTGCTTATCTACCTAAGAGGGTTCATACTGTATGGAGATTCTCCAATACATAATATGATAAAGAATATAAATTCCATTTGTCCAGCAGAACTGTTTTGTTGTTGTTGTTGTTTTGTTTTTTGAGACAGTGTCTCACTCTGTTGCCCAGGATAGAGTGCAGTGGCATGATCTTGGCTCAATGCAACCTCCGTCTCTCAGGTTCAAGCAATTCTCCTGCCTCAGCCTCCTGAGTAGCTGGGATTATAGGCATGCGTCACCATGCCTGGCTCATTTTTGTATTCTTAGTAGAGACAGGGTTTCACCATGTTGGCCAGGCTGGTCTCGAACTCCTGACCTTAAGTGATACGCCTGCCTCGGTCTCCCAAAGTGCTGAGATTACAGGCCTGAGCCACAGTGCCCAGCCAGGACTGTTATTTTGCGTGTGTGTGAGAAAAGTAGTTAGGGCAAGGGAATAGACCTTTTCCATTATTTTATTAGGTGAGATACTTTGTTGCAAGTAATAGGAATGTAAGCATCAAATGCAGTAATGTAGGAAAACCGGTGTAAATTTATAACTCCTGGTATATAGTGCCTCTGTGTACTGTAGTGGTATTGTGGGGGCCATAGGCTCTTGGCCTCCTAAAGGCTGCTAAAAATCACTGACATAAAGCGGATTGATTAATAGGAGAAAAGGTATACAAATTTATTTAACATGTTGATATAGTTTGGATGTGTGTCCTTACCCAAATCTCATTGAAATGTAATCCCCAATGTTGGAGGTGAGGCCTGGTGGGAAGTGATTGGATCATGGGGGCAGTTTTCTCATGAGTGGTTTAGTACTATCCCTCTTGGTACTGTCCTCGCAACAGGGAGTGTGTTCTCGTGAGATCTGATCATTTAAAAATGTGTAGCGCCTCCCTGCTTGCTTTCTTGCTGCTGCTCTGGCCATGTGAAGTGCCTGCTCCTCCCTTTGCCTTCCACGGTGATTGTAAGTTTCCTGAGCAGAAGTTGAGCAGATACCAACATCCTGCTTCCTGTACAGTCTGCACAACCATGAGCCAATTAAACCTCTTTTCTTTATAAATTACCATGTCTCCGGTATTTATAGCAATGCAAGAATGGAGTAATACATGTGTATACACAGGAGGCTTCAAAATGAAAACCCAACTTCCCAATGAGTAACAGAAACTTATATGCCATCCTGAGGCCACAGTAAAGAATGCAGACTCAGAGCATGGCCAGAAACAGGTCAATCAGGTTTAGTGGCAAGACATGTTAAGAGAGACAGAAAGGAAGAAGCTTGGCTAGCAAAGGTGGCCTTGTTATATAGATGAAGCCTTCCCCAAAGAGAATAGATGGTAAATGTTTATTTTCAGACTTTAAAAGGTGTCAGACTCTCAATCTCTCCTGGAGCGGGGAAGGTATAGAAAGGGGAGGGGGCATGGCAAAAGGGGAGGGGACATGACAGAAGTTGCAAAGCCACTTCTGTCAGAAGTGATAGGACAAGTGATAGCCCTTTTAAAATACGTCACAGAAATAGATTTTGGGATAAAATATTTTATTTATTTTATTTTATTTTTGAGACAGAGTCTTGCTCTGTCGCCCAGGCTGGAGTGCAGTGGCGTAATCTCGGCTCACTGCAACCTACGCCTCCCGGGTTCAAGTGATTCTCGTGCCTCAGTCTCCCGAGTAGCTGGGATTACAGGCATGCGCCATCATGCCCAGCTAATTTTTGTATTGTTGGCAGAGATGGGGTTTTACCATATTGGCCAGGCTTGTCTCGAACTCCTGACCTCAAGTGATCTGCCCAGCTTGCCCTCCCAAAGTACTGGGATTACAGGCATGAGCCACCACGCCTGGCCTAGGATAAAATATTTTAATTTCCTTTTATTATATACCCATGTTGGTATATAGAGCCAAGCCTTACTCCTGTGAGCGTCATATGAGGCCCTGGTCATAGCTGCTGTCTGTGGCTGCTGTATAGTTTGCCACTTCCTGTTTCCATGATCTTAGATGAACCAAACTCTGCAAGGGAAAATAACTTTGTAAGTTACAAAACTGCCTGACAGCCATTGATCAGAATTATTCTTGCTGTTTCCTGTGCCGCATTTCTCTCAAGCAGGAGAGAAGTCTGTAGTTCTCAATGGCTGTCACCCACTGCAAAGACAGCTTCTTTCTTTGTAGAGCAGAGAGGTGTGACTCTGAGTCAGTGGCAGGCAGTATTATGCTGGTAATAAGAACTCTATAATGAAATGGTCTGAGAATATGAGTGCATTGCCCTCCTTTCTTTTGTTTCTCTCTCTCTTTTTTTTTTGAAATGGAGTCTTGCTCTGTCACTCAGGCTAGAGTGTAATGGTGCCCACTGCAACCTCCGCCTCCTGGGTTCAAGTGATTTGCCTCCCTTAGGCTTCCAAGTAGGTGGGATTACAGGCACCTGCCACCATGCCTGGCTAATTTTTGCATTTTTATACAGTTGGGGTTTCACCATGTTGGTGAGGCTGGCCTCAAACCCCTGACCTCAGGTGATCCACCTATCTCAGCCTCCCAAAGTGCTAGAATTACAGGCATGAGCCACCATGCCCGGCCTTGCCCTCCTTTCTTGATGAAGCCCCTGCTGCTCATATCTATATCTATCTTTAGTTATAGTGTTCACAAAAAGATTATTAGATTATCCCAACCCCAAGTGTTATTTGTGCCTTGTTTAATAGACTTGAGCAAAAGTATTTCAAGGGACTGTGCCAGGTGTTTTCTCTCTTTTTAATCCTTTTTCAACTGGCAAGGATCATGCACATTTACTCTGGATTTGGCTGATTTTCCCGGGAATGTATGGTGAGATATGAGTTTACAGTACCATTTTTTTTTAAGGAACAATAAGGGCATATAAACAGAAAGCACCCATTCACATAGAATTTTGAATCCCAGGGTCCTTAGAGATATGCTAGTCAGCCCAACTCCCCTCATTTGCAGATGTGGGTGCCAGAATCGAAAACGCCTTTGCAAAATTTTGACAGTAAGAGAAATCTGACATAGCTACTCCATCTTTATTCTAACCTCCAAGTTGTCCTTGGTCATTTGTGGGCATAAGCCAAGCTAGTTTTGGCAGGAATTAAGTTTATGGTTTAACTTTAAAGCAAGGATGATAATAGCCCTTCCCCAAACTAAACCACCTCTATAAAACTACGTTCACAAGGTTGTGATTATGAGAGGGACCTGAATTCTGCTGAGAGGTAGGTGTAGTTAATGATTACCAGCCCTTGTTCTGGAGGTAACAAGATTTGCAATTTCCCCAGTGATTCCCCTAGATAACATCACTATTGTAAAACCTAAGATTAGCTTTTTGAGATGTTTTTTAGACTTTTGCTTTTCTGACTCCACACAGACCCTCAATTCATGACTCAACCAGTCCTGTGGCCCCCACAGGTGAGCTGAGAGCATGAGAACTGTTTTTCAGACCCCTGTGATTTCATCCCCAACCAATCAACATTCCCCATTCCCTAGCCCCCTGCCCACCAAACTATCTTTGTAAAACCCTAACCTCCAAACTTATGGGGAGACTGATTTTAGTAATTACTCCATCTCCCAGATGGCTAGCCTTGTGTCAATTAAACTCTTCCCTTACTGCTGTGCTGCAGTCTCAGTGAACTGATTTTGTCTGTGCAATGTGCAGGGAGACGCTGTTGAGTGATTACACTAAAACTGCCCATTTGTTTTTTAAAGAGAGAGAGAGGGAAAGTATTTGTGTGCAGAGAGAAAGAGAATGCTGAAGTAAAATACAAAATTTTGACGAGTGGTGAATCTAGGTGGAGGGTATGCAGATTTCCATTTTACTAGCCTTTTTATTTTCTGTTTACTTTTCCTTATAAAAATGAGGGTAGGGGTGGTTAAAGCCAGGTGTAGAGGACTCAGAAAATAGCTTGTGCCAGTGGAGAAATATATGATTATTTAAGACTCGGTTTTCTGCCATGCAGGGGATGATAGTGTGGGAGACCAGCATGTACCTCCCCAAAATAGGAAGAATTGTTGAGCTGAAGACAATTAAGAAGTAGATGCAGGAAAGCTCTCAGCCCTGCCTCTATTTGCCTAAAGCAGAACATACATGTTGAAGGAAATAAGAATATTTCACTCCTAAATATATTTCTTTGACCTATTTTGAGATGGCTCTCAGAGGGCCAGCAAACAGAAATGTCCCCGCAAAGCTGTCTTTAGTGAGGAAAATTTGCATCTGGAGAGACCTTCATTAATGAAGCCTTCCCTTGTCTGGATTTAGAAAGATTAACTGAGAGTTGGACACCTTTAAAGGTCTGGAAAACACACACACACACACACACACACACACACACACACACACAGACAGTTAACATCTATTCTCCCTGAGAGCTGCTGCCTGTGAGGATTCCTCTAGACAAGACCACCCCTTCTAGCCAAGTCTCTTCATTTCTCCCTTCCACAACCTGTTTTGGCACTAAAACCTGGTCTTGGCCATGCTCTGAGCCCATATTCTTTCTCTAACCTCAAAGGTAAATAAGCTTCTGCACCACATAGGGAAGCTGGGTTTTCATTCTGAAGGCTCCTGTCTATAACTAACGTTAAATAAATTTGTGTGCCTTTTCTCCTATTGATCTGCCTTTTGTAAGTTGATTTTTCAGCAAATCTTCAAGGGGCCAAGGGCCTTGGCGTCTACAATTTACAAAGACAAAAGTTATCCTGCCTCTCTACCACCTCCCTAACCTTTATTAACCATTGAAAACAGCTTTGGACCCTTATAGGCCTGGAGATAGTATCAGAGGAATTGAAATTAATAAGCTTTCCTCATGTAAAAAAAAAACCTTGGACAAGTTAAATTTAACAGTTTAATTGAGCAAAGAACCATTTGCGAATCAGGTAGCCTCCTGAGCCAGAGCAGGCTCAGAGGGACTCCAGCGCAGCCAGGTGGTAGATTTGTGGACAGAAAAAGGAAGTGAGATGTACAGAAAATGGAAGTGAGATACAGAAACGGCTGGATTGGTTACAGCTTGGAGCTTGCCTCATTTGAACACGATTTGAACAGTCAGCTACCTTTGGCCAAAACTCGGTGATTAGCAGAGGAGTAGGTTACAATCTATGTCCACAGCCAGTTAGGTTTCAGTTTACTGTGAACAGAGAATCCTTTAGGCAGAACTTAAAATATGGAAGGAGGAAACTTTTGGTTAAATTTAATTTAACAGTAACTAGCATGTGTCTGCCATTTATTTACCCTCCCGAAGTTGTCACTGATACTGATAAACTCTGTAGCCTGAAAAGCTGAGATTCTTTCCTGTTTGGTGTTGCAGAACCAATACACAAAGCCAAAAGTGAGTGTCAAGCAGAGCAAGCTTGGTTTTTGTTTGTTTTTCTGAGACACTGAAGCAGTATGGTTCATCTGGGGTAATACCCGAGGCTTTTTGCCTCACACCAAGGAAATCAAGGACATAGACACACAAGGAGTGAGTTTAAGACCAGAAGTTTAATAGGCAAAAGAAAGAGAAAAACTCTCTTCTGCAGAGAGAAAGGGGCTTCCAAGTGGGTCTTCCAGTTCAGTGGTGAAATGCATGAGGGGGATGGGGGTATTTATAGATGAGCTTGAGGAGGCAGTGTCTGATTTACATAGGGCCCAGAAGATTGGTTGGACCAGGTGTGCCGTTTCCATAGTGCAGGAAGAAGCTGGCCGCCCCATCCTAATCTTTTATTATGCAGATAGGTTCTCTACCTGGCTAGCACCATGTTGTCAGTTCATTTACTGTACATGTGGTTAACAAAGGAAAGATGGAGCTGCCATGTTGAACATGCCTGGCCCCCTAGCCTTTTCCTATTGGCACAGCTGCTGGCATTCACCCATGTAAGCTTCCAGCTTGCTTATCTGTGTCTCCAACTCAATTTTACAGGCTGCTCTTTGTTAGAAAAGAAATTATTTTGGGGCTGCTTTTTGTTCAAAGGGAAGCCTTACTGAGAACTCTCTTACTCTCACTAATCTTCTAAATAATTTCTTTTTAGCTCCTGTATCAACAGGGTCTTGCTCTGTTGCCCAGGATGTAGTGCAGTGGCACAATTATGACTCACCTCCTGGGCTCAAGGGATCATCTCACCCCAGCCTCCTCAGTAGCTGGAATCACAGATGTGTGCCACCACACTTGACCAAGTTTTTATTTTATTTTTTTTAAAGACGGGGTCTCACTATGTTGCCCAAGCAGGTCTCGAACTCCTGGGCTCAAGCAATCCTTCCACCTTAGCTTCCCAAAGTGCTGGGATTACAGGCATGGACAACCACACCCAGCTAGGGCAAGTGTTTATTTAATAGCCCAGGAATTGGAAAAGCAGAAGGATGGCTCTGAAACCAATTTATCAATTAGTGAGGGGTGATGGGGTTAAAATATAGGGTTTCTCTAATGTAAGTGTTGGACATGAAAAGGAAAGGGAGGAGTATTCATGTCTTCTCTGGAAATTGGCAGAGATTTCCTGAAATCTGGATGCTGCCCTTTTTCCTTCCTTTTATGGTAAGGTATTTCCTGTTATGGCTGCCAGTAGGTGTGCCAGTTGTATGGTAATCAGGTTATGATGAAGTTACAGGCTCTTCAGAGGTCAAATGAGCTGCCATCTTGGATCTCCCCTGTTTCTGCTGGTCTGGTCAAGAGGGGGAACTTCTGACTACAGGTATGCTGTTTGCTGGAGATGAAGCAGGGTTAGGGTATCACAGTGATGTAGCCCAACCTTGCAGCCTTACAAGCACTAGAGAAGGTAACATCACCAGTAAAGTATTTTCCTTAGTCTTTTCATTTCTCTAAATATTTACTGATTTTGTTGAAGATGCTATAAAAGCTGGAATTCAAAGCCACCTCTTTGAGAACTACTCGTTCTCTGGGTATCACCCATGTAGATATGAAATATACATGTTAATAAACTTCTGTTTATTGTCCTCCTGTTAATCTGTCTTTTTAAAGATGGCTGTGTTTTAACTAAGAACCTATGAGGGTGAGAAAAGAAAGTAACTTTTATCAGAGGAATGCAAGTCCAGAGAGACATCACAATGAGACAGCAGTCCTACTTCTCCCTTTGAGCTATGTATTCATCTCTCAAAACTGCTTGCTGTTGCCATGAGTAGCTATAAATTAACTTAATAATGCCCTGTCTCATACCATAACACATACCTTTTAGCATAACAATGTATAGCCAATCACTAATTGATGTTATTTCTGTAAACAACTTTGTACCTTATTCGTTTTGCCCTTGTTTTGGCTTTGAAAACCTGCTTTGAAAACCTGCTTGTAACAGAGGCCAAATATGAACAGAGGAGTTGATAGCCAAGATTACTTGGATCTAAGTCTTTTGGGCAGCTGTCCTCACTTTGGCTCAAGTAAACTCTTTAAATTTTATTTTGTGCCATAGTCTTTTCCTTTTAGGTCAACAGGGTTATTATTTTTTCCTCTACAATAGAAACTTTCTCATCTGTAATGGTACAGGATGGCTTGAGAGGTGAAGAGTGAGGGTGAGTAACTGCTGTAGGTTTTTGAGAAGGAGATCAATAGTCTTTTCATCTGACTGAGTTGAAAGGGAAACTGCCTTTGCAAGGATTATGACAGTGAGAGGAATCCAGCATGGCTGACTTCATCTTGCTTCTAGCCTCACAGACTGGCTATCTTTTTGCTCATTCCTGGACAGAGGCCAAGCTAACCATAGGAGAAATTTATAGTTTAACTTGAAAGCAAGGATGATAATAGTCCCCCCCTAAAACTAACTCCCTCCTTGTTAAGGGACAGAAAACTACTAAAAGTCCACCAGATTAGGATTAAGGAAGGGTTCTGAATTCGGCTAAAATATAAGCATAGTTTCCAAAATTCCTTATGTCTCAGAAGTCATGTGGCCTTAGGTCAAAAGATTTGTGACTTTCCTAATTGCTCCTATAGATAACATCACTATTGTAGAACCTAAGATTGGTCTTTTGGGATGTTTTTTGGACTTTTACATTCTGACAACTGACTGACCCACCCAGACCCATGGCTTGATTCATCCAGTCCTGTGCCCCTGCCGCCACCCAACCCAGAGGCAGACTCAGCACAGAAGGACTGTTTTTCACACACCTATGATTTCATCCAACAGCAGCAGCCATTTCCTAGCTCCCTGCCCACCAACTTATCCTCGGAAAAACTCTAACCTCTGAGCCTTTGGGGAGACTAATCTGAGTGATAATTCCATGTCCTATGTAGCCAGCTTTGCATTAACTAAGCTCTTTACTGCAATACCACTGTCTCAGTGACCTGGTTTTGTCTGTGCAGTGGGCAGGAAGAACCTGTTGGGTGATTGCAAAGTGAATACAATGTCTCAGGTAACTGATGAGCTCTGAGGACAGAAAACAGTTGTGTGTCTATTTCTGGTGTATATTTGAGAGAGACTGCATATGGAACCCCAGGTATGGGGTTGCTGATCAAGGCAGAATGAAGAAAGTGGTATGTTTAGACAAAAGGGATCTAAGTTCCCAGGTTTAGTCTCTGGAAATGCCACAGAAGCATGAGATAGTAACCAAAATGAATGTGGACTGCCCAAGAGGCTTTGTGATGAGCATGAAGAAGGCACAGAGCAGCCTATATCAACCAGAGACAGGATCTCCAAGGACAGGAGAACCTGACTAGTGAATTCCTTAGGTTATGAGTTAAGGGACAAAGAATAGATGGGATGAGTTACTTCAGCAGAGGATGTTAGCAGAAAAACAAACATGGGCCAGATGCCCATCCTGCCCCCTACCCCACCATGTTACAGGGGAGGAAAACATACTTTTCTCTTATAAGGGGCCTCTGAAGTTCACTGAAAATCACTCACATGAGGCAGATTGATTAACAGGAGAAAAGGCATACAAATTGATATAATGTGTATACACGGGAGGCTTCAGAATGAAGACCCAACCCTCAAGTGAGGTACAGAAATTTATGTACCATCTTGAGGCTATGTTACAGGAAGAATGCAAGTTCAAAGCACAGCCAAAAAACAGGTTATTGTGGTGAATTAGGTTCTGGTGGTAAGACAGGTTATGAGAGGGGGAGAAGAGAGGTTTGGCTAGCAAAGGTGTCTTGTTATATACATGAAACCTCACAGGTAGCAGTCCTCAGACAGAATAGATGGTAAACATTCCGTTCAGGTCCTTTAAGGTGTCAGACTCTCAGTTAATCCCTCCTAAATCTGTATGAGGGAAGGCTGGCTGCATTAATTGAGATTCCGTAGATGCCTACCTCCTCCACCAAAGACAGCTTTGCAGGACTGCTTCAGTCTGCTCTCCCTGTGGCAGCCATCTCAAAATATGTCAAATAAATACATTTGGGGGTAAAATATTTTTATTTCCTTTACCCTTTTCCCTTTTAAGTTCTCAGCTGGAGACCACCATAACAAAGATAGATTAGCAAGAGAAAAACAAACAAAAAAAAGTTTGTTAACACGTATATCTCATATACACATGGGAGAAATCCAGGGAGTAACCCAAAGAGGTGGCTTAGAATTCAACCTTAAGTACCATCTTCAGCTAAATCAAAGGAAGAAGGATTCAGGGGAGGCAAGTTATGGGAATGTGACCAGGAACCATATGATAAATGAGAGTAAGGTCTGTTATGCAGATTTAAGTCAATGTCTTTTCCATTAAGAAAAGGCTCTTGAGATTTAGTCATCCTCTATTCTTGGTACAAAGAGGGAGAAACTATTACACGTGGATATTCCACTTATAAAGGTAAATTACCTTACAAAAAGCTAGGTTTTGCTCTTTTCAGAGCTTCTCCTTTGTCTGCTGTTTCTCAAAATAATTAGCTCCAAATAATCCTTATGCCAAGGAGGCATATTTGGGATGACATATTCTGGTCTCCTATGATGTCATCATATGATATAAACCTTCTGTGAGCTCAGGGGCCACTTTTAGGATGAGAAAGAGGGGAGGAATAAACTAAATTTACTGGCACTGAGAAAAGAATCTTTATTCTTTTAAATTATCAGATCCAGAGAGACATTTAAATGAGACAGCAAACACATACTCCCCACTTTTGAGTTATATATTTACCTCTTGAAATTGTTTGCTACTGCCACAAGTAGCTATAAATTAACCTAATAATTCCTCACCTGAGACTATAAGCCACACCTTATAGCTTAACAATGTATAGCCAATCATGAATCAATGTTATTTTCACAAACCAGTGACAATTCCTGACAAACAGCTTTGTATTAGTCCACTCCCTGTCCCCTCTTTTTTGCCTTTAAAAATTCACTTGTAAGTGCTGCTAATTCGATTGTATATTCAGGGCAACGTGAATCTATGCTCCTGGGTTGCAGTCCTCAGGCTTGGTGCAAATAAACTTATAATAGTTTTAGTTTTGGCTCGGCTTCTTCCTTTTAGATTGATGGTATATTCCAATTTATGACTCTCATACCTCAAATTAGCTAGATAATATGGTGATTAAAGGAAAGCTACATCTAGTTACATCTCAGCTAATGCTTAAAAGATATGTAATTTATTATAAAACTCGGGACCAGCTGTGGATTCTCACTGGATCCACTTTTCTGTGACTCTCTAGTCAGCAAAAATTTTTTTTTTTTTTTTTTGAGATGGAGTCTTGCTCTTGTTGCCCAGCCTGGAGTGCAGTGGTGCAATCTTGGCTCACTGCAACTTCTGCCTCCTGGGTTCAAGTGATTCTTTTCTGTGACTCTCTAGTCAGCAAAATTTTTTTTTTTTTTTTTTGAGATGGAGTCTTGCTCTTGTTGCCCAGACTGGAGTGCAGTGGTGCAATCTTGGCTCACTGCAACTTCTGCCTCCTGGGTTCAAGTGATTCTTTTCTGTGACTCTCTAGTCAGCAAAATTTTTTTTTTTTTTTTTTTTTGAGATGGAGTCTTGCTCTTGTTGCCCAGCCTGGAGTGCAGTGGTGCAATCTTGGCTCACTGCAACTTCTGCCTCCTGGGTTCAAGCGATTCTCCAGCCTCAGCCTCCCAAGTAGCTGTGATAACAGGCACGTGCCACCATGTCTGGCTAATTTTTGTATTTTTAGTAGGGATGGTGGCTCACTAAATTGGCCAGGCTGGTCTTGAACTCCTGACCTCATGATCTGCCTGCCTCAGCCTCCCAAAGTGCTGGGATTGCAGGCATGAGCCACCATGCCTGGCCAAAATTCTTTTAAAAAAACAAAAAAATTCCTAAAATTGTATGTGGTCAGTGAATAAAATGTCATGCCTGTCCTTGTTGGTCTGCATAACTCTTACAGACTGAATGTTTGTGTTCCCCTGAAATTCATATGTTGAAATCTCAACCCCCATTGTGGCTATATTTGGAGTATGGAAGTAATTAAAGTTAAAAGAGATTATAAGGTGGGACACTAATCTGAAAAGATTAATGTCCTTATAAGGAGACAGCAGGGAGCTCATTCTTTTTCTATCTGCACATATAAAGAGAAGGCCAGGTAAGCACACAATGAGAAGGCAGCTGTCCATAAATCAGGAAGAGAGCTTCCTGATTTCTGATTTCTATAGTGGCTGAACTAATTTACATTCCCACCAACACCTGTTTCTTGACTTTTTAATAACACCCATTCTGACTGGTATGAGATGGTATTTCATTGTGATTTTGATTTGCATTTCTCTTTTTTTTTATTATTATACTTTAGGTTCTAGGGTACATGTGCACAACATGCAGGTTTGTTATATATGTATACATGTGTCATGTTGGTGTGCTGCACCCATTAACTCATCATTTACATTAGGTATATCTCCTAATGCTATCCCTCCCCCCTCCCCACACCCCACGACAGGCCCCGGTGTGTGATGTTCCCCACCCTGTGTCCAAGTGTTCTCATTGTTCAATTCCCACCTATGGGTGAGAACATGTGGTGTTTGGTTTTCTGTCCTTGTGATAGTTTGCTCAGAATGATGGTTTCCAGCTTCATCCATGTCCCTACAAAGGACATGAACTCATCCTTTTTCATGGCTGCATAGTATTCCATGGTGTATATGTGCCACATTTTCTTAATCCAGTCTGTCATTGATGGACATTTGGGTTGGTTCCAAGTTTTTGCTGTTGTGAATAGTGCCGCAATAAATATACGTGTGCATATGTCTTTATAGCAGCATGATTTATAATCCTTTTGGTATATGTCCAGTAATGGGATGGCTGGGTCAAGTGGTATTTCTAGTTCTAGATCCTTGAGGAATCGCCACACTGTCTTCCACAATGGTTGAACTAGTTTACAGTCCCACCAACAGTGTAAAAGTGTTCCTATTTCTCCACATCCTCTCCAGCACCTGTTGTTTTCTGACTTTTTAATGATCACCATTCTAACTGGTGTGAGATGGTATCTCATTGTGGTCTTGATTTGCATTTCTCTGATGGCCAGTGTTGATGAGCATTTTTTCATGTGTCTGTTGGCTGCATAAATGTCTTCTTTTGAGGAGTATCTGTTCATATCTTTTGCTCAGTTGTTGATGGGGTTGATTTTTTCTTGTAAATTTGTTTAAGTTCTTTGTAGATTCTGGATATTAGCCCTTTGTCAGACGGGTAGATTGTAAAAATTCTCCCCCATTCTGTAGGTTGCCTGTTCACTCTGATGGTAGTTTCTTTTGTTGTGCAGAAGCTCTTTAGCTTAATTAGATCCCATTTGTCAATTTTGGCTTTTGTTGCCATTGCTTTTGGTGTTTTAGTCATGAAGTCCTTGTCCATGCCTATGTCCTGAATGGTATTGCCTAGGTTTTCTTCTAGGGTTTTTATGGTTTTAGGTCTAACATTTAAGTCTTTAATCCATCTTGAATTAATTTTTGTATAAGGTGTAAGGAAGGGATCCAATTTCAGCTTTCTACATATGGCTAGCCAGTTTTCCCAGCACCATTGATTAAATAGGGAATCCTTTCCCCATTTCTTGTTTTTGTCAGGGTTGTCAAAGATCAGATGGTTGTAGATGTGTGGTATTATTTCTGAGGGCTCTGTTCTGTTCCATTGGTCTATATCTCTGTTTTGGTACCAGTACCATGCTGTTTTGATTACTGTAGCATTGTAGTATAGTTTGAAGTCAGGTAGTGTAATGCCTCCAGGTTTGTTCTTTTGGCTTAGGATTGTCTTGGCAATGTGGGCTCTTTTTTGGTTCCGTATGAACTTGAAAGTAGTTTTTTCCAGTTCTGTGAAGGAAGTCATTGGTAGCTTGATGGGGATGCTATTGAATCTAAAAATTACTTTGGGCAGTGTGGCCATTTTCATGATATTGATTCTTCCTCTGCATGAGCATGGACTATTTTTCCATTTGTTTGTGTCCTCTTTTATTTCATTGAGCAGTGGTTTGTAGTTCTCCTTGAAGAGGTCCTTCACATCCCTTGTAAGTTGGATTCCTAGGTATTTTATTCTCTTTGAAGCAATTGTGAATGGCAGTTCACTCATGATTTGGCTCTCTGTTTGTCTGTTGTTGGTGTATAGGAATGCTTGTGAGTTTTGCACATTGATTTTGTATCCTGAGACTTTGTTGAAGTTGCTTATCAGCTTAAGGAGATTTTGGGCTGAGACGATGGGGTTTTCTAAATATACAATCATGTCATCTGCAAACAGGGGCAATTTGACTTCCTCTTTTCCTAATTGAATACCCTTTCTTTCTCCTGCCTGATTGCCCTGGCCAGAACTTCCAACACTATGTTGAATAGGAGTGGTGAGAGAGGGCATCCCTGTCTTGTGCCAGTTTTCAAAGGGAATGCTTCCAGTTTTTGCCCATTCAGTATGATATTGGTTGTGAGTTTGTCATAAATAGCTCTTATTATTTTGAGATACATCCCGTCAATACCTAGTTTATTGAGAGTTTTTAGCCTGAAGGGTTGTTGAATTTTGTCAAAGGCCTTTTCTGCATCTATTGAGATAATCATGTGATTTCTGTCTTTGGTTCTGTTTATATGAAGGATTATGTTTATTGATTTACGTATATTGAACCAGCCTTGCATCCCAGGGATGAAGCCCACTTGATCATGGTGGATAAGCTTTTTGGTGTGCTGCTGGATTCAGTTTGCCAGTATTTTATTGAGGATTTTTGCATCAATGTTCATCAGGGATATTGGTCTAAAATTCTCTTTTTTTTTTTGTTGTGTCTCTGCCAGGCTTTGGTATCAGGATGATGCTGGCCTCATAAAATGAGTTAGGGAGGATTCCCTCTTTTTCTATTGACTGGAATAGTTTCAGAAAGAATGATACCAGCTCCTCTTTGTACCTCTGGTAGAATTTGGCTGAGAATCTGTCTAATCCTGGACTTTTTTTGGTTGGTAGGTTCTTAATTATTGCCTCAATTTCAGAGCCTGTTATTGGTCTATTCAGAGATTCAACTTCTTCCTAGTTTAGTATTCGGAGGGTGTATGTGTCCAGGAATTTATCCATTTCTTCTAGATTTTCTAGTTTATTTGCATAGAGGTGTTTGTAGTATTCTCTGATGGTAGTTTGTATTTCTGTGGGATCGGTGGTGATATCCCCTTTATCATTTTTTATTGCATCTATTTGAGTCTTCTCTCTTTTCTTCTTTATTAATCTTGCTAGTGGTCTATCAATTTTGTTGATCCTTTCAAAACCCAGCTCCTGGATTTGTTGATTTTTTGAAGGGTTTTTTGTGTCTCTATCTCCTTCATTTCTGCTCTGATCTTAGTTGTTTCTTGCCTTCTGGTAGTTTTTTAATGTGTTTGCTCTTGCTTCTCTAGTTCTTTTAATTGTGATGTTAGGGTGTCAATTTTAGATCTTTCCTGCTTTCTGTTGTGGGCATTTAGTGCTATAAATTTCCCTCTCCACACTGCTTTAAATGTGTCTCAGAGATTCTGGTATGTTGTGTCTTTGTTCTCACTGGTTTCAAAGAACATCTTTATTTCTGCCTTCATTTCGTTATGTACCTAGTAGTCATTCAGGAGCAGTTTGTTCAGTTTCCATGTAGTTGAGTGATTTTGAGTGAGTTTCTTAATCCTGAGTTCTAGTTTGATTGCACTGTGGTCTGAGAGACAGTTTGTTATAATTTCTGTTCTTTTATATTTGCTGAGGAGTGCTTTACTTCCAACTATGTGGTCAATTTTGGAATAAGTGTGATGTGGTGCTGAGAAGAATGTATATTCTGTTGATTTAGGGTGGAGAGTTCTGTCGATGTCTATTAGGTCTGCTTGGTGCAGAACTGAGTTCAATTCCTGGATATCCTTGTTAACTTTCTGTCTTGTTGATCTGTCTAATGTTGATAGTGGGCTGTTAAATTCTGCCATTATTATTGTGTGGGAGTCTGAGTCTCTTTGTAGGTCTCTAAGGACTTGCTTTATGAATCTGGGTGCTCCTGTATTGGCTGCATATATATTTAGCATAGTTAGCTCTTCTTGTTGAATTGATCCCTTTACCATTATGTAATGGCCTTCTTTGTCTCTTCTGATCTTTGTTGGTTTAAAGTCTGTTTTATCAGAGACTAGGCCTGCAACCCCTGCTTTTTTTGTTTGTTTGTTTTCCATTTGCTTGGTAGATCTTCCTCCATCCCTTTATTTTGAGCCTATGTGTGTTTCTGCACATGAGATGGGTCTCCTGAATACAGCACACTGATGGGTCTTGACTCTTTATCCAATTTGCCAGTCTGTGTCTTTTAATTGGAGCATTTCGCCCATTTATATTTAAGGTTAATATTATTATGTGTGAATTTGATCCTGTCATTATGATATGAGCTGGTTATTTTGCTCGTTAGTTGATGCAGCTTCTTTCTAGCATCGATGGTCTTTAAAATTTGGCATGTTTTTGCAGTGGCTGGTACCGGTTGTTCCTTTCCATGTTTAGTGCTTCCTTCAGGAACTCTTGTAAGGCAGGCCTGATGGTGACAGAATCTCTCAGTGTTTGCTTGTCTGTAAAGGATGTTATTTCTCCTTTGCTTATGAAGCTTAGTTTGCCTGGATATGAAATTTTGGGTTGAAAATTCTTTTCTTTAAGAATGTTGAATGTTGGCCTCCACTCTCTTCTGGCTTGTAAAGTTTCTGCCAAGAGATCAGCTGTTAGTCTGATGGGCTTCCATTTGTGGGTAACCCGACCTTTTTCTCTGGCTGCCCTTAAAATTTTTTCGTTCATTTCAACTTTGGTGAATCTGACAATTATGTGTCTTGGAGTTCCTCTTCTCAAGGAGTCTATCTGTGGCATTCTCTGTATTTCCTGAATTTGAATGTTGGCTTGCCTTGCTAGGTTGGGTAAGTTCTCCTGGATAATATCCTGAAGAGTGTTTTCCAACTTGGTTCCATTCTCCCCATCACTTTCAGGTACACCAATCAGTTGTAGATTTGGTCTTTTCACATAGTGCCATATTTCTTGGAGGCTTTGTTCATTTCTTTTTACTCTTTTTTCTCTAAACTTCTCTTCTCACTTCATTTCATTCATTTGATCTTCAATTACTGATACCCTTTCCTCCACTTGATCGAATTGGCTACTGAAGCTTGTGCGTGCATCACGTAGTTCTCATGCCATGTTTTTCAACTCCATCAGGTCATTTAAGGTCTTCTTTTCGCTGTTTATTCTAGGTAGCCATTCGTCTCATCGTTTTTCAAGGTTTTTAGCTTTTTTGTGATGGGTTCAAATATCCTCCTTTAGCTTGGAGAAGTTTGTTATTACTGATCATCTGAAGCCTTCTTCCCTCAACTCGTCAAAGTCATTCTCCATCCAGCTTTGATCTGTTGCTGGCGAGTAGCTGCGTTCCTTTGGAGGAGAAGAGACCCTCTGATTTTTAGAATTTGCAGCTTTTCTGCTCTGGTTTCTCCCCATCTTTGTCGTTTTATCTACCTTTGGTCTTTGACGATGGTGACATACAGATGGGGTTTTGGTGTTGATGTCCTTTCTGTTTGTTAGTTTTCCTTCTAACAGTCAGGACCCTCAGCTGCAGGTCTGTTGGAGTTTGCTGGAGGTCCACTCCAGACCCTGTTTGTCTGGTTATCACCAGCGGAGGCTGCAGAACAGCAAATATTGCAGAACGGCAAATGTTGCTACCTGATCCTTCCTCTGGAAGCTTCATCTCAGAGGGGCACCCAGCTGTATGAGGTGTGAGTCGGCCCCTACTGGGAGGTGCCTCCCAGTTAGGCTACTCAGGGGTCAGGGACCCACTTGAGAAGGAAGTCTGTCCGTTCTCATATCTCAAACTCTGTGCTGGGAGAACCACTACTCTCTTCAAAGCTGTCAGACAGGGACGTTTAAGTCTGCAGAAGTTTCTGCTGCCCTTTGTTCAGCTATGCCCTGCCCCCAGAGGTGGAATCTATAGAGGCAGGCAGGCCTCCTTGAGCTGCGGTGGGCTCCACCCAATTTGAGCTTCCTGGCCGCTTTGTTTACCTACTCAAGCCTCAGGAATGGCAGACGCCCCTCCCCCAGCCTGGCTGCCGACTTGCAGTTGGATCTCAGACTGCTGGGCTAGCAATGAGTGAGGCTCCATGGGCATGGGACTCTCCAAGCTAGGCGCGGGATATAATCTCCTGGTGTGCCGTTTGCTAAGACCATTGGAAAAGCGCAGTATTAGGGTGGAAGTGTCCTGATTTTCCAGGTACCGTCTGTCACAGCTTTCCTTGGCTAGGAAAGGGAATTCCTCGATTCCTTGCACTTCCCGGGTGAGGCAATGCCCCACCCTGCTCCGTGGGCTGTACCCATTGTCTGACAAGCCCCAGTGAGATGAACCTGGTACCTCAGTTGGAAATGCAGAAATCACCCGTCTTCTGCGTCACTCACACTGGGAGCTGTAGACTGGAGCTGTTCCTATTTGGCCATCTTGGAACCAGACCTGATTTGCAATTCTCTAATGATTAGTAATGTTGAACATTTTTTCACATTCTTATTGGCCGTGTTTATGCCTTTTGAGAAACGTCTGTTCATGTCCTTTGCCCAGTTTTGAATGGGGTTGTTTGTTTGTTTTCTGCTTGTTAATGTGCTTAAGTTCCTTATAGATTATGGGTATTAGACCTTTGTCAGATGCATAGTTTGTAAATATTTTCTCCCATTCTTTAGGTTGTTTGATGACTCTCTCAATAGTTCCCTTTGCTGTATAGAAGCTCTTTAGTTTAATTAGGTTCCAATTACCAATTTTCATTTTTGTTGAAATTGCTTTTGAGGATTTAGCCACAAATTCTTTCCTAAGGCCAATATGCAGATTGGTGTATGCAAAGTTTTCTTCCAGGATTCTTATAGTTTTGAGGTCTTACATTTGAATCTTTAATCTACCTGGAGTTAATGTTTTACATGATGAAAAGTAGGGGTTCAGTTTCATTCATGTTCATATGGCTAGCCAGTTATCCCAGCACCATTTATTAAATAGAATTCTTTTCCCATTGCTTATTTTTGTCAGCTCCGTCAAAGAATAGATGGCTGTAGGTGTGGGGCTTTATTTCTAAGTTCTCCATTATGTTCCATTAGTCTATGTGTCTGTTTTTGTACCAGTACCATGCTGTTTTGATTATTCCAGTCTTGTAGTACAGTTTAGAGTAGGATAATGTGTTGTCTCTTGCTTTGTTCTTTTTGCTTAGGATTGCTTTGGCTATTCTCTTTCTTTGTTCCATATGAATTTAAAATAGTTTTTTCCAATCCTATAAAAAATTATAATGATAGCTTGGTAGGAATAGTGATGAATCTGTAGATTGGTTTGGGCAGTATGGCCATTTTAATGATAATGATATTGATTCTTTTTATCCATGAGTATGGAATGTTTTTCCACTTGTTTTTGTCACCTGTGATTCCTTTTAGCAATGTTTTGTGGTTCTCCTTATACAGATTTTTTACCTCCTTGGTTAAATGTATTCCTAGGTATTTTTTGTGTGTGGCTATTGTAAATGAAACTGTGTTCTTGATTTGGCTCTCAGTTTCAACATTATTGGTGGATAGAAATGCTACAGAATTTTGTACACTAATTTTGTAGCTTGAAATTTTGTTGAAGTCATTTATTAGTTCCAGAAGCCTTTTGGCAGAGTCTTTAGGATTTTCTGTGTGTACGATCATATCATCCGCAAAGAGAGAGAGTTTGACATCTTCTTTTCCTTTTGGTTGCCTTTTATTTCCTCCTCTTGCCTGATTGCCCTGGCTAGCACTTCCAGTATTATGTTGAATAGGAGAGGTGAGAGTAGGCATCTGTGTCTTGTTCCAGTTTTCAAGGAGAATGTTTCTAGGTTTTTCCCATTCAGTATGATGCTGGGTTTGTCAGAGATAGCTCTTATTATTTTGAGGTATGTTCTTTTGATGCCTGTTTTCTTGAGAGTTTTTAACATAAAGGGGTGTTGAATTTTTCAGAACCTTTTTCTGTATCTGTTGAGATGATCATATGGTTTTTGTTTTTAATTCTGTTCATGTGATGAGTCACATTTATTGATTTGTGTATGTTGACCAACCTTGCATGATAGGAATGAAGCCTACTTCATCATGGTGAATTAGCTTCTTCATGTGCTGTTAAATGTGGGCAGCAAGCCACCCAGGCACCAAGGCAAGAGACTGAGGACATGAGCTGTTCCAGTATAATAAAATATAAAACAAGAATAGTTATACCAGATATAGATCTTAGATATGATTATATATGAATATCATTAATCATTAGTTTGTAGCAATTACTCTTTATTCCAATATTATAATAATCCTCACTGTACAATCATAACTTAGGAAAAACCAGGCCATACAGAGATAGGAGCTGAGGGGACACAGTGAGAAGTAACCAGAAGACAAGAGTGCAAGCCTTCTGTTATGCCCAGACAGGGCCACCAGAAGGGCTCCTTGGTCTAGCAGTGATGCCAGCGTCTGGGAAGACGCCCGTTGCCAGGCGGACCATGGTCTAGCGGTAGCGAAAAGTGTCAAGGAACAACACCCGCTACTTAGCTGACTGGGAAAGGGAGGCTCCCTTTCCCCGGGGGAGTTTAGAGAAGACTCTGCTCCTCCCCCTCTTGTGGAGGGCCTGACATCAGTCAGGCTTGCCCGCAGTTACCCAGAGGCCTAACCGTCTCCCTGTGATGCTGTGCTTCAGTGGTCACGCTCCTAGTCCGCCTTCATGTTCCATCCTGTACACCTGGCTCTGCATTCTAGATAGCAGTAGTCAATTAGTGAAAGTACTAAAAGTCTCTGATATGCAGAAATAATGGTATAAGCTGTCTTTCTCTCTGTCTCCTCTCCCTCTCTGCCTTGGCTGCCAGGCAGGGAAGGGCCCCCTGTCTAGTGGACACGTGACCCACGTGACCTTACCTATCATTGGAGATGACTCACACTCTTTACCCTGCCCCTTTTGCTTTGTATCCAATAAATAACAGTGCAGCCAGACATTCGGGGCCACTACTGGTCTCCGCGCATTGGTGGTAGTGGTCCCCCGGGCCCAGCTGTCTTTTCTTTTATCTCTTTGTCTTGTGTCTTTATTCCTACACTCTCTTGTCGCCACAGATGGGGAGAGACCCACCGACCCTGTGGGGCTGGTCCCTACAGTTAAATTTGCATTGCTAGTATTTTTTGAGGATTTTTGCATCCATGTTCATCATGGATATTGGCCTGCAGTTTATTTTTTTTGTTGTTGTGTCTTTGCCAGGGTTTGATATCAGGGTAATGCTATGCTAGCCTTGTAGAATGAGTTAGGGAAGAATCCTTCCTCCTCAATTTTTTGAAATAGTTTTAGCAGAATTAATGCTAGTTCTTTTTTGTATGTCTAGTAGAATTCGGCTGTGAATTCATCTGGTCTAGGGAATTTTGTTGGTGGTGGCGGTGGTAGGATTTTTTTTTAATATTGGTTTGATTTTGGAACTCAATATTGCTCAATATTTGTCTGTTCAGTGTTTCAGTTTCTTCCTGATTCAATCTTAGGAGATTGTGTGTTTCAAGGAATTTATTTCCTCTAGATTTTCCAGTTTGTGTGCATACAGGTGTTCATAATATTCTCTGAGGATCTTTTGTAGATTTCTGTGGGATCAGTTTTAATGTCACCTTTGTTGTTTCTGATTATGCTTATTTGGATCTTGTCTCTTTTTTTCTTTGTTAACCTAGCTAGTGGTTTATCATTCTTTTTTATCCTTTCAAAGAACCAACTTTTGGTTTTCTTGATTCTTTGTATGAATTTTTGGGTCTCAATTTTGTTCACTTCTGCTAAGACATAGATTGTCTGTAGATTTTCTCATGGTATTAGCAAAGGTAGGATAATAGAGTATAACAAAGCTTTAAAATTCTCTCCTGTGATTGTTCTGTATTCCCAAATTCCCACACCTCCCAGAAGCTCACGAAACCTCTTTCTTTCGCTTTCTAAACTGTAGTATTTCATATATGGCTTTTGAGCACTTGAAATATGGTAAGGCTGACCAAATGGCTAATTTTTAAATTTTATTTCATTTTAATTTAAAATTTAAAACTGAAGCAGTGTTAAGTATTTTCCCATTGGACACAAATATATGGTTTTAATAGGAGTAAATTTCACCTTAATAGTTACATCATTTAATATAACATATTATTATTGCATTATAGTACAATAATAGCTGAGTGCTGTTGTTTTTCTGATATTATTTTTATTTTATTTTATTATTTATTTTTTTATTTTTTTGAGATGGATTCTCGCTCTGACACCCAGGCTGGAGTGCAGTGGCACGATATCGGCTCGCTGCAACCTCTGCCTCCCAGGTTCAAGTGATTCTCCTGCCTCAGCCTCCCGAGTAGCGGGGATTACAGGCATGCGCCACCACACCCAGCTAATTTTTTGTATTTTTAATAGAGACGAGGTTTCTCCATGTTAGTCAGGCTGGTCTCGAACTCCTAACCTTAGGTGATCCTCCCGCCTCGGCCTCCCAAAGTGCAGGGATTATAGGCGTGAGCCACCTCACCCGGCCTATTTTATTTTATTAAATAGAGATGGGGTATCACTAGTTAGCCAGGAGTTTGGTCTTGAACTCCTAGGCTCAAGTGATCCTCCCATCTTGGCCTCCCAAAGAGCTGGGATTATAGGCATGAGCCACTGTACCCTGCCTGTTTTTCTGGTGTTATATACATGGATGCTTTGCTGATCTAGTCAGTGTCAATAGATTGCATCAGTTCAACTGATTTTTTCTGTGTACTAAATATAGTATTGTAATGTTTTTGTCAAAATTTTGTACCAACAGCATGAGCTATAGTGATACCTATGTAAATTGTGCTTGGCAATTATATTAGTCTGTTTTCACATTGCTATATAGAACTACCTGAGCCTGGATAATTTATTTAAAAAAGAGGTTTAATTGACCCATGGTTCTATATGGCTGGGGAGGCCTCAAGAAACTTACAATCATGGTGGAAGGTAAAAGGAAAGAAAGGCACATCTTAAGTGGTGGCAGGAGAGAGAAAGTGCAAACAGGGTAGTGCCACACAGTTTTCAACCATCAGATCTTCTGAGAACTCACTATCAAGAGAACAACAAGGGGGAAGTCCACCCCCATGATTCAGTCACCTCACATCAGGCCCCTCCTCTGACACATGGGGATTATACTTCAAGATAAGATTGGGGTGGAGACACAGAGCCAGACCGTATCTGCAATTAACTTGATATGTATAGTATTTTAATTATAATATGACTAGTTTTCTAGTTAAACAGTTACACGTGGATAAATTTTTAAGTTTAAAATAAAGGCATACTATTGTTACAAAATTAAGCAGAGACACAGAAACGAGTACTACAACCAGAACAGTTTTTGTGTTAAAGAAAACTGCACTGTAATTTTACAAATAAAATAACAAAATGAAAAGATATTTGCTGTCTAAAAAGTTTCTTAAAATAATTTGAGCTGGTAATTTTGTTTGAATTCTTTTTCAAAATTTTGTTTTAATTCTTGCTTGCCTACACACATGTACATACAAGTATTTTTGAGGAGAGATGTTAACATTTTATTAATTATGGAAACTGTGTTAGAAAATATGAGAAGACTAAAAATAATATTTTAGAAAAGGTAAAATACCTTGAATTAAGCAAACCATTGGCCAAATAATCCAAGACCTTTCTTAGAATATTAAATATCAATTCAAAACTAAAAAATTACAAGCATTTTTCTTTTGCTGTAGATAAGTCATGTAATATAAAAGACACTACCCAGTTAACACTTTGGGTACATTTTATATCAAAGGACTTCCAAATTTATGAAGAAATGTTGTCGATTCATGCCTTAAAAATTTTAAGATCCTGGTATAGATATTTTTGAATCTTTACCATCTGTCAAAGAACTTTCCCCCTATAAGGATTAGTTTCTATCGTGATGAATAATGCTTTATTCATTCCAGATTTATTGGAATTTTAAAACAAAAGATGGATGTTCCCTTATTGCTTCATTCTACTACATAATATTGACAGTGTTGAACTTTAAGCCCTGTGTTCTTCAAAAAGATACTTGTAAAGGACCACCCTACTAGCACATATTCTAATTAGACTCACCTCCACTCTTCCTCAATGACTCTGACTACCTTGTTTATGCAGTTCTATATCTCTTGGCTCCCTTCTCTTTCTTTGAAGGAAGATAAGTAAAAAAAATTTTCCCTTCAAAGAAAAAGAAGGTGGTCTTTTTTTTCTTCATAGGAAACATTTTGTAACAGAAGTATTATAAAAATTTGCTAACAGACACAAAATCTAGTCAATATCTGTAGGGTCATAAATAATCCATTGTATCTTTATCAACAAAATTTTGCATTTCTTTTTTTTTTTTTTTTTTTGCAAAGTAAGTTTTTTTTTTTTATTATTATACTTTAAGTTTTAGGGTACATGTGCACAATGTGCAGGTTAGTTACATACGTATACATGTGCTATGCTGGTGTGCTGCACCCATTAACTCGTTATTTAGCATTAGGTATATCTCCTAATGCTATCCCTCCCCCCTCCCCCCACCCCACAACAGTCCCCAGAGTGTGATGTTCACCTTCCTGTGTCCATGTGTTCTCATTGTTCAATTCCCATCTGGTTTACATCCTATTAGACTTCCAGAAGTTAACTTCTATTTCTACAGCACTGCAGAATTGTGAGGGACAATGAAATCTGCAGACCTCTTTAGAATCAAAAAGCTCTGCAAGTTTTCTCTAAACACTTAGCATTCTATTTGTATTAGTCCGTTTTCATGCTACTGATAAAGACATACCTGAGACTGGGCAATTTACAAGTCTTTAGTGGACTTAAAGTTCCATGTGGCTGGGAAGACCTCACAATCATGGCAGAAGGGGAAAGGTACGTCTCACATGGCAGCAGATAGGAGAGCTTTTGCAGGGAAACTCCGGTTTTTAAAACCATCAGATCTCATGAGACTCATTCACTATGACGAGAACAGCACAGGAAAGACCCACCCCCATAATTCAATCACTTCTCACCGGTTTCCTCTCACAACACGTGGAAATTGTGGGAATTACAATTCAAGATGAGATTTGGGTGGGGACACAGCCAAACCATATCACCATTGAAAAGCATTCTATTGAAAGGACACCCAATAATCTTTTTGCCCATTACAAAGTTTTTCACATTTCTTCCCAGTACTATATATTTTAATTGTATGGATTTAAAATTTTCCAGGATAAATTCTGTACACCAAGACCTTGCCAGAGAATATAATCATCAACTGTGGACTTTCCTACTATTATCAAATCACAGAAATTTCATCTATCTCTCTATGTATCTATCATCAACATCAAAATAAAAATGTAGAGATGAATCTCTAAATTTAACATTTTATTTGGGAAGAAAGAGTTGCAATTCAGGGCATACCTACAGACGAGGTGGTCTTTGATATGCCTGAAGAACGAAAAAGGTTGGAGATTTTATAAAAAAGAGAAACATTATGTATTGCTCTTTGAGAAAGTTAATTGGCACTAGTAAGGTGGGAGCTTGGAAGTTTTTATTGGTGAGTGATGGTGGTGGTTAAAATTAATCTTAGAATTGCAGCAGGTTGTTTCAGCAGCTATTAGATAAAATGGGTTTCAGGTTACAGTGGGTAGTTTCAGCAGCTAGGCTTTCAGAGAATTCGATTTTTGGAGCAATGTTGTAAGTCCTGAGTGCTTTTTCCCGATAGCTTCTTGACTGTGTTTTAGTTGGGTATGTCAAGAATGACTCAATTTGTATGATCAGCTTTCACACTAGCTACCCACCTCCACCCCCAATACAATTAAACACAAACATAGACATGTATACATACATGGGAATACTTAGACAAAAAGATGCATTCCATTCATTTCTCTTGAAGACACATAGCCTAGACTTGAGGTCTGGAGCCAGGCAGGCATAGCCCACAGAATTACGTGTCTGTAACACAGTGTTTTGGCCACTGTAGAAATTTGTCTACTAACTTGTGTCAGCTTACACGTCAGTGTTTTTTTAAGCTCCCACATGATCAAATTTGCACTGAAGCCTAAACAATGTTGCATTTAGATTGCAAAGCTTATTTGAGAGAAACTTTTTTTTAAAACTTCTTTGCAATCCTCAAGCAGGACACACATCTGGTGATAGTTAAGAAAATGTGATTTGATCATGGAAAGAGTTATAGAATATTAGAGTTAAAGAGAATTTGTAGTTTAGAAAAGAAAAGCATCACGCTGGGCGCGGTGGCTCATGCCTGTAATCCCAGCACTTTGGGAGGCTGAGGCGGGCAGATCACGAGGTCAGGAGATTGGGACCATCCTGGCTAACACGGGGAAACCCCATCTCTACTAAATATACAAAAAAAATGAGCTGGGCTTGGTGGCAGGTGCCTATAGTCCCAGCTCCTCGGGAGGCTGAGGCAGGAGGATGGTGTGAACCTGGGAGGTGGAGCTTGCAGTGAGCAGAGATCGCGCCACTGCACTCCAGCCTGGGCAACAGAGCGAGACTCCGTCTCAAAAAAAAAGGAAAAGCATCTTGTCTACCTATCCAATTAATAGCAGAACTAGGATCCCAGAGTGTTAGGCAGAATTTTAAGATGGCCCCATGACCTTCGCCCTCTGGTGCTACTTCTGAGATTGTTATGTTACATGTGTCAAAAGTTCTCTTCTTGACCAAGCTCTAGTCAAGTTCTTCCGAGACCCATTATGTCCCATCCCTGGGCATATCCTTCAAGAGCCCAATTTTAGCAAGAATCCTGCTAAGTCAGTTTAGCCAGAATCCCCCACTCTCCATATCTGATCAAATTCCTTATCCCCCACCATCCCTTAGATGTTGTCTGATTACCCTGGTCTGCTTTCAGCAAGAATCCTGTTAGGTCAGTTCAGCCATTATCCTCCTTACCGCTGATGTTACCTCTTAGTAATTTTCTATCCATTGCTCCTCGCTATAAATTCCCACTTTTCCTTGTTTTTTTTTTTTTTTTTTTTTTTTTTTTGAGACAGAGTCTCGCTCTGTCGCCCAGGCTGGAGTGCAGTGGCGCGATCTCTGCTCACTGCAAGCTCCGCCTCCCGGGTTCACACCATCCTCCTGCCTCAGCCTCCCAAGTAGCTGGGACTACAGGCGCCCGCCACCACGCCCAGCTAATTTTTTGTATTTTTAGTAGAGACAGGTTTCACCGTGTTAGCCAGGATGGTCCCAATCTCCTGACCTCATGATTCGCCTGCCTTGGCCTCCCAAAGTGCTGGGATTATAGGCGTGAGCCACCACGCCCGGCCTCCTTGTTTTATTTAGAGTTGAGCACAGTCTCTCTTCCCTACTGCAAAACCCCATTGCAGTAGTCTATATGCCAGTCTCAATAGTCATAGTCCCTTCTTGAACAAAGTCTTCCTTCCTGTCTTTAACAAGTATTATTAATAATTTTTTCTTTAGTACTTGGCATAGGGAGATTATTCAGATGGGCTTAATCTAGTCCCATGAACCCATTAAGGGAGCAGAGAGTTTTCTCCAGCTAGTGGCAGAAAAAGTCAGAAAGACCCAAAGTATGAGGGGGATTTGACATGACAGCAGTCCTCTGTTGCAGATATGGAGGGAGCCATGTGCAATGATATGAGAGTGGCATTGAGGAGCTGATTGACTCCTGGCCCACAGCCAGCAATGACAGTAACCTTAGTCCTACCTATGCAAAGAACTGAATTTGGCCAACAACTTGAAGGAACTAGGAAGCGGTTGCTCACAGAGCCACTAGGTAGAAACCCAGGCTGTGAGACTCTAAGCCGAGAACCCAGCTAAGTCCCCTTGGGCTTCTGAGCTACAGAACTGTAAGACAATAAATGGGTGGTGTTTTAAGCTATTAAGTTTGTGGCAATTTGTTATGAAGCAATAGAAGTCCAATGCAAGTCTAAAGCCTTTCCTTCACAGCATTTGGTATCCTCACAGACTGAAAGGAAGTTGGTCCTTCTGTTTCTCTGTGAGGGGTGGAGTGGTTTAGAACATGGTCCCCAAGCTTTTTGGCACCAGGGACCGGTTTCATGGAAGACAATTTTTCCATGAACCAGGGGGCTAGCGGGGGATGGTTTCAGGATGATTCAAGCACATTCCATTTATTGTGCACTTTATTTCTATTATTATTACATTGTAATGTATAATGAAACAATTATATAACTCACAATAATGTAGAATCAGTGGGAGCCCTGAGCTTGTTTTCCTGCAACTAGATGGTCCATCTGGAGGTGATGGGAGACAGCGACAGATCATCAGGTATTAGTTAGATGCTAATAAGAAGCGCACAACCTAGATCCCTCACATGTGCAGTTCACAGTAGGGTTCATGTTCCTATGAGAATCTAATGCCACCGCTGATCTGACAGAAGGAGGAGCTCAGGCAGTAATGTGAGTGTTGGGGAGCAGCTGTAAACACAGATGAAGCTTTGCTGGCCTGCTCACCTCCTGCTGGGTAGCCCAGTTCCTAACAGGCCATGGACCAGTACCAGTCCGCAATCTGGGGGCTGGGGACCTCTGGTTTAGAGGGTAAAGGAATTTGAGTTCAGATGTTATCTCTGCTAATGATAACCCCACTGCCATTGTTGAGTGGATGCTGGGAGCCAGGCATTGTAACGGGAAGCTTTGCATTTGTTACTTTGATTTTCAACAACTATCCATAAATTCTATAGGAATTTCCCTTTTGACGATAAAATACCCAAGGCTCATTAAGGCAAGCTCGTGACCCAAAGTCATGCTGCTAGTAAATGGCAATGCAGAGTTCTATATTATTTCTATCTGGTCCAGCAGTTTTGTGCTGACGACATCCAGTGACCTTGTATTCATTTGCTAGGACCACTGTAACAAAGTAGCACAAGCTGGATGGCTTAAACAACAGAAATTTATTTCCCAGTTCTGGAATTTGGAAGTCCAAGATCACTGTATCAGCAGGATTGGTTCCTTCTGAAGGCGGTGAGGGAAGGATGTGTTCCAGGCCTCCCTCCTAGCTCCCGGTGGTTTGCAGGTAATCATCAAATATGCATCACCCTGATCTCTGCTGTCATATTCACATGGCATTCTTCCTGTGTGCCTGTCTGTGTGTCCGTCTGTGTGTACAAATTTTCCGTTTGATATGGACACAGTCATATCCGATTAGGCACCACTCTAATGACCTCATTGTGACTCGATCACCTGCCAAAACCCTCTTTCCAAACAAGGGCACATTTACAGACCCTGGGGGTAAGAACTTCAACATTTTCAGTGATAGGGACACATTTCAATTCATTACAGACCTCAAGATCTAGTTTGTATCTTAAAGGCAAGAGAAATGCACTAGTTTGCAGGTGTGTATTGCCTTTCCCCATTAATCCCAGAGCTGGAGATTGATATCAGTACCCAAGCCCTGGGCAGAGGGATAAAAGGGGCTTTTGTGTTTCTCTTCCTACCTGTTTAGTCTTCCTATCTCTTATCACTACATCCTATGCCTTTAGGCTGTCTCAGCCTCCTCAGATTCTAGAGAGAGGAAGCTGTCAAATCCTCCTAGATCTGTTGCCCTCTGCCCCCTGCTTTGTGATCCAAATCCTGCTTATACTCAGCATGGCTGCAGAGGCCTCTAATTGGGGGTGGGAGTGTGGGAGTGAGGATTGGAGGAGGGGTGGCTTCAGCACATTGATGAGGCTTCCTAGGAAGGAAGTGGGCACAGTCCAGAAGTCAGAAAATCTCTGCGGCCATCACTTTACTCGCTTCTCTCTCACTTTACCAGAGGTGAGTCTATCAATAGAAATACACCCTACCATCTGTTAACTTTATACTGCCAGCCAGGCCCTGTTCTAGGAACTTTATATATAAGATCTCACTTTATTTTCATTATAATCAACATTTGTACAATGTTTTATAATTTGTGAAACATTTTTTCATCTGACCTTTGCTACATTCTTTTGAGAGAAGAAAATCAATTTTATTTCCATTTTGTGGATGAACAACTGACTTGCTTGATGCCACACTACATATGATGTAGCTACTGCCTACTAGGTTCACAGATGCAGCCAGGTTCTCCAGGGGAGCAGCTAAAGGCCGTTTTCCAGAGGAGAATTATTATTATTATTAATTTTTTTTTTTTTTTTGAGACAGAGTTTCACTCTTGTTGCCCAGGCTGGAGTGAAATGGCACAATCTTGGCTCACCACAACTTCTGCCTTCTGGATTCAAGCAATTCTCCTGCCTCAGCCTCCTGAGTAGCTGGGATTACAGGCATGCGCCACCATGCCCAGCTAATTTTTGTATTTTTAGTAGAGGTGGGGTTTCTCCATTTTGGTCAGGCTGGTCTCGAACTCCCGACCTCAGGTGATCCGCCCGCCTTGGCCTCCCAAAGTGCTGGGATTACAGGCATGAGCCAATGCACCCGGCCCAGAGGAGATGTTTTATTCCCACCTACTGTTGAGAATCTTTTAGAACCTGCCTCCTTCGAAGGCCCATGTGGAAGGCAGCCATGTCTTGGATCTCTACTCCATGCTGAAATTAATATAAATGAGTCTCTCTCTCTCACTCATCCTGCAAGCACACAGAAGCCTTATGATCTTGCTTTTGGAAAGAAACCATGGCTTTACTTTGATAGAGTTGAGGGGTTAGTGTGTACCACCCAGCGGTTCCCAAGAGAAACCCAAGGGAAGGTGGCAAAACTTAATAGCTCATTACATTGTTCTTCCATTTATTCCTTACAAGCATCCTTTGTGCCTGGTGTAAGTCTTCCAATCTTTTTATAGAAGAAAATTAAGACTCAGAGAAGCTAGATAACTAGCCCCAGGTCACACAGTAATAGTAAGGGGTGGAGTCAGAATTTGAACTCCGACCTGTAAGTTCAAACCCCTGATGCAGTCATTATCCCTAGCCAGAGTTTTTGCTGAAGTCTTTGTTACCTATTCTTTGGGAAGCATGGCTCAGTACACAGTAGGTGCTCTATAAAGAATGATGATGTATGTATTTGTCGTTTATTGCTCCATAACAACCCCCAAACTTAGCATCTGATAGCAATGCACATATATTATCTCATAGTTTCTATGGGGCAGGCATCCAGATAAGATTTAACTGAGTGGTTCTAGCTTAGGATATCTCCTATAGTTGCTGTCAAGCTGTCAGCCAGGCTTGTGGTCACTTGGGGCTGGAGGATCTGCTTCCAAGCTCACTCATGGGGTAGTTAGTAGGACTCAGCTCCTCACAGGCTGTGGACTGCATACCTCATCACATGGGTCTCTCCATAGGCTTCCTGAAAGTCCTCACAGCATGGAGGCTGGCCTCATCTAGAGCAAGCAATTTGAGAGACAGCCCAAGATGGAAGAAGCTGCAGTCTTTTATTATTTAATCTCAGATGTGACTGACCATCACTTCTGCCGTCTTTTATTGGTCACACAGACCAGCCCTGGTACAATGTGGGAGGAGCCTATACAAGGGGGTGAATACCAAAGTGTGGAGTCACTGGGAGCCATCTTGCAGGCTGGCTACTGAAGTAGACCAAAATACTTCACCCCAAAATATACTTCTTTGACGTATTTTGAGATGGCAGTTCAGAGAGCCTGCACACAGAAGTGGCCCTGCAAAGCTGTCTTTTGCGGGGGAGATTTGCATCTGTAGAGAATTTGCATTGAGGCAGCCAGGCTTTCCCTGAAGCTTTCTCTTGTCCTTATCTAGAAAAGATTAACAGAGAGCCTGACACCTTAAAGATCTGAAAGAAACATTTACCATCTATTCCGCCTGCAGGCTGCTAAATGTGAGGTTGCATCCATATAACAAGACCACTTTTGCTAGCCAGGTCTCCTCTTCTCTCTCTCCCACAACCTGTCTTGCCACCATAACCCGATTTACCACCATCATCTGTTTTTGTCTATACTCTGAGCCCCCATTCTTCTGTAATCCCAAGATGGTGTTTAAGATTCTGTACCCCATTGGGGCGTGGGGGCAATCACTCTGTGGTTCTCACCCATGCATGTTAATAAATTTGTGTGCCATTTCTACTATTAATCTGCCTTTTGTCAGTTTATTTTTCAGCGAACCTTCAGAGGGCAAAGGGAAAGTTTTCTGTTGGCCTCCACTACCATAATTTGTCTATATATTTTTATATTTTTCAGATAAATTCTCATATCTTATCTCATTTTTAAAAACTTTTTTCTGGCATGAATTTACCTTGTTTTCTCAGTATATCAAAAGCCTTTCAAGGGAAAAGAATCTCACATTTATTGATTCTTTGCTCCTACCCCACTATCTTCCTAACCCATGTCAGTAAACAAAACAAAACAAAATTAAATGAAGCTTTTATGGTTTTGGAAACAGTGTTCTTTGCACTAATCATGTAGGCTGCTTAACCTTCTGGGCCTCAATTTTTTCCCTCTATAAAATGGGGTGCAGAGGAGAGAAGGTTGGACCAGATATTCTCACAGGGCCCTTCTGAGACAGGAATAATATAGTATAGTTGCAGTAGAATAGAAAATTCCAGGCAGCAGTTTCACATGACCAGCAAAAGGAAACTTGAAATAGCTACAGAAGCCAAGGACTACGACCTTGAAAAACCAGCATGTGGACCAAGCTGGCTAAGACCAACTGGACCCAACATGGAGCTGGATTTTACCTGGGTTTCTCCTAGGACCTCATTATATGCGCATTAAAACACTACGTCCACCAGTGCCATGAAAGTTCTGGGAAGACCCATATTTGGTATAAAAATGGATGGCACTGCCGTTCTGAGAAATTTCCACCTTTTTCCAGGAATTTTCATGAATATTCCACCCCTTGGTTAAAGAAACCCATAAGGGTAGCAGCCCCAAACCCCCTTGCATGTGACTCTTGAGTAGGCCCGCACTCCCCTTTCTTGAGTATGTACGTTTTGCTTTGCAGTATATCTCCATGCTTTCACTATTTTCTGACTCATCCTTGAATTCCTTCTCATGATAGCGTCAAGAGCCTGGACACTGGCTGGGGTTGAAGTGCTCTGGAGTTTGGGAATCTCTCCCAGCCTAACAGTATCATTTGCAGCTGCAACTTTTTTTTCTAAAGTGGAAGGGACCATCTCCACTTGACATATACAGAAACAAAGGCAGAGGCTTGAGGGGTTAACCAATGTTACCAGGGCAGTCTGTGGCAAAGCCATGAACAGAACTGTGTTTTCAGGACTGCTGGGCCAATGTGCTTTCTCCTATTTTTGCTGCCTACGTTTGGGACTGGTGAAAAGCTGGGCCAGCCTCTGGTCACTGTATCTGTTGTCTTGGTAGTATTATTATTACTACTAGTACTACTAGTTCTACTATATTATTACTGCTGCCATTCATTTAGCACCTAATTGTGACACCCATTTGCAGAGTTTCTGTTGTTCGTGAGTCATAAAAATCCTATGAAATAGAAATTATTTCCATTTAACAGAAGACAAGCCCTAGGCAAATTTTTACCTGAATGATTGGCCTTAAGTCACCGAGGAGTGAGTAGAAAGAGTTTGAAATTTGGAAGCTGCATTGAGAGCAAACAGAAGCAGAAGGCACTAAATTCAGGTGACTTCATCCTAGCCACCTAAAATTTCTGGCAAGGCAGTTGCACCCTAAGCAGCTGCCAGCCGCCTGTACTGAAGAGTGAGGTGACCTCCAGGGACATCTGTGTGGAGGGTGACCTTGACACAATAGCTATCTGACTGCATCTTGAGCAGGTGGCCTGCTATGCTCTGAGCCAAGAACAAGACGGGGATAAAAATTGCAACATGTTTGCTCTACATACGCTGTGGTGCCCTTGACTTCCAGGCTGCAGAAACACCCATCAATGTGATGGGGCTGGAAAAGAAGTGAAGACTTGGAATGTACTATCCCAGTAGCAGCCCGGCACATCCCCGAGTCTGCCTTAGAATGCCAGATAGCTCTCTGCCACTTTTTTGCAGAACCCAAGCCTCCTTTTTTCCCCATGTTAGAGAATTCACCTGTCTTCTCCTGGGTTTGGGCTACCCGTAGTCCAATGTCAACTCCAAACTCTAGTCTCTGTTACCTTCCAGTTCAGCATGATCTTGCCTAACCCCTTAATGTATTCTAGGCCTTAGTAGCAGTTCTGAAATTTCTCAAAGAAGCTCCTTAGTTTTCCTGGGACAAGAGAGCCCAGACTACAGAGGCCTGCTGATTCACTTTAAAAATCGCTAGGGGTAGGAAGGAGAAAACTACTTTTTTATGCTTTGGAGTTTCTTCTAGCAAGGAGAAGGTGGCAAAATTTAATAGCTCATTATGTTATTCCTCCATTTATTCCTTACAAGCATCCTTTGTGCCTGGTATAAGTCTTCCAGTCTTCTATAGAAGAAAACTAAGACTCAGAGAAGTTAGATAACTAGCCCCAGGTCACACAGTAATAGTAAGGGGCAGAGTCAGAATTTGAACTCAGACCTGTGTAACCTGAGCCATAGGCTGTGGGCCTGACAGTGGTGAGCACCTACCATCTGCTGGACTGTATCTTTTTAAAGATGCTTTCTGGATGTTGTCCAGTTTTAAGCCTCACCACAATCCTGTGAGATAGGTCTCACTGAGTCACTTTATGGATTATAAAACTGGCTCAGTAAGGTCAAATAACTTGCCCAAGGACAAAGAGTTAGATGTGGCAGGAACTAAGTAGAGTTCAGAATACCCTTGTGAGGTCTTCCTTCCTCCAGGGCCAACAGGAAACCTAAGCTCCAGGTGCTCCCGATTAGATTGGCCTAACTGATACCTGGTTCTCTCTTGAGAACCCTGTTTCCCTGGAGTTCTCTCAAGTGGTGGCTGCCTTCTATCCAATGACCCTTACCTACAGGGCCTGGTGTAAGGTAGGTGTCCTCCTAGCTCCTTATTGCTGCATTCAGACCATCTGCCTCCTTCTTCACTAACTGCTCCAAACCAAGCTTGAACTGCAAGTCACAGACCCCCTCCCCCTTCTTATCACAATCAACTATTGCTCTCCAGACCCTCCCTGTAATTCCTTGAAGAGTAGGACCTGGCTCATTGTCACCCTCTCCTGAAACCACTTTTGCAAAAATTATAACAGTGCGACAATTATGACAGTGAAATAGATCTAATCTAACCAATTCCATCTTGCCTTTAACCTCCAAGCTGTCCTTGGTCATTCCTGAGTGTGAGCCAAGCTAACTTTGGGAGAAACTTAGTTTATACTTAAAATGATAATAGCCCTTCCCAAAACTAAACTACCTTTGTAAAACTAGTGAAAGGCCATCAGGTTAGGAGGGTGAGAGGGGTCTGAATTCTGCTAAAATGTAAGGATAGTTAACCAACAACTAGCCATTGTTCTGGGGGTCACAAGATTTGCCACTTCCCCAATTACTTGTATAAATAACATTATTGTAGAACCTAAGATTGACCTTTTAAGCTGTCTTTTTAGGCTTTTGCATTTCTGATGACCAGATGGCTCCACCCCACCCAGAAGCAGACTCAGCACATGAGGGCCATTTTCCACACCCCTATGATTATATCTCCAATCATTCAGGAGCACCCATTCCCTGGCCCCTTGCCTGCCAAAATATCCTTAAAAAACCTTAGCCTCTGAATTTTTAAGGAGACAATTTGAGTAATAATAAAACTCTGGTCTTCTGTTTAGCTGGCTCTACATGTATTAAACTTTCTCTACAGCAGTACCCCCACCTTGATAAATCGGCTCTATCTGGGCAGTGGGCAAAATGAACCCATTGGGCGATTATACTCCAACACCATTCTCTAATTCTCAGGTACTTTAATACCTACACTAGTGAGACTTCCAATACCCTTCACCTTCTCACCATCTGTAGTTTTCTTCTATCCTACTTCAGACACTCACTGCCATTACTCTAGGTACTTTAATACCTACATCAGTGAGACTTCCAATAACCTTCACCTTCTCACCACGTGTCATTTTTTCTTCTATCCTACTTCAGACACTCACTGCCATTACTCTAGGTACTTTAATACCTACATCAGTGAGACTTCCAATAACCTTCACCTTCTCACCACGTGTCATTTTTTCTTCTATCCTACTTCAGACACTCACTGCCATTACTCTAGATTATGCATGGGAATGGCAATCATTCCATAAAGTCAATTTCATGCATCCCACTTTTCGATATCTTTCTTTCCAGTTCACTCCCTCTAGTGCCTGAACTTAAATACTCTACGACTGCACCATGACCTACGATCTGTTCCACCTTCGTCTTAGCTGTTCCTCATTCCTTCAGTGGCCTCCTTACATGCCAGGAGTGCTCCTACTCCAGGACATTTGCACTTGGTGTTTGCTCTTCCCCAGGATACCTGTGGGGTTCAGTCCTTGCTTCCTGAAAGGCTTTGCTCCAGTGTCATCCTTCTCAGTGAGGCCCACCCCAATCATTTTATTGGACATCGTGCCTCACTCCAGTATTCTTACTCCTTATCCTCCTCCTATGATTTATTTTCCTCCATTGTACTTATCAGTAAAATATTAGATATTCCTCTTTCTATTTATTCCTCTACAGTGGAAGGTTTATGAAGGCAGGGAAGTTTGTTCACTGTAACTCAGTGCCTAGAACAGTGTTTGGCACACATATGGTTATCAATAAGTATTAGTTGAATGAAAACAATGGGCTGGGCTAGGGCTGTATTTTGAAACCAGGTTAGTTGAACTAGAAAGTTCCTCCTTCCGACTACCCCATGTCATTTCAAGAAGAACCACAGATATAAACTAGACTCGTGGGAACCATTGAGTTAGAGGCTTTTCTAGGGGTATGAGTGGGAGTTCAAGGAAGGGATTCCATAAAACACTCCAAATGTGGGTGATTGACAAAGTAGTACCAATTAAAAAAAAAAATCAAATGGTTGCTGATATAATGAAGACACAGAGCCAATCTCATTGCTACTCTGTTCTATTTCCTGCATACACACACACATGCACACACACACATACATACACATATACATATGTATGCACATATATATATATCTTTTTTTCTATCTTTCTTTTTTTTAGTCAGGCTCTCACTCTGTTACCCAGGCTGAAGTGTAGTGGCTCAATCAAAGCTCAATGCAACCTCCATCTCCCGGACTCAAGCAATCCTCCCACCTCAGCCTCCTGAGTAGCTAGGACCACAGGTGCATGCCACCACACCTGGCTAATTTTCGAAAAATTTTTGTAGAGACAGGGTCTCACTATGTTGCCCAGGCTGGTCTAAAACTCCTGGTTTCAAGAAATCCTCCTGCATTGTTGACCTCCCAAAGTGCTGGGATTATAGGTGTGAGCCACTGCTATATGTCTTTCTATTATCTCTCTCTCCCTTTCTGCCTCTCATTTTTTTACCTCTTACTCCTTTGACCTCTTTTCTCCTCTCTTCAGCTTTCTTGAAGAACAAAGCACATTATTTTTTGGAAATAATTTTAATTTCCAAAGTGTAGGAAAAATGAAATTGTCCCCCTCCCTGAGTTCTCTTGAGCATCCTGTGCTTTAATGAAATAAATGGCCTGGAGGCAGATGTGGTGAGTGGAGGTTGGTTGGTAGGTCTGTTCGTGTTTGGGTTCTCTCTCTCTACCTCCCTGTGTGGACTCTGTAGCTCTAGGAGGATGAGCAGGGAAGGAAAAACTTGTCACTGGCCCTTCGTCTCATGCTACTTATGAAACAGAAATAAGTGACAGACAAGCCTAGAGATTTTGAAGAAAATGAAGGAAGGAGGGGGAAATCCCTTTGGGAGTGAATCTTGAAGCTGGTAGAAAAATCTAAATCCTCTTTCTGAATGCCAAGTTTTAATTTCCATGAAGGGATTAGCCTGAAGGAATCCAATTTTTCTCTCCCTCAATGAATTAGTCTACAACAGCTCCAAGTGGTAAAACCAGGGCGACGATTCTGAGGTTGGGGCACCTGCCACACCAGTGGGAAGCAGAAATTGTCTGAGGAAAATCTGTTACATGGAATTTGGCAGTCCTTAATGGGCAGTATATGGAGCATTATAGAAAAGACAAGAACTTTGGTTTCAGACATACTTGGGCCCAAACCCTTGTGGCATTATTTTCTGATTCTGAAACCTTGAGCATATTACCTAATGACTTTGTGCCTTGGCTTCCTCTTCTGTCAAGTGGAGATAATAATAGTCCCTACCTCACTGGGCTGTCATAAGGACTGGAGATGGCGCATAGTAATGATGACAATGATGGTGGTGATGATTAGAATAAATTTGGACATTTACCTTGTGCCAGATATGGTACTAAAATGTATACATTAGCTTGCTTGAAGTGCTCAGAAAAAATGCTTGGCATGTAATGGGCATTGGATACATTTTAAGCAGCATTATTATCAAGTACTATGTAGAAGAGTTAGAAAATTACTTTAGGGGACATGAATATTCAAGACATATAAATGTTTCAGGTTACCTCTCTGTTATGATGGAAACTTGATGCAAAAAGAGGCATTCATCAAGGTGGATTAGAAACAATTGCAAAATCTCAGTGACTTTACCCAAAAGAGGTGTATTTCTCACTTACATGACGTGTCCAACAGAGGTCAGCCTGGGGTTCTGTTCATCAAGGTACTCAGCCTTTGGCTGATGGATGCTCCATCTTGACATGTGTTTCCACAGTTACAAAAACATAGAAAAGGAAGACTGGAGGAGAGAAGTAGCATTTAAATGCTTCTACTCAGAAGTAATATCTCTTGCTCTTATTTTTTTGGCCAAAACAAGCCATTTGTCACACATAACTTGAATGTGGTGGAGAAATGCAATTAGAATGCACATATTTCAGGAAAATTAATAAAATACTTGTGAACAGCCTAATGGCTGGGGACCCTGATGACCACTACAGAAGAGCACACTGTGGATGGTGGATATTCTGTTGATAAAATATGAATAATAAGAGCTACCATGATCCAGGCACCCATTATATAATAGATATTGTGCCAGGTACTTTGCATTTATGTATCAGTTAACCCTCCCAATAATGAAATCTTAATCTCCATGTTATAATGTGGAAACTGAGGCTTGAAGAGGCTCACTTGGCCAGGCATGGTGGCTCATGCTTGTAATCCTCTTGCTTTGGGAGGTGGGCGGATCACTTGAGCCCAGAAGTTGGAGACCGGCGTGGGCAACATGAAAACCCTGTCTCAAAAAAAAAAAAAAAAAAAAAAATTTAAAGTACAAAAATTAGCCAGGTGTGGTGGTGGGTACCTGTAGTCCCAGTTACTAGGGAGGCTGAGGTGGAATGATCACCTGAGCCTGGGAGGTTGAGGCTGAGGTGAGCCATGATTGCGCCACTGCACTCCAGCCTGGGTGACAGAGTGAGACCCTGTCTCAAAAAAAAAAAAAAAGAAGGAGGCAAAGAGGCTCACTTAACAAAACATACTAGGTATTAAGGATAACTGAGCGTAGTCTGCACAGGTTTTCTGAATTTACAGGGAAATCCTTCAAAAAGAACAGTGCACTAGGAGACTATAGAGACTGATTTCTAGTTCTTTTTCCTGGTTTTTAACACTCAAGCACATGCTAGGATGACAAACAGGTCTTGAGTGTCAACTCTGAGAGATTTGCGTTGGTTGCTAGAGAACTGCAACAAGAAGGCCTTCCAATGGGAATGAGTAATGTGATTAACAATATCTGCTGTGGACATAGGGAGCGGATGGCAGCATGGGAAACAGATCCATCTCTGGGCATTTCTCTTAACTTCTCTGGGTCTCAGTTATACCACCTGCCAAACAAGGTAAATAAACCTTACCTGAATCAAGGTAAGAGCCTGGTTGAGATGATTTATTGACGTCCTCAGAGGGCACCAAAACTTCTGTTTCTAGGTGCATATATTTGAACAGATTTTATGCACACAATTCCATCATATATTCACAAAAATACATTTGTATATTGGGATGAGGTTGTGTAAGGGAACTCAACAGATTTAGTCATAGAAAACTTCTCCTAAAGATGGTGGAGCCGGAAGCCTTTGACAGGAGAGATGAATCATTTATTGGCACTGAGGTATGCTGATTATCATTTCCTATCAATCATCTGTGAGTTGGATATGGCATTTTTTTTTTTTTTTTTTTTTTTTTTAAAAGACCAAGTCTCACTCTGTCACCCAGGCTGGAGTGCAGTGGCGCGATCTCGGCTCACTACCACCTCTGCCTCCCGGGTTCAAGAGATTCTCCTGCCTCACCCTCCTGAGTAGCTAGGATTACAGGCATGCGTCACCATGCCTGGCTAATTTTTTTGTATTTTTAATAGAGACGGGGTTTCACCATGTTGGCCAGGCTGGTCTCCAACTCCTGACCTCAAGTGATCTGCCTATATTGGTCTCTCAAAGTGCTGGGATTACAGGCATGAGCCACCGTGCCCGCAGACATGCCTCTTTGTTGATAAATCTGAAGACTGTCTTTCTCAGTCTGGGGTGGTGACTGTCAGACAAACATGCCTCATCTATTTGGTGGCTAGTTGGGGAATATGCACAATATATTTTTCTTAAACAATACAAGATGTATTAAGGTTCCAGCAGGAAATAGATGGCACACTCAAGCAATTTAACTGAAGAGATTTTGATAAAGATTCCATTTACACACACAGGTATGATCTGGATGAAGAGAACCAACAAGGCTCGGTAAGATATTCAAGAGTTAGCAACAGTGGGAGGCCATTACTACTCATAGGCCTGAGGGAACAACAGGAGGGAAAGGTGTTTCTATGACCTGTGAATGCTGTGGTTAAACAAGGCTACTCAACTGAGCCACGGCTGTAGGAACTCAACTACTGCTTAGACTAGACAGTAGATAGAGAGAGGGTGAGGAGTACACACCCAGAACATTCTCTCCAAGACTGCTTGGTCATGCTGCAGGGCAAAAAAGGGTAAATAATGGCTGTGGGAGGGCAGAGGGAGAAGGCCCAGCACACCAGAATAGACATAGAAGGTAGAATACAAAATTCACATGAGTTTTAAAAGCATCACATCAGAGGAAACCAGGGAGGGAAAGGAAAGCTGCAGTGTAGGGACCACATTCCCCTCGACTTGGGGAACCAGGACATCAGCCTGGGAGGAGGGAACTGGGAGCTCAACAAAATGCAAACTATTTTCTTGAACCTGGAATCTTTGGAGGCAGGTGATAACTAATGCTTTCCCCTTAAATTTGAGAAAAGTTTCTTGTGAACATGTCCACTAATTTTTTGAAGCTAAGGTGAAACAGGGGAAGTGTTTTTGGCCCAGTCTGGGTTAGAAGATTAAGAAGATAATGTGTATGGCCTTGGGCAGGCACAAGTGAGGGAGCCCCAAAGCCCCTTGGGATGAAGGTTGGGACCCATTTGAATAATGGAGATGGTCTTTTCAGAGCTCTTTTTTGTTGTTGCTTATACTTTGGAAGATTTTCTTTTCTCTTTAACAAAGGAGGCCATCCCAGTCCACCAATCAGATCAACGCTATCTATTTACAATGCCGCACCTGTTGGCCTGGAAACCCATTCCAGCGGCTGGGCCAGAACGGGGGTACTGTCATGTTTTCTTGTTCTTTTCTTGGTTCTACCCCTCCACAAAAAGCCAAACACTCCTCCTGAGATCCCACCATGAGGGCAGAAGAAGAGGCTACGTTGCACTGTACATTAGCATTGTCTAATTTGATAGCCTCCAGCCACACGAGGACATTTGAATCTAAAATAAAATTAATTAAAATTAAGTAAATAAAAAATTTAGTTCCAGAGTTATGTTAGCTGCATTTCATGTGCTCCCTAGCCACACATGGCTGATGGCTACTGCATCAGACAGTGCATAATAAAATTTCCATCATTACAGAAAGTTCTATTGGACAGACTCATCTAGATCCTTGTGCATACCACTGGTTGGGCTAGGGGGCTGGCAACAAGATTCAAAAGCTGTCTTCACCCACAGAATCGTCTCTTCGATGACAGGTGACTCTGTCTGGACTTGTATAGTTTTCCTATCCAGCTAGCAAAATAGTGATGATGATGGTGATAATAGTGACCTAAATTTATTTAGCACTAAATATGTGTCAAATAGTACATTAAGAGATCTATCATATCATTTACCACCACAACCCTGAGAAAGACATCGTTATCATCTCCATTTAAATGAAGCTGAGGGAAATTGTGGTCACACAACTATTCAGTTATGCCATGTGAAATTACCACTATTCAGACATTTTAAAATGCAAATGGAAACTTCATATGGCTTAACCTCTTAGTCAATGGCAGAGCCAGGTTTCAAACCCAGACCCAAAGACCATGTCAAGTTAAAGGAAGCTAAGCCTTTGTAAATGACCACCTTGAAACCTATGTCATAGGAGTGTTGAAGGACTAAGTGACATAATGTTGGTTTTGTGCCTGGTACACAGTGAGGCTTATGAAACATTCTTTTTGTTTTAACTTCCTTCAATCTGTCAGTCTTACTTGCTGGGAAGGCAGTGCTGAGCAGATGTGGCCAGTGAGATTGGGAGGAGTGGGCCACTGTCGTTTCCCAGATTCCCTCCCAGGGATCTGGAAAAGTCCATCTTTGTCATCAAGACCTCTCCCGAGCCTTCCTCCACAGGTCCCTACTCCTTTCTCTCAGGCAGTCTCTTCTGCTGGGAAGGTCTGGACCGTTCTCTCTGGGCTTCAAGCAGGGACGGGATGATGGACATTGGCCCTTCCTAACAGCCCCAGCAGATGCATTTCATCAGTAAATCCCTCCCCTTGGAGACCGCAGAAGGAGCAGGAAGGCTGGAGGTCGACAGGAAGAGGTGGCTGCTGCAGTGAGGGTGTTAGGTGGTTATGTAAGCTGTGCTCCAGACCTGCACGTTGTAACTTTGTTTGCATGATTGTATCTGGCAAAGAAACTAATTAGAAATTTCTCTCTTTTATATTTGGCAAGAGGGGAGAGAAGTCTCCCTTGGCTGACAGGCCTGTTGTTTGGGTGGGTTTTTTAGGACTTGGGGGTAATTTTCATCCATAAGAGGAAACTCAAAAGCAATAGTACAGGATTGCCAGATTTAGCAAATGAAAGTACAGGACACCTTAAATTTGAATTTTAAATAAACAGTTTTTTAGTAGATGTATACACCATGCAATATTTGCAAAATGCTTCTACTAAAAATTATTTATCTTGAAATTTAACTGGTGCTATGGTTGGGATGTGTCTCCTCCAAAATTCAGCTGTTGCCAATGTGATAGTTTTCAGAGGTGGATCCTTTAAGAGGTGATTAAGCCATGAGAGCTCCTCCCTCCTGAAAGTACGTAAGGTCCTTATAAAAAGGGATTCATGTGGTGTTTGGTAAGCTTGCTCTTCTACCACGTGAGGATAAAGTAGTCGTCCTCCCCTCAGGAGGATGCAGCAGTAAGAAACCATCTTGGAAACAGAAAGCAGCTCTCATCAGACAACCGAACCTGCACATGCCTTGATTTTGGGATTCCCAAACTCCAGAACTGTGAGCAATAAGTGTCTGTTCTTTGTAAATTACCCAGCCTGTAGTATTCAGTTATAGCAGCACAGAGTAAGACACCCGAGGCATCCTGTATTTTATCTGGCAACCTTAGGACAGTAGGGCTTCTGTTCACCCTTCAGAGGCCAGGTCATTGCTGATGATAAGAACACTTGGGAGTAAGGGGGAGTGGGATCTAAATAGAGTTTGCCAGTTATAGCCTCCTTTCATAATCATAGCTCCTTATGGGAGGGCAGAGCAAAATGATTTAGACCCCTGGCTCTCAACATGTGTTCCCTTGCACAAGCGCCATCAGCATCACCTGGAACTTTTCAGAAATGCAAATCCTTGAGCTCCATCCCAAGCCTACTGATTCATACCCCAGGGACAGGGCCCAGCATGCTCGGCTTTAACAAGCCCTCCAGGTGATGCTGATAACACAAGTTTAGCCCTCCACCAAGAGCCTTGGGGATCAGACAGACTTGGTCTTGAACCCCAGTCCCACTGTTTACTGGCTGTGTGAACGTAGTGGAATTACTTCTCCAAGCTTCCATTTCTTCCTAAATTAAAAAGTAATCCAATACCTTATTGAGGGATATATTAAGTATTAAAGTTATATGCTCCATATGCAGTCCAAATTGCCTCTCATTGTAGGCAACTATTCTTATCTTTTTCTCTCTCTGTTGCTTGAATCGGCAATTTATTCTTATGACACAAGTATAGGTCCAGCCATGCCCTGAGACAAATTTGAGGGTCTGCATGGCAAGCTCCAGTTACAGAGCAATCTTTGTGTGCTCAGTTCAAAGGAGCCTTTAATTCTCAACACTTCCACTTCCAGTAGTCTCAATTTCTTTGAAGGACAAAGAAATTAAGAGGAAAAGGTTACAGGGAGAGAAAGGACCAATTTCCTGTGGGCACTGGTTCTCTAATCCACAAACAGTGAGAGTGGAAGGCCACATTGATTTAATTCCTTTTGCCCACAGCAATTGTTCAGGAGGTAGGCTATTTTTTTTTCTTCCTTTTGTGGAAAAGAGAGAAAAAGGAGGCCTGAGTTGGTGAGGACCGTATGGGGTCTCCTTCTAATGGGGGAGGATTAGTACATTTAGGCATGTTTCACAAGTCCAATCTGGGGGCTCCCACATTAAATCTAGACAAGAGTTTCTCCAGTTTGGCACTATTGACATTTTGGGTCAGATAATTCTTTGTTATGGGGGCTGTCCTTTGCCTTGTAGGATGTTTAGCAACATCCTCAGCCCCTACCTCCTAGATGCCAGAATTCTCCCTTATTGCCCCTCACAGTATTGGCAATCAAAACCATCTCTAGGCATCAGCTGGCCTCTGAGGAATGAATTTGCCTTTGAGAAACACTGGTCTAGAGATTTCATTAGATAACATCCACTTAAGCAATTTTAATAGCTATCGTTTATTGAGCATTTACACATATCTATTATCCCCAGATTCATTTTACAAGGCAGGTGGTTTTATTTATTTATTTATTTATTTATTTATTTGAGGCAGGGTCTTACTCTGCCATCTAGATTGGAGTGCAGTGATGTGATTATAGCTTACTCTAACCTCAAACTCCTGGGCTCAAGTGATCTCACCTCAGTCTTCCAAGTAGCTGGGACTACAGGTGTGGGCCAGCACACCCAGATAATTTTTAATAAGTTTTTGTAGAGGCAGGGTCTCACTATGTTGCTCAGGCTGGCAGGGTAAGTATTGCCTACATTTTACAGTTGAAGAAACTGAGGCTTAAAGGGTTAGAGTCACTTGCCTAAAACCATACAGCTGGTAGCTCTGGGATTCTGACTAAGGTTGGTCTAACTCCAAAGCTTGTATAATTCCTGCTGTAACACTCCCTCTCTCTGGAAAGTTAAGAATTTAAAAAAAAATTTAAAGTAAAAAAAATTTTCTCAAATCAACTCAAGTCCAAAAATATTTATTGAGCTAGATGCCACGAGAAGCTACAAGAAAAATCTAAGCTGTGCTCCTCTCAGGTTTTCAATATCAATGTCATTGAGAAGGTCAGATGTTTCACACAACATAGTGAAAGAGCACTATAAGACATTCTGAGTTTGGGCCAAAATGAGTACTTCTAGAGGCAGAACTTTGTGAACGAAATGGCCTTTGTGTATGTCTGCTTCACATTTCCTTTTGCTGCCAATCATAATGATTGAAAAAAAAGAGAGCAATGAAGCCTTGAAGTTCATGGAATCTACCAGCCACATGTCCTATAAAATATTAATTCTCTTGTCTTGGAGTGGGCTGTGGGTTGCTTCCAACCAAACACTCAGCTATCTTCTTTCTGGCTCTCTGCATGAAGTTCACCTCTCCCCTCTCCCTACGCATGGCGGTATACTCATAAGCCTTCAGCTTGCTGTAGTAATCAGAAAACTTGTTGTAGAGGATGGAAATGGGCATCCCGTTGAGAATGATCCCGAAAGCAATGCAGAGGAAAGCAAAAAACCTGCCCAGGTGGGTCTCTGGGTACATGTCTCCGTAGCCCACGGTGGAGATGCTCACCTGTAGAGGAAGGAAAGCAGGATGGAATTGTTAGCACTAAGATCGGGGAGGAGAAGAAAGGGAGAGGAGCAAGCAGGGAAGCGTCCTCCCCGTGGGTACACATGGGAAGTGTAATGGCTTCCCATGGAGCCTGCTGTAGGAGGTACCAGGAAGACTCCCTGTAGGACCTGTGTCATGAAAAGAACAGAAGCTATGGATGGAGCTGAAAGACTGGCTGAAATCCTGACTACGACTCATGCATGTTTGAATGTAAGATATGGGAGGAGGTAATACCTATTTGAAAGGGTTGTTGTAAAGAGCATTTAAAACAGTATGTTAAGTTCCTGGTGTAGAACGTGCTCAGTAAATGATCTTTGCCTCCCTAACTCAGCTGGGACCAGATTCAAGATAGTGGGTCCCTGGGTTTGCCTGTACACTGTATGTATTGAAAAAATCTTGGGCTTAGAACAGACATGGGTTCAAGTCCTGACTCTGAATCTTTCCAGTTGAGTGACCTGGGGCAAAACCTTCAGACTCACTCTCTCTCTTTTTTTCTTTCTTTTTCTTTTTTTATTTAAAACAGGAGACAACCATCTAACTCTCAGGATTCTTGTGAAGGCTAAATAAGAAAATGAATATAAAGCACTGAACACAGTACCAGGCATACAAAAGGCATGAAACTCTTCCATTGTCTTCCTCTCATCTTTAAAATGAAGGCAATTATAACACTTTTCAAAGTTGTTATGTAGTTCAAATGAGAGACTTTATATGAAGATGCTTTAATTGCAGATGTCTGGAGAAACACTCTCATTATTTTGTAAACGGACTTTTGTAAGATATCACTCACCAAAACTATGTTCACCCCTGCATGAAATACTTCCCGTTACTCTTGTCATACTGATTTAAATCCCACTAATTGGAGATTTATTTAGGTTAACAAGCTTCTGGGTTTTTTGTTTGTTTTGTTTTAATTATTATTATTATACTTTAAGTTTTAGGGTACATGTGCACCATGTGCAGGTTAGTTACATATGTATACATGTGCCATGCTGGTGTGCTGCACCCATTAACTCATCATTTAGCATTAGGTATATATATCTCCTAATGCTATCCCTCCCCCCTCCCCCCACCCCACAGCAGTCCCCAGAGTGTGATGTTCCCTTTCCTGTGTCAACAAGCTTCTGTTTTAAAATGCAGATACCCATGGGACTAGTTATCAGTTATCAGAGAAAACCCTGTGAAAATTCCTTGGGGACTGTTTTTTATGCCTCATGTACTCCCTCTGATCCCCAGAGTATTGGCTAAATTACTAGAAGCCTTTTAAGCAGAGCTGTTGCTCACAGTTGTAAAAATTTTTGCGTTGCACAACTCCAGGAGGCACTCTTTGCTTTGTGTATTTGAGTAGTTGTTGCCATAATTTTCCAGCAGACGGCAGTAAAGCATATGGTCATCTTGTTGATCCATGCTGAGGTGGCCGTTAGCTTAGCAGTGTAAATATTTTTGTTTTGATGATGTAAGGGTTAGTTTGAACCTGGAATAGTGCAGTTGATTGATTAGAATGAAATGGAGATGTGAGCCAGCTGGACAAAACTGAGGGCACTGATAACCACAGCTCCATCCAGCCCACGAAAAAAGGAAGGGTACACCTCCTTTCTGGGGCTGATGATGCATCTCCTCTCACTCGCTGCCCTGTCTCTGGTGAGAGGTCATGCAGCCTTTTTCTGCAGGGTCAGAATACAAGCAAGCATCCAAGAGAGGCAATGTGGTGTAGATAAGCTGAAGGAAACAGGGACTACAGTAGACTTAGGGTCTGAATCCACTTCTGAATCCCAGCTGAATAAGTTGGGCAGATCACCTAAATTCTCTCGGCCTCAGTTTCTACTTTTGAAATGTGTGGTATCTACCTCATAGAGTTGCTACAGGAATTGAAGGAGTGTCTGGCACAGGGTGTGTAAGCAATATCAGTATATATATATCATGTAGGCAATCCCAGGGTCCCCCATCCTGAAGCTGGCCCCCACTGAGGAGAGACAAAGACCAACATTTATTGAGTGCATTCTACACCAGCAACTCTATATATGTTACGCTTATCAGACCCTCAGGCTGTGGAAACAAGCTCCTCCCTGACTCTGCCCTCTGGCTCCAGTAGAGAATCTCCTTTTCCCAACTTCTGGACCAAGGGGTGATGTGAGGCAGTGATAAAGTGAGCTTGTGGGTTAATCTCAAAGTCTTCTTGGTTGCGTGAGTGGGTGTGTGTGTGTTTTTTTTTTTTTTTTAAGTTCTAGGGTACATGTGCACAACGTGCAGGTTAGTTACATATGTATACATGTGCCATGTTGGTGTGCTGCACCCAGTAACTTGTCATTTAACGTTAGGTATATCTCCAAACGCTATCCCTCCCCCCTTCCCCCCACCCCACAACAGGCCCCGGTGTGTGACGTTCCCCTTCCTGTGTCCGGGTGTGTGTTTCTTGTCATTGACCACACCAAAAGTCAAAGAACCCCAGGCTGATCTCTCTCCAGTTGTGTGAGCTGAACAATAGCTTTCATTTGTCACTAACACCATTACTCACACCTCTGGATGAAAGTTTAGTCAACTTTCCCTGGAGGAGGCCTAAAGGGAGTTAGGATTTAGGAGTGAGTGGCAGGAAGGGGTAGTTTAGAACACCGGTCCCCAACCTTTTTGGCACCAGGGACCGGTTTTGTGGAAGACAATTTTTCCCATGGACGGGGTTGGGGGAGGGGATGGTTTCGGGATGAAACTGCTCCATCTCAGGTTGTCAGGTATTAGTTAGATTCTCATAAGGAGCAAGCAACCTAGATCCCTCGCACGCGCAGTTAACAATGGGGTTCCCACTCCTGCGAGAATCTAACGCTGTGGTTGATCTGACAGGAGGCAGAACTTAGGCGGTAATGATTGATGGCCCTCCACTCATCTCCTGCTGTGTGGCCAGGTTCCTAACAGGCCACAGACAAGTACCAGTCCACAGCCCTGGGATTGGGGACCCTGGTTTAGAACATGAGACATCCACGGAAGTCCAATGCAGAGGCCTTGGAGGAAACAAGTCACTTAAGGGTTCAGGATGGCGGGGATGGGAGAGGGCAGGAAGACACTGAAGAAGAAAATAATTAAGATAAACTGCTTATTTTAAACTTTTGATCATTCTGCATACTGGCTTTGCTTCACCCTTAAGCCAAACTTCTTTTTTTTTTTTTTGGCTGAACTTTGAAAAGTCAAAAGCAAAGAGAATTGGCTTAAAGAAGAATAAATATCTGATGTGCATAATATGATCCAAATATTTTTGTATATCTTCAATCTATTTTTAGAGAACAGATCTCTTCTGCTAGAAGGCTATGTGTGACTGGTCCCCAATAATTTATTCAAAATTTACAGTTAATTTATGTGTTGTCTATTTTGTGAATAATTTGACTCAACAAGTAATCTGTTTCTTGCTCCTTGGCTCCAGGAGGAACTCAGGATTCCTTGGCTTTGGGGAACTTTTTTTCCACATTGCATAGGCCAAGCCATTTCTCCCTAGATGGGAATTAAAAGCTGAAGGCCCCAGACTGACCCAAGTGACCTCACAGAATGAGTTGTCACATTAGCAGGAGTTGGGTTTGGAAATGTGACCAAAATTTCCACAATCCATCTTAATATACTGAAGAAAACTGGCTAGCTCAGCAACTCTGCAAACTGGAAACTTAACCATTCTGCTGTAAACGTACATACTTTCCTTAGCCTTGGGTCCCAAAGCCAGAATGTGAACTTCCCCTGGCAGTTTACTCACTAAACAACAAATCCTGGCCTGCCATATATTATGAGGATAAGCATCAAATTTTTCTCCAAAACTTCAGAATACTTGGATTTCTCATTTAACAAGACAACTTTGTTTCCCTCATAATGAACAAGGAATAGAAAAAATCTTGGCACCCAGTAGTCCATGCATTCAGGAATTTATGATCCTAGGGAATAAAACTTATTTTTCAAAATAACACTTTCTGTTTTCCAAAGGAATCAGAGGTGGTGAAGATGGACCTTTTTTGGATAAAATTATTATAAGCCTCAATACATGTTGTCCTTCAAAGGATTTAGCTTCAAAGGCTGTACTTACTCATGCTATTATTGCAACAAGTATATTTGGAATTCCTGTTTTGAATTATAGTCTGCACAGTAGATTCAGTGGCAGCAAGCGGTCATATCCACCTTGATGGCGTACTCTAAGTGTCAATCTTAAACCAAAGTGTCTTAACTATTTTAAATATTGAATCTAGCCTTAAAAAGATAAAGATTTAGCAACATAGAAACAAGTGGATGTGTCACAAACTCTGAAGGTAATTCCTCAGTGGAATTCAAAGAATGTCTTGATTAGTGGAAGCACTGTTAGAATGAGGTCATGGGTGACTACCTTCAGGAGAACAACAACCCTCATCTGTATATTACAGTTCTGACATGTTTGTAAGTGGTACAATAAGCGGTAGGTGTGCACAGCTAAAGCAAAACCACAAATGTAACTTTGAGATCTATTAATCTATCCACAGAAAGGTGCGCAATAATGATGCTCTCCACATCCTCAGCTTCCTTGCATTTCTCCCTGCCCTCAACAATGCTGTCATGTTCCACTCACATCGTATTGGCTAACATGAGGAACATACTTTAAAGACATAAAAGGAGACCACTCCAAAATTGGGAATCCATAAGATCAAAAGTAGTAACAATGCCTAAGAGCCTTTACCCCGTCTATAGCTCCTGTGCTATTTCTGAAGGAGCTAGAACTCTACTACTTTCTGTGCCAGATATTTATATGTTGTCTCTTAGTCCCAAGCCTGACACCCTTCTGTATTTTATTCTATAATTCCAGAACTGGGAGTCTGCAAACTACATTTCCCAGATTCTCTTGCCCACTGTCTTCTAGTAATGTTCTGCCTGTAAGAGACTGGAAGATGGTATGAGGACATAAGGGTCTCTTATCCTGCCTCTGGTTTCTGCTGTCACTCCTCCAATTGCAGCCAATAGTTACGTTTCAGTCATTTTTTGGCATTCCTGGCATCAGCCTCATGGTGCCAATTTAGGAGTCCCTGCAACAGCTACACAGAGGCCCCTCCTCTGGACTCTCAGCTTCTGGTAGCAACACCTTTTCCCATTTATTCTCCCAATTCTAGGGCCAATAGCTACTCCCTGCAATTACCAATCTCTGGATTATCTCAGTTTTCTCTTTCTGCTTTTCCAGTCTTCTTTTTTTTTTTCTTCTAGTCTTCTAACAACTATCTATTTCCTTGTATTAAATTCCCTGTTTGAAATATTCACCTTGGTATCTATTTTCCTGACTGCAACCTAATTTATTTTTCAAATGGGTTTCCTCAAAGCAATCAATGAACAAAAATAAAATAATTTCAGTGATCTTGTAAGTGCCACCTATTGGCAAGGTAATGAAAACATACCTTAGAGAAACAAAGATGGGAGCAAGGTCTCTGGGACAAAATGATCTGGTGCCTCAACTAGAGATAAATTTTCTTTTTGAAAAGTTAGTTTTTGAAGGAATGAGTTCATGCCATAGTCTCCTGTTTGGTTTCTACAGCTTTAACTTGCCCTGGAAAACTCAGAAGGAAATGGTTCATTGAAAGTCTACTTACTCTTTTCTACTTAAAAACATATCCATGCCCCCCACCCCCCGACCCCCAGCAAAAAAAAAAATAAGGAAAAAAAATGTAATATGTTGAGGCTAAAAAAAAAAAAGTAAAAGAAAAAAAACTATACCCACACAGGAGGCCAATGATTACAGCTTCATCATAGAGCCCATTGTTCTTGTTTAGCTGTGCTGTGCATTTCCTACCCCCAGGCAATCCAGAGAGCCCCAAGATGGCTGGAGCTGCTTTAGGCGTGGGCCTGTTTATCTGGACTCTCAGAAGTTTTCCCATGAGGGAACAGCTGACCTTCTCGTATGTTTTATAGGTTCTTTCTTTTCCTCTGTAGAAAAAGAATCATTTCTGTTTTATTTTCTTCCCAAATGAATGTAGAAGCAAAGGTTATTGCTTCCATGTGATAAAGACTATCAACTAGTCAGTTATGGTAGCTTCTATTTATTGCAGACTTACTATAGACTAGCAGTTTACATATGTTTCCTATTACATTAGTGCTCACAAATAACCTCCATTTGACAGATGAAAAAGACAGGTCTATGTTACATCCTAATACATGAGCATTTGTAGACATAAATGTCCAGGAGGGATTTGTTTTGCAGCTGCAGGAGAATTCACAATAATGAAAATTACTGTATTTTTCTTAAATCCCTGAGTTGAATTACAGAGAAAGTTTGCAGGATCCTTGGCATAGAGAGAAGAAAGATTATTAAAAGCAAGTCAGATTTGGTGTTGTCTGAAAGCATTAAAAATACATAAAAGAATGGATAAGAGAAACTCTCTGTAATGTGGGATGAATATTTCACAAAGGATACAGCCCCACAATGGTGAAATAAAATGCCAATTATATTTTTCTTTATCTCATCTTTAAAGTTTCAATTTGTGAGTGTATACTTTCTGATATGTATAATATATTTGAGCAGTAATATATTACTGCAGGAGAAAGATTGCATTATTGGAACTAATTCTTTACATCTTTCTGTATCCAAGCTGTTTGCCATATAACTTTGCAGTGCCCTCCTATGGTGGGTGGGCTAACCTGCCCTGCCCTTTGACGTGCAGCTTGGCCATGTGACTTACTCTGGCCAATGGGCTGAGCAAATGCCATGAACAGACACTTATGAAGTGTTTGCATGATGGGGCTTGCATTCTCTCTCTTATTCTTTTCCACAGCCATGGACATGTGGCTGCTGGAGTCTGCTAGAGGAATGCAGACATGTGGCCTAGTGTCTCCCTTCATGCCAGCTGACCATCAGGCATGTGAATGAGTAACGACAGCCTCATGAAAGAGAAGAAACTTCTAGTTGAAACCAGAGTATACGCTGACTTTTAAATTCATGAGCTAAATAAACGCTTGATGTTTTAAGCCACTGAGTTTCAGGGTGGTTGGTGATGCATCGTTATTATGGCAATAAATAACCTCTAATTTATTTATAAATAAATACACATTTATCATGGGTATGTGCCCCAAATTTTTAAAAATAAGATGCATGATCAATAAAATGCTTAGAAACCACTAGATCAGTTACTTTTATGAATCCTCTTCTCAGATTGTCATATCTGTTTAGTCAGGTGCATTTAGATGAGTCTCCTTTCATCTTTCAAAATGTATCTCAATGTCATCTTCTCCAAAAGGGCTTCTCTGACTATCCTACTAAAGACAGACTCTACCGCCTAAATCACTCTCAGTCTTCTTATCCCACACAAGCTATGCCAATACCTGAAATTATTTATTATGTGTCTTTCTCCATTAGAATGTAAGCTCCACAAGAGAAAAAAACTTCATTGTTTTTTCTTCTCCTACCCTGTATCCCTAGTGTTTAGAATACTACTGGGCACATTGGAGGTACTCAAAAACTTACTGTTCAATGAATGAATAAGGTGAATTTTTGTGTGTTACATGACAAATTCGTCCTAATATTTTGTTTCTTTTCACTTTGCATCTACATACTGGAAACAAGACATGTTGTCCACATCAATTCAAAATGTTCTTTTCTCTTTGCTCTATTGAGAATATGAACCTTTAGTCTGTATTATGCAGTGTAGTTAGAGGTACAGAGAAGAACTGGATTAACAACATAGCAGTCCTGGGGAACAGAGAGGTCTTAGAATATTCAAGGGCAATTGCTCCCATTGTTTTCATAGATTAGTTTAGAAATAAATACAAATGATCAGTCTTTTATCTAATTTATAACGAATTTTACTGGTATAAATAATTTTCAGAATAAAATGGACAAAGACCATTGATAAAGGGTAAGGTTTGTAAATGGGATGGTTGGAATGTGCAAAATTTGGCCTGTGAAAATAGTGCCTGATAGAGATAATGGCTTCAAAAGGAAATTCATACAGATAAGAGCAATAATTGGTAATATTTATTATTGATAAAAACTGGTGATTCAATTTTTGTAAAATTTATGAAAAACATTGATTTTGAGTTAAATAATGCCAGTTAACATAAAAAGAGATAATTTGAAAGGTTTAGAATTCATTGTACATTGAACAGATCAGAAATTTAAGTGAGATCAATGGGTATTCAGTTCAAAAAAATTTACTGGTAAAAATACAACATGAGTAATATTCTTTATGTATTTTATTTTAATTAAAATTTTTTCTCTAGCCATATCCCTTTGAAAGTAACATAACTTTTATCAAAGTATTTGTTAATATACAAAAGGTTGAAAAAACTTTTGTGGGTTAAAACTGCAGTATCAGAGAGTGTACTAGATCCAGTGCCTACATGCACTAGCCTTTAAAGATGTTTAGATGAATAGAAATTTGACTCTCAAGTGTTGTATCATATCATCAGCGTGTGGATTTACTCTTCTGCTTTCCTGCTTTAGTCACCTCCAAAGTAAATGTCATTTGCTGGGGACAAATCATCAACCACGAGCCTCATCTGTACACATGGTTTATCTACTATAGGGATGACCTTCCTTCATTTGGAATATGATCAGAGAAGCAGAATTTGGCTAGCTCATTCAGAAAAGCATCGTGTCATCCTGCCACTGAAGAAAGCTCACATATCCTCTATACATACGAGCTCCCTGCTTTCAAGGGAAGGAAGACTCACTGAACTGCGGACTTTTACATGTCCAACCTCCCCTTTTAGAAGTGAGAAAGCAGAACTGGAAGTGAGGGATTAAGGTTTCACAGTTAATTATTCAGGGTCATGGTTAATTATTGACAGGTCTTGGACTAGAATCAGGTTTTCTAAATCTCATATCATGCTACATTGCACTGTCAGTGGCCTTGGGTTGGTTTGTCTCAGAAGTGCATACCAGACTATGGTTTATGACATACACAATGTTAATGTTGAAAATATCTACTTTCTGACATGGGAAAACTAGTTATATTTGCTTAATGTCTTTAAAGGTATTACAATCTACTTTTCAAAAGAAAACTAAAGAAACCATACATTCAATTCTTTCCTTCATATATGCCAACTTATTCATTGATCTGAGAAGACCTGATTAACATTTATTTCCAGGGATTCAGCTACCACAACTCAAAATACAGATATTTGAGTAAACAGCACAAGTTATAGAAAGGCAAAGGCCAAAGAAAACAATGACAAAAAATAGCTATTACACTAACTGTACAAATTCAGCAATGCATGCAAAAGAACTAAAACTTGAAAGAGACAGTGCTTGGGTGTGGGAAAGGCATGGATTTTGGAGTTGGAGAGGCCTGAGTTTCAGTTCTGGCTTTGCCACCTCTAGCTGTGTGTCCACACTCAAACTCTCTGTACTTCAATTTCACTATCTGTAAAATGGGGCAATAATACAGGGTCCTGAAAGAACTTTAGTGAAGTCAGAGCAAGTTTCAATTTGAGATGCTTCTTTCCACACTCAGATTTAACTGGAACCAGAGGTGGTGGGATTTCAGTTGGAGTCGACGTGGTTCAGCCAAGTCTCACCTCCTTCTCCGCATAAATCTACAGTTTCTTTCAAAAACTGAAGCCATTTCTGCTTGTCCCCTTAAAAAAAAATGGTGGTCATGACCATCTCAAAGGCTGTGATGCCAAAATGAGATGAGCTTTGTCAGGACACTGGATGCTCAATAACTGCTAAATAACAGTAATGATGATGAATCTTCTTTAAAATCTATTTTTCAAAGCTTTGAAGACTAAATCTAGATTTGGAGATTTCTACGACTAAGTCAATTTCAGTTACTTACTGATCTGCTGAGATTCTCTTTCCAACACTTTGACATCCACCGCCGTTTTGTTAGCTGTATGCAGCGATTGGGGGTGGGGAGGAAGAAGAGGATCAGAAGCCAAAGCCTGGTGGCTGATAACCAGGGAAGGGAGGAGCAGCTCACTGGGCTGGGGAAGAGGATGGGAAAGCCCAGGGCCAAAGGACTCACCGCGGCCCACCACCAGGAGTGGGGGATGGTGGTGAAGTTGGTGCTGGGCACATCGTGCTCCACAGAGTAGACAGCCGCAGAGAAAGTGAAGATGCCCATGGCGATGAAGAGCAGCAGGCAGCCCACCTGCTGGTAGCACTGGCGCAGTGTGAAGCCGAAGGCGCGCAATCCGGTGGAGTGGCGCGCCAGCTTGAGGATGCGGAAGATGCGCATGAGGCGCATAACGCGCAACACCTGACCCACCTTACCCACGCTGCCCACCGTCTGGCCGCGTTGGTGATCCTCGCCCGTGAAGCACTCAAGCAGCAGCTGAAGGTAGAGCGGCAGGATGGCCACCAGGTCAACCAGGTTGAGGGCGCTGCGTGCGAAGCGCCTCAGGTCAGGCGTGGAGGCTAGGCGCAGCAGGTACTCGAGTGTGAAGAAGCCGATGCACAGCATCTCCACGTGCTCCAGGATGGGCCGCAGGTCTGGGCTGCCCTCGTCCTGCTCCGAGTGCTGCTGCATCTCCTCCACGGTGTTGAGCGCCAGCGCCACCACGGAGACGAGCACGAAGATACTGGAGGCCACCCCGATAGCCTTGGCGGCCACCGAGGAAAATGGCTTCTCCATGAGGTTCCAGAGGCGGCGCCGCTGCGGGCCGTAGAACCGCATGTCGCGGAAGAGTTCCTCCGCCTCCTCGACCTGCGCCTGGGCGCGCAACTCGTGCTGGATCTTGAGCTGTTCGCTCAGCTCGTCGCGCCGCTCCTCGAAGCAGATGCGGCAGCAGCGTGGCGTGTACTTGAGCCGCACACCCCAGTAGCCCAGCTCCTCCAGGAAGCAGCGTGGACACAGCTCATCGAGCACCAGCAGCACCCCGGACAAGTAGAAATTGTAGACCAGCTGGAAGACGGCCGGGTCGCGGTCGAAGAAGTATTCGTCTGTCTGCTCCTCGTAGTCGTCGCAGAGGCTTAGCTGGCGGCTGCGGCTGGTGGAGGTGGCCAAGCGACCTAGGCGCGTCTTGGGGAAGCTGGCCAGCTCGCAATAATCCAGCTGGTAGCTGTGGCCACCCACGTTCACATTCAGCGTGGACAACAGGGCCGGAGGGTCGCTGGGGCCTTCAGGCTTGGCGGTGGTGACCTCCTCTGCCTGCTGGTCCTCCTCTGCCAGGTCGTCCTTCCACTGGTCCTCCTCCTCCCCATCTTCGTCTTCCTCGATGTAGTAGTTATAGTTGCCCTCTGTCCAGCCTTGGATGCTGGCCTGGGAGCCGGAACGGGCCCCCAGGGAGCAAATGCTCCTGCGGTGTTGGCTGCCCTCATTCTCCGTCGTGTTCCAGGGCTTGTAGCTCCAGGACCGTCTCCTCTCGCTCTGTTTCAGCATGGCTGCGGAAAGTGGACTCCTTGCTTTTTCCTCCTGGCTGTTGTAGGGTCCCTAACCTGTTCACTGCCTCTAAGAGGATGGATCACGTGGCCTGCACTGTCTTAGAGAGGCCAGCCTGGACCAGCACACCTAGGGGCTCAGACATTGCCACTGGAGCTGCCCCTCCTCAGGTCCTGGGCAGGCCAGCCCAGCCTGCAGGGTCTGAACGCAGTCAGCTGTTGACTGCTCTAATCTTGCTGATTTGGAAGAAGCAAGTGTTAGGAGAGATTTAGAACCTCTTAGCCCATTTCCTCCCCCACTCCCTTGACCCTGTGACGTAGAGGATGATTATGTGGTCTTAAATCTCTAGAGAATCAGAAGAAGGCAGAGATTATTGCTAATAAAAATGTCGGTCAACCTTGCTCTTAGGAAGTGCTCAATGTATGTGTGCTGAGATGAAATCAACTGAATTAGCTGTAGAATACGGATGCCTGTGTCTTCAGCTTTATGGTTGAGATGGTAGCCTCTGCCCTAGGTAAACTCACCATCAGCAGGGATGACGCATAGCAACGGAACAAAGCTGACTTCATGACAAGTCAGTTTCCCTCTCAGCATAACTTTTTGTTTAGAGCATATGAGATCTAAAGCCATCTCCTTCTTGTCCATTCACATGAGCACATTTTTTTTTTTTTTCAAATGGATTCTCCCTGGGGCACTGCTCAGGTCCAGTCAGATCTTTGAGTCAGCTTCAGCTTCTCTCTCTCTCCTTTTTGTCTCCTCCCTTTCTCTTAAAGGATAGGGACATGTTGCAAGGTAGAATTCCAGGAATGGTAGGAAGATGTTTTTAGGGCCTCACAACCCTGCTCAGCAGTATTAGGCCATATTTAAAGGGAGCCTGACTTCCACCCAAAAAAAAAGGGTCTTCTTCATCCTTCAAAATATCACTTTTTGAAAAAAAAAAACCTTTTCATGATTAAGGCACTGTGCAAATGCTGGATATGCAAAAACGATGGAGACACAGTTGTAGCAGTCAAAGAACTCCTGGTTTTGTTGGGGATATAAACATGCAAGGATAACAAAAGATGCAGTAAATACTGGGGAGGAGAGAAGCAGGAGGGATTTGCTTTGAGCAGGGAATTGGTTTTTTGATTCAATTTATTTTGCATAGCTAATACACATTCATGATAAAAAATTTTAAAGGTACAAAGGCATATTACAGTAGAAAGTTTATGTCTTTCCCAACCATAATTTCAAGCCATCAGGTGTACCTCAAGGAAACAACCACTATTACTGCCTTTTGGCTATCCTTCCAGAAATATTCTAAACATATGTAAGCAAAAATACACCTACCTTTATCCATCATCTCAATACCTCTTCATTATTAATAGAAATCATAGAATGCTATACACTTTGCCTTTTCCAGTTGGCCATATGAAAGATGTTTTCATATCTGAACACAAATATCTAACTTATTTTAAAAATAGCCACTGAGCACTTTCCTAATGACATTCAGGATGTTTCTACCTTTGCTTTTATAGACAATTATGCAACAAATACCTTATATGTACATCACTTTACACATGTTCAAGATATATAAAGGATAAATTCTTAGAGGTGAGATTACTAGGTCAAAGATTGCACATTTGTAATTTTGATTAGTAGTGCTAAATTTCTCTCCATAAAAGTTTTACCAATTTACAATTCACCATCAATGGTTGAAAATGTCTTCTTATACTTTTTTAACTCTACCAATTTTGCAAGTGAAAATGATATGTGGGTTAATTTGTATTTCTTATAAATGGGATTGAACACTGTTTCGTGTGATTAAAAGCTATTTCTTCTTCTGGGAACTGTCTGTTCATCTACTTTGCCCATATTTTCCATTGAATTGTTTACATTTTTCTTATTGATTTGTAGGAGAGCTTAATATATTATGAAAAAAGACCCTTTACTTGTGATATGGATTGCAAATTTTTTCTCAGTTTTTCCTTTAATATTTTTTCCATGTAAAAATATTTATTTTATGATTTCTGGGTGTTGTGTAGTATTAGAAAAGGCTTCACCTCTCTGTAATTAAAACTTTTCTTTTTATAGTTTTATTTTTAATATCAGACATTAATTTTGATGTAGAGTGAACTAGGGGCCTAACTTTATTTTCCAAGCTTTTATCCAGATGTTTCAACACATTAATTGCATAATCCATCATTTCCTCACTGATTTGTGGTACTATCTTTGTCACTTAGTTGAGTTTTAACTATGCTTCAAAGTTGTTGAGACAGGTAACATTACGAGGTCTGCATCTGCTAGCATGGCATTCACCGATGTTGTTTAGCTTGCAATAGGCCTCAGATCTACAAGCTTATGGTAAAGCTTCTTACCAGGCTTAGCCTTTAAGTTCCTAAATGTATTTCTAGCGTTCCCTTTTTGGTATACAATATTGATGTTGTTTTGCTAGCCACACACTTAATTGCTTTCCAAGTCTATCTTTTCTTTATATTGTGCTGAGTACTGCCATAATAGATTTTGCATGTTGCATAAATTCACCTTTTCTCTTCAGAACCAATTATACTATCATAAAAAGTAAAGACTGGGTGCGGTGGCTCATGTCTGTAATCCTAGCACTTTGGGAGGCCGAGGTAGGTGGATCACTTGAGGTAAGGAGTTTGAGACCAGCCTGGCCAACACGGTGAAAACCCATCTCTACTAAAAATACAAAAATTAGCCAGGCTGGGCATGCTGGCGGGTGCCTGTAATCCCAGCTACTCAGGAGGCTGACACACAAGAATTGTTTGAACCCGGGAGACAGAAGTTGCAGTGACCTGAGATCATGCTGCTATACTCCAGCCAGGGTGACAGAGTGAGACTTGGTCTCAAAAAAAAAAAAAGTAAAAATATCACCATTTTCATATTTTTATCTTCTTCTTTTTCAGTTGATATACTATTTTTTTTTTTTTTTTTTTTGAGACCAAGTCTCACTGTGTTGCCCAGGCTGGAGTGCAGTGGCATGATCTCGGCTCACTGCAACCTCCGCCTCTTGGGTTCAAGCAATTCTTCTGCTTCAGCCTCCCGAATAGCTGGGATTACAGGCACCCGCCAGCATGCCCGGCTAATTTTTATATTTTTAGTAGAGATGGGGTTTTGCCATGTTGGCCAGGCTGGTCCCAAACTCCTGATCTCAGGTGATCCACCCACCTTGGTCTCCCAAAATGCTGGGATTACAGGTGTGAGCCACCACACCTAACCCATATACTACCACTTATCCAAACTTTCAACACTTAAAAACTATGGAATTAGTAATGTTTGTATGGCATCTAGAAGCTAAGCACAAACACCATATCCATACAGTAGATTGAGGAATATTACCTGAGTAGACCACACTTAAGTGACTATTACACCCCTGGCATGAGTAGTTGCTTGGATTTTGCCCTAATGTATATGCATGTAAGTGCAACATTAGATGAGTATACACATATATAGACAGTTTCTAATAAAACTGTCCAACAATGGTTGACTCATAATGTGGAAAACAGCCTCTTTTTTAAAAATTTTATTTTACTTTAAGTTCCAGGATACAAGTGCAGAATGTGTAGGATTGTTACATAGGTATACATGTGTCATGGTGGTTTGCTGCACCTATCAACCCGTCATCTAAGTTTTAAGCCCTGCATGCATTACCTGTTTGTCCTAACGCTCTCCCTCCCGTCACCTCTCATTCCGACTGGCCACGGTGTGTATCATTCCCCTCCCTGTGTCCATGTGTTCAGCTCCCAATTATGAGTGAGAACATGTGGTGTTTGGTTTTCTATTCCTGTCTTAATTTGCTAAGGGTGATGGCTTCCAGCTTCTTCCATGTCCCTGCAAAGGACATAATCTTATTCCTTTTTATGGCTGCATAGTATTCCATGGGAAAGCACCCTCTTTCTTTTTTTTTTTTTTTTTTTGATAGTTGTCAGAAATTTTTATTTATTTAAAGTAACATTGGTTATTGATTAGACATATTATGGTTTAGGGTATGAGATATAGTGTCCAATGTGGTATTATTAGTTTAATATATATCTACTTGTGGCAATAGTGAACAGTTTCAAGAGGTGAATACATAATTTAAATGGGAGAATGACATAACTGCACTTTCATTTCAATGTCTGAGTTTGATAACCAAAAAGACTTGCATTTTTAGATAAACATTTTCTATTTCCCAAATCTCAAGACCTGGATACAAACACCCTCTTTCTGAATGCATTTAAGAATCAGTCAAGCAGGCTGCAAGGGAGACCTGCAGAGGGTGGAAAGTAGGACTGGATGACCTTCATGTCCCCTTCTTGCCTTTAAATTACTAAGATTCTAAGTCTTTGCTTGATAATCCATTTATCTTGAATTCTCTTCTGACCTTCTTCTTATATCTTTGGCTTCCAAAAGTCAGCTCAGACATTGTCTTTCTCTTTCAGTGATTCTTCTCTGACATTGCTGTGTTTCTCCAAGGTGAATCAGCTGTCCCATCTCAGTGTCTTCAATTAAGATAGTATATACCACTATCTTACAACATGAGACACTTGTTTTAACTAAGAGTGATTAAATTTTTTTCTCTAAAAGTTGCATAAGTGCATTGTAGAAAAATTTAAAAATAGAAACCAGAATACCAACAATTGATACAATATTAAATAGTAAATAGAATGTCCAGATACAGTTATGTTAATGTTTACACCTATCCTATAGTATAGGTGCTATTATTAATCCTATTTTACAGGTGAGAAAACAGAAGTTAAGTGTCTGTTTTACAGTAGCTTGGCCAGAATGTCATTATTATTATTATTATTGTTATTATTTGTTAATCGATAGGTGAAAGTTGCATTACATGTTTGCTTTAGCCAACTCTATATGAATGATTTATTTGCATGTTCCTCATCTCCTCTGAAGTTTTTAAGGGAAAGGATGATCTTGTCTCTGTGGCCCCAGCACTAAGAAGGGGGTCTAGTATGGTAGCAGATTTAAAAAAATTATTGAAAGGATATGCAAAATCTTACCATATGACTTCTTACAACTGCATGTGGATCTACCATTATCTTAACATAAAAAGTTAAAGAATATTACTCTGCATTGACATAGCCCCAGTCCCCACTTTGAAGGAAAGAAAACGAATAACCTTTGAGGAACAGTGGCTGGATTTTCCTTGTTGACAGAGATTTACAGGCAGCATAGTACAGTAAAAAGAACACTGGAATGCATATAGGCTTGGTTTTATATTCTAGTTACAAAGTTTGGGCAAATTACTTAGGCTCTTTTAGGTTCTGTTTTCACATCCGTAAAATGGGTTACTGGAACATCTGCTGATATAAAAAGAGAATACTTCTCTATTTTTCCCTGGTCTGTGCCTAAACCTTGGCACATAATAAGTACTCCTCAAAAGACAGTCATCTCTCCCTCATCTATCCACCTCCTACCCCAATTCCTGACTCTACACCTATAACATACAAGTAAGTTCATTTTTATTACCTGTAGGGTTTCTTAGCACAGAAATAATGGTTACATTTTTAGTCCACCATTAACATTAATTACTTTATGTGAAGGCAGCACTGACTGATAAAATTTTCTATGTGGATGGTAATGTTCTTATGGCTTAAAACATGGCAAGTGCCACAGAGGAATGGAAATTTTAAATTTGATTTAATTTTAATTAATATATATTAAATCAATGTGTATATTAATATAATTAATATATATATTTTTTGAGACAGGATCTGGCTCTGTCACCCGTGCTGGAGTGCAGGGCACGACCTTAGCTCACCACAACCTCCACCTTCTGAACTCAAGCCATCTTCCCACCTCACCCTCCCAAGGAGCCAGGACTATAGGTGTGGCCCCCATGCCTGGCTAATTTTTTTTTTTTTTTTTTTGGTAGAGATTAGATTTCACCATGTTGTCCAGGCTGATCTCAAACTCTTGAGCTGTAGCGATCTACCCACTTTGGCCTCCCAGAATGCTGGGACTACAGGCATGAGCGCCCGCACCTGGCCTTAATTAATTTAAATTTGAACAGTCACATGTGGCTAATGGCTACCATGTTGGACAGGGCAGTATTAAGCTATCAGCTGCGTCCATATCCATCTCTTTTAAATACACAAGGTTCTTAAACCTCTTAATCAAATGAGTTTGCCAGCATAAACTGGCCTGCTACTTCTGAGACTAAAAAGGAATGTGACAGGGAGAAAGGAATTTTGATAAAATGAATAGGATGATGGGACAGGATTGAGAAGCATGAGCAAGTAGAGAGCAGGCTTGGGATGGGGGCATTTCAGAATGGGTTCAGGATGGCTTGGGGAGAATAATATTGAAAGAGTCAAACTAAGGCAAATGGTAGGAATAGCAAGAGTACTGATAATAAACAACTTTACAAATTTACTCAGACCTAGTTCTGAAAGGCAGAGGGAGAGAGGGAGACAGAAGGGAACTTTGGCGTTTACTTGGGAAACTACATTTCCTTTAGGGCCTTTGAAAGTAAATGACTAAGATTGTAATTGTAAAATGGGAAGTTGAAATAAATAGCTGGATAATTTGATAGTCAAACAAAAATAAATTATTCTAAAAAACACAACAATCTCTCCACTCTCAACAAAGGAAAAAAGAGTAGGTCTTTCTCCCCCCACCTCCCCAAAGCTTATGTTAAATTTCTTCTAGTAGTTGGTAAATTTCTTCTAGTAATTGAATTATTTGTTCACTTCCTCTTTACATTTGCCTGTCTCACCATAGGTGAGATGTGGAATGAATGGGAGCAGCAATTGATTACAAAGTGTCCTATTCGGTTGAAATTCTTGCTGACTAAATTAAAGTTGTCTGTGACTTTAGAAAAAGGAAGAGTAACTGATGGGGAGAAGAGGAGGCTGTAACTAAGCATTCTTTTTATCAATGTCTTGTAATAAAGCTTAAATCTGTAGTGTGCATCCATTTTCCCAAAGCACATCCATCCACTTTAATTCTCTTTTCAAAAGATAAAGAACCTGAGACTTAGAGATGTGGGTTTTCAGCCTGCTGTTGGTCGGCAGAGCTGGATCTGGATCTGGGACACATGTATCTGCATCTCTGGGCATCTTTCTGTTCTCTGGACTGTGGTAACTGAACATGAAGCCCCTATTGATATGCCCCTCACTTAGAAAATCTTGACTTTTATTACTGGTCTTTATTTATTGCTCCTCCTAAACATACATGGACTGTCTTTCAACATGGTTCTTTTTATTATTTTTGCCCCAGCTGATGCAACAGATCTTGCCATCTGTTTTGGCATCTTGGAAGTGGATGCAAGCTAATTCAACATGAAGTAGGTGTACCTGCTTGTACTGCATGCACGGTGTTGTGCTATTTTCCAGCTGGCAGTGACCCAGGGTTACTAGTTCCACTGCTCACTTTAGAAATAAGGAAACTGAGGTGTCAGATCGGTCAGGCGACTAGCCCCAAATCTCACAGGTGAGTTAGTAGCACCTAACTCACTCTACTCTAGAATCCTTTCTAACTCCAGGTTAGTGCCCTATTCTTCTAACTTGATATTGTTTCTGCTTCCTTGAATGTATTTTTCACTTTGAAGTTGTGTCTATGCGGAACAAGCAAGTTATAGATTTAGGGGGAATGTTTTTGAGTAATTTAAATATCAGATCCTGGCATTTAAAAAAGAGCTGAGTTCAGTTATCCAAACTAATTGCCTTCACAGATCTAATTTTGTGGAAGACTTCTGCTCTCCATTTTCTGTTGCCTACATAGTCACAGTTGAATGTCACATAACTTTCTTAAACAATATCTTCTCTTCTGTCCAAACCAGAGCTTTGCTTATTTTCTGTTGGGGCACAGCCCCACTGACCTTCAAAAGTTTAGTCTCATATAATTTAACACTGCTTTACACCTAACCTCCTTTGGTTTCCTTGTGTTCTCTCTTGGTCTCTGGGTCTTGCTGTGTTTCCGCTCCCTCTGCTGTGAGCAATGAGGTTCTCTCTGACCAAGCCTCCAGAAGAGCAGAAATAAGATGCCTGAGTGCTGCATTTGATGCAGAGAGAAAGCATTTGCAGATAATGCTTTCACTCAAAGGATTGTTTTTCACCTCAAAATTTGCATTCAAAAGCTCTACCAAGGAAGGGAAATGTGCCAGAGATTATGGAACATCTGCTCTGACACTGGCATTACTGCAGTGACGAGGGATCCCTGGAGTAGGGGTGACAGGAGCCAGATGATGCTCCTGAGGAGATTTGCCGATTTCAAAAGTGGCATCTGTGAAAACCTAGTAAGAATATAAGGAATGTGCTTGAACAGATGGTATGTGTAGAACATTGGAATAGAATCATTCTCTGAATCTTTCAAGGATTAATAAATGTGATGAAGGAAAAGGATTGCAAATGATTAATGATGACTCAATTATATTATACAAATTTCCTATGCAGTTTTACTCCAAAAGCTGGGTTTTTTTTTTTTTTTTTTGTACAGGTCAACAGTTATTGGTCATGGCAAAATTATATAGTGTAGATAAATACTTTCCACATAGCTTTCTAAAATATATCTCTGCATTACAGGGGCTACTCATAAAGTCAGAACAGAAGAGTTAGACCTTAAGTGATGAATGTGCGTGTGAGTTACACACACTGAAAAGCATAAATAATATATTTAAATAATTTGTTGCATAATGTTTTTATGTTGATGTGGATTAAATTTTCAAGCAGTGCAGCTGATTTCAGAGAATGGCATGAGATAAGTCAGTATTTTGGACTGAAGATCAAACTGGAAATAAATTAGCAAGTAATTGCCTGAAAGAGTTTATGGAATAAATAAAAATTATTTACATAATTGACATAGCAACTATTTGTATGTAACTCTGTGCTGGGTGCTGCGAAAGGGCTTGTGATTAATAAGTAGCTTTTTTTTTTTGAGAAAGGTAATGATTTTCCTTGTCCCCATAATTTCACTCTTGATTTCTTCTAAAATTAATTTGGCAAAAGTCAATTTTAGCTCCTGCTTATATAAGAACATCGCAAACTATGACTAGATAAAATCAATTTAAGGACGTTATATTGCATCCACCTTTTAGGATTACGTTAGGCTGCCTGTAACTGAAATCATACTAAATATGGCTTCAACATGTAAGCATTATTTCTCTCCTATGACAAGATGCCCAAAGATTGGCAGTCCGGGCTGGTGGAGGTGCTAAGGATGTCATCAAGGATCCAGGATCCTTCCATATTTCTGCTTTGCCATCTTTAATACATAGCTTTGATCCTCATGATTGCAAGATGACTTTTGGACCTCCAGGAATTAAGTCTATATTTCAGGCTGCTAAAAAATAAATAAATAAAATAAAAAATAAAAGAGGACAGGCATGGTATCCCAGGCCTATATCCCAGTGCTTTGGGAGGCTGAGATGAAAGGATCACTTTTGCCCAGTAGTTTGAGGCTGCAGTGAGTTATGACTGTACCACTGCACTCTGGCCTAGGTGACACAGTGAGACCCTGTCTCTAAAACCACAAAAAACAAAACAAGAACAACAACAAACTAATAATTTAAAAAAAGGAATAAGAGGCCCCTTTTAAAAGGATATTGTTTAAGGAAGCCCCACCCAGCAACCTTCACTTATTTCTGATTGGCCAGATCTGAGTTACAAGGGAGTTCAGGAAGGTGATTACTATACTTCCCAGTATTTATAGTATTGTTTTATAGTATGGTTGGGGCTCTAGATGTTTGGGACTGGTTGTTGATACGCCAACTAAGACTAACTGCCACCTTGTGTGTAAATATAAACTCTGAATCTCTTGTATTATTGTGGTGCTTACTTACATACAGATAAATCCCAGAATATTTGTGAATTTTAGAAAGGTGCATTTGGTCCTAAATACAAATTCCTTCCCTTATTTCTTTTTCTGGATGATTAAGCTCTGCTATAATCTCTATATCCAATCTACATCCTAATATGAACATTTGTTTCAACCCACTGGTTGGTCATGCTTTTGATACCTGGGGTTATTCAGATCAGCCTGTATTTTAAATTTTTTTGCTTTAATAAAGATACCTGATCAATATAAGAAAAAATTAATAGTAGAGAAATGTACAAAGAAAAAATAAAATCCACCTGAAATCTTACAACTCAAAATAACTATATACTGTTTACATCATCATGAACATTCATCCAGAGATCTCTGCATCTTGCTGTCTCTCTCTATCCATATACACATGTATGTATACACACACATATATATATATTTAATACATCTAATTTAACACATTTTTTCAAGTTCTGGGATACATGTGCTGAACATGCAGGTTTGTTACATAGGTATACACGTGCCATGGTGGTTTGCTGCACCTATCAACCCGTCATCTAGGTTTTAAGCCCCGCATGCATTAGGTATTTGTCCTAATGCTCTCTCTCCCCTGTCCCTCCACCCCCTGACAGGCCATAGTGTATGATGTTCCCCTCCCTGTGTCCATGTGTTCTCACTGTTCAACTCCCACTTATGAGCAAGAACATACAGTGTTATGGTTTTCTGTTCCTGTGTTAGTTTGTTGAGGATGATGGTTTCCAGCTTCATCCATGTCCCTGCAAAGGACGTGAACTCATTTTTCATGGCTGCATGGTATTCCCTGATCACACACATGTATTTAGACATATATAAATTTTACGTCTATGGAATATGGATAAATGTAACATTCTACAACCTTTATTCACTCAATGATATGTAACAGTCATTTTTCCAAGTGTAGATCTATGTCTAGTTTTCTATCATCTTTTTAATAGCTGTCTGGTAGTCTCTTGTTTGTATGTACCTTATTTGTTGCCTAACAAAATATTAATAGACTATGTGTACCATGACAATGCTTAGTTTTTTTCTCCAGCCTGATCCCACTACTTGTGTGTCCTAACTGTGCAGTAAAATCTCTTTAAGTACTAGGTTAGACTATGCTGAGAAGAATAGTTTAAACTCTTCATATTATAATTGAGAGGCAGAATGATATGTTGTGGAAGTCACAAGAACTGAGTTGTAGTCCCAGCTCGGCTACTAGCTATGTGAACTTCAATAAAACACGTCCTTTCTGGGCTCAGTTTCTACATCTGTGAAATAATGACATGAGTATAGGTAACATATAAGGTCTCTTCCATCAGCCCTTATGTTTTGTGATTTTTAAACCTTATCTTCCATTATTACTCAATTATCAGGTTTGTGGGAACACAGACCAAGTCTAGATTATTATTTATGTGTAGTCCAGAGGCTGGCACTTAGTAAGTGGTAAATATTTGTTGAATGGCTGAATGCAAATGCCAGCTCACATGCATTCTAAATTATTCTGCAAATAGAACAAGACCATTCCCCTGTTTAAAATTTTTACCCAAATATGAATGTAGAGAAACTTTCCAGAGTTGTCTTTCCATTTGGTCAGATCTTATTTTATGACTTTTGGCAGGATTTGATAGATTATTTATAAAAGTCCTAAGCCTGCCTTGTTAAATTTCTCCTGAAATATTTTACTCACTTTGTCTTGTAAATGAAACATCTCCCATTTCCATTTCTTTTCTTTTGAGACAGGATCTCACTTTGTTGCCCACGCTGGAGTGCAGTGGCGCGATCTCAGCTCACCGCAACCTCCACCTCCTGAGTTCAAGCGATTCTCCTGCCTCAGCCTCCCAAGCAGCTAGGATTACAGGCACCTGCCACCATGCCTGGCTAGTTTTTGTATTTTTAATAGAGGTGGGGGTTTCACATTGTTGGCCAGGCTGGTCTCAAACTCCTGACCTCAAGTGATCTACCTGCCTCAGTCTCCCAAAGCGTTGGGATTACAGGCGTGAGCCACCATGCCTAGCTGTCCATTTCCATTTCTTGGGCCTTACTGAGAGTATAAAGAGAAGTTATTTATCATTGTATATTTATCTTGCATTTAGCCATCTTATCAAATTTCTTATTAATTCTAGACATTTTTCTTTTTTAACTAGAGTTTTCAGGGCTTCTGGAAATAAAATCACATCAATCGTTTTATCTCTACTTTTTAAGTGTTTACATAGATTATTTCATTTTCTGGTCTTTTGAATTTGCTCATAACTTTAGGACAATATTGAGTAATATGTAGTTAAATTTATCAATCATTTTTATGGCCAGCACTTTTTGTGTCTGCTTAGGAAGCCCTCCCATAAGGTCACAAAGACATATCCTTTTATTTTCTTTGGTAACTTTTATAATTTTCTATTACATTTAAGTTTAAAATTTATCTGGAATCCATTGATCTGAAAATATGGCCTGAGATATGGATACAATTTTACTTTTTACTTCCATGGATAAACACTTATCTGAGTAGTATTTATTAAATAGTATACTCATCCCCAAGTAATTTGTGATATTATTTCTAGCATATATCAAATTTCTATAGTTGGTCTGTGTCTGGTCCTCTCTTTGCCATTACTTGGTTTGTCTATTGCTGAAGCAATCCCACACTGTTTTAACAGCCATTGATACCAAGCTTTATAAGAAGTCTTGGTATCTGTGGGTCATGTTCTTCAATCTTGTACTGTTTCTCATTCAAGAGTTTGTTTTCTATTCTTGGACCTTTGAATTATTTCCATAAAAGCTCTAGAATCTACTTTCTTTTCTACTTTTTGAGACAGAGTCTTGCTCTGTCACACAGGCTGGAGTGCAGTGGCATAATCCCTGCTCACTGCAACCTCCGCCTCCTGAGCTGAAGTCATCCTCCCACCTCAGCCTCACCAGTAGTTGGGACTGCAGGTGCATACCACCACACTGGCTAGTAGAGTGTCAGGCTGGTCTCAAATTCCTGGCCTCAAGTAATCCGCCCGCCTCAGCCTCCCAAAGTACTGGGATTACAGGTGTGAGCCACCGCACTCAGCCCAGAATCTACTTTTCAAGTTCCACACATTTTTTAAAAATCTGTTGGGGCCTTAGATTTGAATTAAATTGAATTATTATATTAATTTGGAATAATTGCTATTAAGACTACTTATCATGTATCTCTGCATTTATTTAGGTCTTCTTTAATGTCTTTCACTAAAGTTTTAAAATTTTTCTCTCTAAGGTTTTAAACATCTTTCATTAGATTTATTTCTAAGTAACTTAAAATTTTTCTGGTTTTGTATATGACATTCCTGACGGTTTTAAAATATGTTCACACATTCTTTGAAATTCTTCCTTTTAAAAGATGGGGCTTCCTTGTTTCAGTCCCTGGCAGGCAAAAAAAAAAAAAAAAAAAAAAAAAAAAAAAAAAAGGTGGGGCTTAATTCTCTTCCTGTTAGGTGTGGGATAAACTTAGTGACTTGCTGCTGCTAAGGAATAAAATAAGGCAGAAGTAATTTTAAAATGACACCATAAAATGTACTGTGGTTTTGGCTTTCTTCTTTCTCTTTCTCAGAGCACCCTTTGTGCAAGAAGGCAGTGCTATGTCATGAGGATAATCAAGCAGCCCTATAGAGAGGTCCACATGGAGAGAACTGAGGCTTGCTTGAACTCTGTGAGATGTTTGTTGTTTTAATTTAAACAACAAAATTTAAACTAAATTTTGGGATAATTTGTTACAGACTAGTATATAATTAATATATCTTTTTAAAAATTATGTTTTCTATTTGTTTCTGGTTTATAGAAATTAAAGTTTTTACATTATTCTCCTAGCTAGTTACCTTATTTAGCTCTCTTCTTAATTTCAGTAATAATACATTTCAATAGATTCTATTGAGTTTTATGTAGACAATCATCTTCTATGTACTTAATGGCAGCTTTGAGTCTTTCTCTCCAATCCTTATTTATTTTTCTTCTCCATGCGGGTAGCTTAGTCTTTGGTATAATATCGACTAGAAGAAATGATAGTGAGTATCCTTGTTCTGTTCTAGATTTTAAGGGGATTTTCTAATATTTTTCCATTTAAGAATACCATCTTATAGGTTTCTGATGGATATCGTTATTAGATTAAGGGAGTTCTTTCTGACTCCTGGTTGCTTCTCTTAACATACACACACACTCATACTGCTGTAGTTTATATTTCTGTATGGAATTAACAAATCAGAAGGTGCACACAGATTTATTAATAAAATATTGCTGGATATTGTCAAATCACCCTCTAAAACATTGCACAGATATAAAATCCAACCAATAATATATGTAGATGCCTACTTTTCCACATTTCACCAACCCATTTTTCTTCAGTGCAACTCCACATTTTCTTAATAATAAAAACCAACAGTTATATAGCAGTCACTTTTCCCCAGGCACTGTTCTATGGCTTCATTTATATTAGCTCATTTAATCCTTACAACACCCTTTCAGGTATACTATTGTTATCCTAAATTTATAGTTGAGCAACTGTGACACAAAAAACTAAATAACTTGTCCAAGGTCTCCCTACTACTAAGTGACATAGTCAGGTTTTGAATACAGACAATCTGGCTTCCAAGTTCACACTTTATTTATTTATTTATTTTTAGACAGGGTCTCTTGCCCAGGCTGGAGTGCAGTGGCATGAACATGGCTCACTGCAGCCTTGACTTTCTGGCTTAAACTATCCTCCTGTCTCAGCCTCCTGGGTAGCTGGGATTACAGGTGCATGCTACCATGCTTGGCTATTTTTTTTTCTTTTCATAGAAATGGGGTCCTGCCATTTTGCCCAGGCTGGTCTTGAACTCCTAGACTTCTCCTCTCTTACCTTCCCAAAGTGTTGGGATTACAGGCATGAGCCACCACAATTTCATTGTGTGAACCACCAGCCCCAAGTTTATGCTCTTAAACATTGTCCTGAACTGCCTTTTATAGCCAATAGCTATTGGGTGCTTGCTGTGTGGTGAGAGCAATTAATTACCATCAGTACAACTACCTTCTAAGGTACACACTATTATTATTCCAGTACTTTGGATGTTGCAGCACAGGACACACTTTTGCTGCTGAGGGAAAGCATTGGTTTGATGGTGGCTTGACAGAGTGGTTGATCTTCCTATGCCCTTTGATCTCCCAAGAAGTGGTTCGTACAGGTCATCAGGATTTGCCCCGGGGCTGGAGCTAGGTGTGATATATTGCATGATTAGTGTGGAAGGCACGTAGTTGTAGTTTAAATTTTATTTATTTGTATTTTTTTTTTCTAGAGTTGGGGTTTCTCTCTCTCTCTGTCACTCAGGCTGAAGTATAGTGACATCATCATAGCTCACTGCAGTCTTGAACTCCTGGGCTCAAGCAGTCCTCCCACCTCAGCCTCTCAGTAGCTGGGACTACAGGTGCACACCACCACATGCGGCTAATGTAGTTTGAATTTAGTAAGGATCATATTCATATCCATATTGAACAAGAGACAGTCTGAAAGAGCAAGAGATCAGGGGAGAGAAACGCTTAATTTAATCTTGCCTTCATCACTTACCAGCTAGGGTTTATTTAAATCTGAGCCTTAGATTTTTTTCATCTCTAAAATGGGGATAATAATAGCTGCTTGGTGGTGGTGGTGTGAGAATTAAGTAAGATGGTATGTATAAAGTATCTGGCCTGGTGCCCGGCACGTGGTACTTGCTCTGCAAATGTCCTTCTCTTTTCCCAAGGGCAGTTAACTGTTGAGATAATAGATCTCTGTATGTGAAGGGTACCAAACCAGCCCCAACTAAAACCTAAAACCTACTGAATAATCCACACATAGACAATTGAGAGTAGATTATATATGAGGAACTATTTTCATTAATGTCAAAGAAATGTATGATATCTTATTGTGTGCCACGCACAATTCTAAATCCATTAAATATGTTTAATTTTCAAAATCCTCAACCAACTCTGTATGTTAGAACATTTATTATTATTACTTTCATTTTATGGACAAAGAAACTGAGTCAGAACGCAGTTAAGTAACTTACTCTGGGTTGCAAAGCTAGTACGCAGTAGATCTGAGATTCAGACTCAGGTTATGTGGTTTCAGAGTCTTAACGTGATAAGACCAGCTAGCAAATTCACACTTTGGGTTTCTTTTTGGCAGTCCATTTCCAGAGTTTTTATTTAAGTTTGACATCTTCCTTGATTATATCCAATAGTGTATATATTAAAGTTAATTTGAATTTTTACCACTGTGTTTGTTTCATAAGAGATTATCCATCTATCCATCTCCCACTTCCTTTATTCATTTAGCAATATTTGTTAGGTCCTTAAAAAGGCAGGACAATTGCATAAGAAGACTTGAAGTCAAAAGACCTGGCTCCAAATCATGTCTTTTTCATTTCCTTTCTGTGTGACCTTGGGTAGGTCATTTAACTTGTCTGAGCCTCAGTCTCTTCAGGTTAAATGGAGGAAGTAATACCTATTTCTCTGGGTTATTCTGATGCTTAGGTGAGATAGTAATGAAAAGAAAAACAACTTGGAAAAAAAAGTGCTCTGCAAATGTTATTTGATATGACTATTTCACAAAGAGGAGCCAGCCAGAAGCCTCTGCTTACTTAAGCAACAACTTAGCTTTGGGAATTAGACATGAATTAAATTGCTCTCTGTCCTTCTTTTATTGTTGAGTTTGAGCCTCAGCTGTGGCACCCACATGTGAAGAAAAAGAGAAGCTTCAAGCAGCTCAGGGAACCCTCTTCTTTGTATGCAAGTGTCTTCATGGGAAAGTGATAGGTTTGTCTGGCAGCAGGGTGTTGCCTCCTCCATGGTCCGGAATACAAATGGAAATGTTACACTACAAAATGATTAGCATTTCCTTACACAGAAAAGATGTTAAAGATAAACAAGGGGCTTGTGGGACTTGGTAGAAGAGGTGAAGCGTACTAAGGAGCTCATGCTGCCCTGCTGCGGAATACCAGCCTTCTGACCGCCCAGAAGCATTTCAGACCGCAAGGAACTCCGATTTAAATTGCAGAGGACTTTTTTTTTTTCCTTCTCATAAATTGCCTTGTGTGTCATTGTCCGTTAAGAGAGTTGGTTCCTGGAGTGACTGGCAGCATTGGAATAAACTAATTATAAGTGAAAGTTAAATACCAATTCCTAGGCCCACTCCTCAAGGAGACTTATTCTTTGGATCTGATCATCTGCATTTTTAAAAGCTCCTGGGAGGATGCTAATTCACCACGAAATATGGGACTCATGGCTTGAAGATGGGGTTGAACTGAAGCATATGGTAATCAGACTGATGAGTTTTGGGGACTAACCAGGTTTTTGGAATGCTTCTGTCCCAGGTCCTGTTCACCTCCATTTTCCATTACCTTCTCTCTATTTTCATGAAAACCAGTTTTCAGAATAGTTTATAAGACAATTGCAGCATGCCAGTTTTAAATCACTTTAATCAATGCCATTCTTTGTCAACCATTTCATGAGAGCAGAGGCGAATGATTTTAGGAGGTTTTTTGCCTTATCCTTTCAAATTCACGCCCCCCAGGTACAGCTCTGTGATTGATATTTGAGAACACTGTTTCCATGATAAAACCTCAGTGCTCAGTTCTCTGTTCATCTGCTTTTTTTGTGGTATGGGTGGCAAGTACTGCTGAGTTAGGCTGTGCCTGAACAATGCCAAGAAAGAAAGAGAATGACCTTTGACGTGTTTTATCTTCAGGATCTTTGGAGGTCATGAAATGTAAGGCAAGTTGTTAGTGAAGGCTTTGGAATACACTGTTTCCTAAGAGCTGATGAAAGATGGGGAACATAGCCACACTTGTGACTTAGGAATGCAAGTAAGTGTGTTGTGTGATGTTGTGATTAAACATAAATTAAAAGATGTGTTCATATACCTGTTTTGGCAGGTTATTTTTTTTTTTTTAGACAGAGTCTTGCTCTGTCATTCAGATTGGAGTGCAATGGGACGATCATGGCTCACCCCAGCCTCGACCTCCCGGGCTCAAGTGATGCTCTCTCCTCAGCGTCCTGAGTAGCTGGGACCACAGGTGCGTACCCTACACCTGGCTAATTTTCTCTATTTTTTGTAAAGATGGAGGTCTCACTTTGTTGCTATTTTGACGGATTACTTCTTAACAACAAAACCTGTGCATTTGGATTCTGGTTTTTGACATTAACTGTGTGACCAAGTACAAGTGGCTTAACCTCTCTGCCTGTAGTTTCCTCATCTGATGAAAGGATTTAACAATGCCCAAATTGCTTGGCTGTTTTGAAGTTATGATAAGACAAGGATGTGAGTGTCTTGTACATAACAAAAGATAGTTTCCATCCGATCTGGAGCCAGCTTCCACCTTCTCAGTTTGTCCTGGAGTGTAAAGTGGCAGCTACTGCGAGACCAATCAGTCTTGATAGGAGAATCTATTTAGTTAAGCTGATGCACCTCAATGTTGCTCTGTAAAAAAGATGCTGGGATACATATTGGTGCGTGTAACTTCATAAAGTACTATATGACAATGCATAATGTAGTGGCTTGGGAGCTCTAGAAGGCAACGAAGGAGATTGTTGAAATGTGCTTTGCAAAATGGCTATGAATCAAGGAGGATGTATTAGTGGTATCCCTACTGGTCCGCCCCAGTATTTATTTAATATCAATGGGTCAGCTGTAGGAAGGTCTCATTATATAGTTGGTAACATGATGTCATCATGGTTGGATTCCACTTGCCATATAAGATTCCAGAAGGCAGGGATGTTTAGTTAATAAATTTTGAGCTAAGTAGTCACAGATCAGTTTTTCCTATTTTATGTTGGGGGTTGAAGATACAACAAATGACTATTGCTACATGGAAGAAAGCAGTCTGAACAGGAGCTGAGAATTGCTGGGTTCCAAATTCAACATCATTTCCTTGGGTGTGAGGGTCATCAAGATAAGAATAGGCACTCACCCAAGAAAGAGCACCCAGATAGCAAGTTTTGTGCTGAACACTGAGATCCAGGCTTAGCCCTCTTTGATAAGAACAGAAGCTTAGCAAAGAGGGCTGAAGTCTCATAGTTGCCAAAAGCACTTTTCAAAGCTATTTTCTCATTTAAGCCTTAAAACAGCCCTGTGATGTCAGTGTTTGAAATCCTCATGTGGCTTGGAAGGAAGGAAGACACAGGGCCACAAAGTGGCAGGGTTGGGAATGGATTCTTGGGCCCAGGATTTTCCCTATATGAAATGGCCTCTGTCAAAAATAAGGTGAGGTTCTGATGGTAGTATGATAGTATAAAGCCCAGGGGGCCCAGAAATACTGAAATCTTGCCTCCCCAATGAGGTGGATACATTTACCTGGTGACACAGGACAACAAGAATAAAAATAATTAAAAATTTTAAAAAAGCAAAAGATTTTTTTTCTCTTTCTTTCATTACTTTTTTTTTTTTTTTTTTTTTTTAAATTTAGAAATGGAGTCTCACGCTATCAACCAGGCTGGAGTCCAGTGTGTAATCATAGCTTATGGCAACCTTGAATTCCTGGGCTCAAGCAATCCTCCTGTCTCAGCCTCCCAAGTTGCTAGGACTATAGGCATGTGCCACTACATCTGGCTAATTTTTTTTTTAAATTTTTGTGAAGTTGGGATCTTGCTATGTTGCCCAGCTGGCCTTGAACTCCTGGGCTCAAACAATCTTCCCTCCTTGGCCTCCCAAAGTGCTGGGATTACAGCAGTGAGCCACCATACCCAGCCTCAAATCTGAAATTCTGAGTTAGCAGTCCAGGATGGGGCTGGAGAATTTGCATCCTCATGGACCACGACAGCAAGCAGCACTGACCTACAGGATATAGCCTAGGCTTTTTAACCTCATCTAATAGACTTCCATACCTAATTTTTTACTGTCTCTTTAGCATCATTACATGCCATCAGGTCACTTTTCACTTCATGTAGCACGTGTAGCATGGTGTTTGGGGAGTACTACAAAAATTTTGTTTCAAGGCTCTATCTGCTGTTTTTCTCAAACCTCTTCCTAATTTCTCCCAAAGGAGAGAAAGTTTCTGTGTGTTGAACTGACTCTGGAATAGTTTTTAGGCCATATTTGCTATATATGTGGAAAGGTTAATGATTGAAAGTGTCATCTCTCTCTTGTTTATTCCGCACTGATGGGCTAGGACCCACTTCGTTGCTCAAGGACCTCTGGCCTGCTTGTTCTGTCTCTCATTCTCACCTCTCTTCCACCCAAGTGTCAGAAGTGGTAGCATAACCATTGGGAAGAGTAGGCCTGACTCCTTCATTATCAGTCTCTCAGTGGCTCTCCATGTTTCTGTGTGTCTCTGTCTTTCTTGTTCACTTCTGAGGCAGGAGGATTTCTTGAGCCAAGCAGGTCAAGGCTGCAGTGAGCTGTGATTGCACCACTGCACCCCAGCCTGTCTCAAAAAAATAAATAAATAAAATAACCTGGGGCCTGGGAAACTGTGTGTTAATTCCCTTGAGGTGACTTTTGCATTGGCTCCAGTATGAGAACCACTGGACTGGTTCACCAGAAGGGAACTAAAAGGTTTCAGGGAAGGATGGGGCATATTTGGTATTTTGGGGGTGGTTATACAGCCTATCACCCCTTCATCTGATGGCTTCCATCCCCTCAACCCACGAGCCAGGGTTGAGCTTTCAGCAGCTGTGTTTTAATTTGCCTAATATGGCCTGTATGACTGTAGCTGATTGGACCATGTGAAGACACCTAACCCAAGCTAGCCCAATCAGATGATCGCTCCCACATTCCCTGGTTTGCAAGAAGTCCAATTTGTTTTATTCACTGACCTCAGAACCAACTGAGAGTTTTGGGTTGTCCTTCTATGTCTACTATGCACTTCATTCTTTTTCTATTTATATCTTCCTTATGTGGGTTTCTTCTTTTCCTTGGACCTCTATCTGACCTACCCTTGCCTGGTTTTTCTCTTGTCTCTCTCTCTTGCCTTATTATTCCCTTTTCTGCTTTCACTCAACCCTGTCTTCTTCATTTAACCTACGAAAATATAAAATGAAATTATTGTATACCTCTAGAAGTTGTATATTTATGGAATAAAGTTTTATGTTCCTTGCTCTGAATCTAAAAGCAGTGTAACTTAAATTACATAATTATAATGGTCATTCCTATAATAGACTCTATGCAACCTTAAAAATAAAAGGTGAGCCCAATCAATGCCTAGTTCCATTTTTCAGATTTTAATTTACATCACCTAAACTGGGGATTAAGTAACTTGTGGCCTTTGAATCTGCTTTTTGTACCTATTACTGCAGTTTTCTTCATTACAGATGATCCCCCAAACACCAATTTCCCATTGGCTCCAGTTGTTCAAGGTAGTAAAACTGCACATAAAAAAGCTTTTAAAAAATAGCCTAAATCTGGGATGTAATCAAGTGTACCACAAACATAGTTGCCTCACCAACAATAAATACTGTTTATATCCCCTATGGATTGAGAGTCCCTGATACGTGCATCAAGAACCGTCTCTGAGTAGTACATCCTCATTCTTCTCTGGTTCCCTTGTGGTCTATTATCTATTCAATTCAATTTAGTTGAACAAACATTCATTATGCACCTGTTAAGTGTTAGGCATTTTCAGATAGTGCGCTACCACTTTTAAATCACAGAGAAGCTTCCCATTAGCGCACACATTTCCCAACTCCGCTAGCTGAGCCCAGTAAGTATAAATAAATGGAGATACAGGTTGAGTATGCCTTATCTGAAATGCTTAGAAGCAGAATTATTTTGAGTTTTGAATTTTTTTCAGATTTTGGAATATTTACATTATACTTACAGGTCAACCTGTAAGTTGCAAATCTGCAATTCCCAAATCTGAAATGAGTATTTCCTTGGAGCATCATGTCAGTGTTCAGTTTCAGATTTTGGAACATTTTGGAGTTTTGATTTTTGAATTTGGGGTACTCAAGTTGTATTAGCATTGGGCAAAGGAAAGTTAATGAACATAGGCTGAGCACCACAATGGGCTCTGTGCCAAACAGTACAGTCATACATGCCATATTAGGCAAATTAAAACACAGCTGCTGAAAGCCCACCCCTGGCTGGTGGGTTGAGCCGATGGAAGCCATCAGATGAAGGGGTGATAGGCTGTATAACCACCCCCAAAATACCAAGCTAGGTGCTTTTGGTGTAATAGAGTTTAATTATCACGACAATTTTTGAGCTTAGGTGTTATTGTCACCCTTTTTACTGATGGAGAAACCGAGGCTTTAATAAGTTAAATGAATTGCTAAACAAGTAGTAATTACTATTTTTTTTTGGTGTATTTTTTTTATTGTGGTAAAATACATAAAATGTAAGCATAACATATAACATAACATTTGGCCAGGTGCGGTGGCTCATGCCTGTAATCCCAGCACTTTGGGAGGTCGAGGCAGGTGGACAGCTTGAGGTCAGGAGTTGGAGACCAGCCTGGCCAACATGGTGAAACTCCATCTCTACTAAAAATACAAAAATTACGTGCTTGTAATCCCAGCTACTCAGGAGACTGAGGCAGGAGAATTGCTTGAACCTTTTGAACGACAACAACAAATGTAACATTTAACCATTTTTAACTGTACAATTCAGTGGCATTAAATACATCCATGATGTAGTATAATCATTACTACTATTTCCAAAATTTTAAATTATCCTAAACAGAAACTCTTTACCCATTAAACAATGATTTCCCGCTACTCCCACCTCACCCGCCTTGGTAGTCTCTATTCTACTTTTTGATCACTATTGTTTCTAATGATACTTAGCTGGCATTACTGGGAAGCAGCAGAATGTGGTGATGTGAATGAGGGCTCTAACACCAGAAGCCAAAGTTCAAAACTTGGCTTCTTTAGGCTTAAAATTTATTTTTGTAAATCTAGTACACTAATTGCAATTTCTTTTTCCATTTCAAATAGAAGAGGCAAGGTCTCAGCTGTATTTTGGTCAGAAAAACTAGATAACTTCATACATAGAAAATGAATAGTTGGCTTCAGAATATAGAACTCAGGAAGACATTTCTGATGGAAATTACAAGGATATATTAATAGTGGTGCAGTCTGGGGGCCGTGGCTCACGCCTGTAATCCCAGCACTTTGGGAAGCCGAGGTGGGCGGATCACGAGGTCAGGAGATCGAGACCGTCCTGGCTAACAGTGAAACTCTGTCTCTACTAAAAATACAAAAAGCCAGCCACGGTGGTGGGCATCTGTAGTCCCAGCTACTTGGGAGGCTGAGGCAGGAGAATGGCATGAACCCAGGAGGCGGAGCTTGCAGTGAGCCGAGATGGCACCACTGCACTCCAGCCTGGGCAATAGAGCAAGACTCCATCTCAAAAAAAAAAAAAAAAAAAAAAATAGTGGTGCAAAGAAATTATGAGGGGCCAGGGAACCTTCTGATTTGGGAAAGGATCCCAAACTGTAGGTTATGAGTCTGGTGCTGAAAAAGAAAAATCTTTTTTTTTTTAGAGGGGGTTTCATTCTGTCGCCCAGGCTGGAGTGTCTCGGCTCACTGCAACCTCTGCCTCCCAGGCTCAAGTGATCCTTCCACCTCACCTCGGCCTCCCAAGTAGCTGGGACCACAGGCATACACCACCACACCCAGCTAATTTTTGTGTTTTTGGTAGAGATGGGGTTTCACCATGTCGCCCAGGCTGGTCTCAAACTCCTGAGCCCAAGTGATCCGCCCGCCTCGGCCTCCCAAAGTGTTAGAATTACATGCATAAGCCACAGTGCCCAGCCTTCAAAAAGAAAAATCTTAACTAGCAACAAAGACACAGACACACAGATGCATACACGAATGCACACACACACACTCACGTGTATGTGCAACATAAAGGGTTCCAGTGATTACACACACATATATATGTGTGTGTATACACACACACACACACACATCCTTATCTATACATACGTCTATCTCTGTATCTATTGTGATGGTTAGTATTATCTGCCAACTTGACTGCACCCGGGGAGCCTAGAATAAACATTGTTCCTGGGTGTATCTGTGAGGGCATTTCCAGGTGAGGTGAGCATTTGAGTCAGTGGACTGAGTAAAGTAAATTGCCCTCCCCAATGTGGGTGGGTATCATCCAATCCATTGAGGGCCTGCATAGTAGAGGAAGGAGGAATGTGTCTTTCTTCCTGCCTGCCTACTTGAGCTGTCAGGTTGGTCTTTTGCACTTGGATTGGGATTTACACTATCGGCTTCTGGGCTTCTCAGGCCTTTGAACTCAACTAGAATTACACCACTGGCTTTCCTGAGTCTCTAGCGTGCAGACAGCAGATCATGGGACTTGGTCGCCAAAACCGCATGAGCCAATTCCTAGTAATAAATATTTATATGTATATGCGTATGAGCGCACACACACACAAACACACACACAATTGATCCTTTTCATCTGGACAAGCCTGACTAATTATTTATCTACTTATCTATCTATGGACCAATGTGTAGCTTAAAATACTGGTACCCATTCTGCCTTGATCCGAGGGTAAAGAGCTCTCAGAGTTCTCAACAAAACAACTTGAAAGTAGCATTTCACTTGTCAGAGACTCAGATAACTGGACCTGATGTAAACACCCATCCAGTTCCCTTTGAGGTGCAGCTGAATAAGTGTAGCAGCCTAACTATCTCCAAAGTAACAACTTTACACGACCCAGCAAGTTCACAGCAAAGTCATACAAGTCTAGAGAAATCACAGTGTTCCTTGAGAAATGTCCCGGCCTAGGTCTTTGAAAGATGGACAAACTTGTCATCTGCTAGAAGAAACCTTGGAGAAAAACAGGTCTAGGGTGACAGCTGAGGCCAGCCCATATGAGCCAATTAATTTTGGGCTAATAGTTGTACCTGTCTGAACAAGGTTAATTGTATCTATTGCATAAAGCAGATCTGGGGATTAAATGAGGAAATTTATGTCAACAGGGCTTGGCCATTGCCTGGCACAAAGAATATGGTCAAGAAATACGATTTCTCTTAATGGCAGTAGAAGCTGCTCTTTCTAAAGCATTTCCTATGTTGTCAAAATTATGTATTTTTCTTCTTTACAACTTGCAAAGGAAGCATTATCATCTTGGCTTTTTGTTTTGTGTGTATGTGTGTGTGTGTGTATAGATGAGGAAACTCAATCTCAGAGAAGTTAAATAATGGCCCGAGACGCAGCTGGAAAGTGGCGGGACTAGAATTTAAGGCAGGCCGTGTGGGCTTCCTCAGTCAGCCTGCTTGCCAGCCTCCTTTCATCTTTCAACAATCACTGCCCAATCTGACCTTACATAGTGGGCTCTAAAAAATAAAGTCAACCCAGAAGCCGGATATTTATTCCTTAGTAAGGGATGAAGGGAGAATGTCAGGGGAAAATATTTTAGTATGTGTCCTGGCTTTAGCTATTCTCCTCTGGATGGGCAAAATTATGGACTTTTATTTCTTCAGACTTTTGGCAGTTGTTGGTTCCCACCAACAAAGGCAGTGTCACTAAATCAGTGCCACCAACTCAGTGGAAGGAGACAGGTGGTGATGCTGAGCAGTTTCAATGACAACATAAATTACTGCTGTTCACCCCATCAGTATCAAAATGGGGATAGGCTAGAAAGCTAATCGGGTTACAGGGTTGTTCAAAGAAAGATATTTGGAGGCAAATAGTTTCTGTGGAGACTATCTTATCCTCCATGACCTTGCTGGTGTATTCTGATGTCCCTCCTAGCAGAGGGGTGTGGAGTTTGGGACCAAAGATTTTGTAACATTGAATTCAACTCTGAAGCATGAATTTGTTTGGGGCTAGGTGTGGTGGCTCATGCCTGTAATCCCAGCATTTTGGGAGGCTGAGGAGGGCAGATCACTTGAGGTCAGGAGTTTGAGGCCAGTCTGGCCAACATGGTGAAACCCCGTCTCTACTAAAAATACAAAAATTAGCTGGGAGTGATGAGTCGTACTTGTAATCCCAGCTACCTGGAAGGCTAAGGCAGGAGAATAGCTTGTACCTGGGAGGCAGAGGTTGCAGTGAGCTGAGATTGCAGCATTGCACTGCAGCCTGAGTGATAGAGTGAGGCTCCATCTCAAAAATAAATAAACAAAATTAAATAACATTAAAGCAGTTTGGGCTATAAGGTCTTAAAAGTTTTCTGCCTCAAAACTTTGGTGATGCCATCTTTCCCAGTGGCCCTTGTCTTGTCCTTTTGGCTGACCTATTTTCTTTTCTCTTTTTACTGTGGCCACTCTCTAAGATTCCTTGTTTCTAGGGTCCTTCATTTCTCATAGCTTTGGGGAATTCAAGCCCTTGAAGTGTCACCTCAGGATTGGGTTGCTGTGAATGCCTCCCAACCCATCCTCCTCTCCTCAGTCCTTTCCTAAACTCATCTGCCTTGAATGCAACAACCAGAATTTTCTTACTTTCAACCTTTTACTCAATAGTTTCCAATTAGTTTCTCTTTCTCAAGCTTAAGCATTCTCAAATTGGATCTGACATCCACTTTTATTCAAATAATGTTTTTATCTTATGAAAAAAAGAGATCCATTTAGAATAATAATTGAGGCAACCTCAGTCAACTGAACTTGGAATGGGTATAACCTTCAGAGATAGCAGCCAACTCATGAAACATTGCATGGATGGGGTAGCACAGAAGAGCAAAAGACAACTTGAAAGGATTGCAATAAAGGCAAGAAGGGAATTTACTTGCTAGTCTAGCAAACTCAATGTTGAAGTGACTATAACATCAGGAGTTATTATTGGAAAGAAGATAATAGGTAGCACTGAAAATGTCATGGGCCCTATGTTTCTTCCTAACCAATGATTCATTTTTCATTGGACTCACAACAGGAAGTAATTCATCCTGTTATAAAGAATGTAACATTTCCTTCCATTCACATAGCAGGCTGGAGTTTGGTGATTTTACTGGAAATGATGTTTTTTTTCCTTGGAGAGAATTCTGTTTCTATGAAGCACATACAGCTGCTGAAAGCAATCTGAAACACAGGTTAGAGAGGAAGAGAGGCTCAGTGGCATACAGGATAGCATGAGTTTAACTGGGAACATGTCAGAAGCAGCCAGCATTTTTTTTTTTTTTAAACAGGGAATATTGAGAATAAGCAAAGCCTGCTTTTACAGAATTCAACTGATGCATTCCCAGTTAAAGATATTGAGATGGTATGTTAGCAAAGTCTATGAACTTCTTCTGATAAGTAATTAGAACAGAGAGGAAAGATTTGGACATGTCAGCCAGACAGTGTGGCTTCTATGGAAGAGAGTGAAGGTAAGGTCAGAAGACTATTCCCAGTCCCACTGTGTGTGTTCTTACCTCTGCCTTAGTGATGATGGAATTACATAGCTATTGTGAGTCACTGTGTGCCTGTCCTTTATCACTCATTATACTGAGGATAAAATCATAAATTGTTCACAGTTTTCATCATAGTCATTGTCAGTAAAATTCTTTTGTCATCTTCATTATGCCCAAAGTTCACCCTTCTCCCTTGCTGCCTCTAATCAGAGGTATTTGGAAAAGATGAGCCCTAGTTGATTTTCGGATGCCAAGGTAAGTGGAAAGTGCTTCTTCAAAATGCTCATTTCTCCCAACTTCCTTCCATCAGGAGTTGCTGCATCTCACAGAAACAAATTGCATTTTCCATGTGGACTCTCATTGGATATTAGCTGTCATCTGCTTTGTGCCCTCTCCAGAAACTACTACATGTCATGGGATGAACTGTGTACCTTCAAAATTCATGTGCTGAAGTCCTAATCCCTAATCCCTCAGAATGTGGCTATATTTGGAGAGATAGTCTTTAAAGAAGTCATTAAGGTAAATGAGGTCATTTGGGTGAACCCAAATCCAATCTATGACTGGTATCCTTATAAGAAGAGATTAGGATACAGACACACAGAGAAGGAAGACCATATGAAAACATAGAGAGAAGACGGCAATCTACAAACAAAGGAAAGAGACCTGAAAAGAAATAAACTCTGCTGATACCTTGATTCTGGATTTCTAGCCTGCAGAACTGTGAAGAAATAAATTTCTGCTGTGTAAGCCACTCAGTCTGTGGTACTTCGTTATAACAGCCCTGTATTATACTAATACGGTATCCTTTCTGCCACCTGCATTGCTGACTCATGAATGTGGGGACATAGGCAATTGTGTTTGTTAGACACACAGAAAGGACAGATGTGATCTACATCAAGCCTAGACTCCTGCTCCTTGTTTTCTAGGTTCTCTCCAATCTTCCTCTCCTCTTCTGCATTCTAAGGCTTATCTCTCTGGCATGAACTTTACAGGACCATCAGACGAGGTTCCTTCCTGTCTTGCTCACTGCACCTCCCATATACATTGCTAAGTTCTGCTCCTCCAGTGTCCTGATGTGGTCCCTTATCCACCCAGCCCCCAAAGCCCAGATTTCAATTGCTCGTCCACTGTTCTCACCTTCTGCTAGACAGGTACCCTGCTTTGTAATTGGTATCACACCATTTCAGGCTTGAGTTTTCTTTCTTCACAGCCTTTCCAATTTTTTTTAAAAGGTATATTTAGGCTTACACAGGTACATAAAATGAAGCAAGATAACATACATTTGGCAATGGGGAAAAAGAAAAACAAGGACAGAGATAAATTAAAGGGAGCCAGGAATGAGACAAACATCGGAGAGCATGCTCATCTTGCTACAGATTTGGCTCGCTTTTCAAGAAACCAACTTAAAAATGGAAACTTTACAGTTACACAATTCACACTGTATATAAAATGGAAACAAACTGATTGCTCAGAAGTAAAACTGTTCCTGATATTATCGAAAGAAATACATTTCTCCTGAGAGTTCTAAAACTGCTTTATGTAATGAATGGCATTTTCAGCATCTTCACAGTGGCCAAGTGATGAGGTTTATTGAATGCTGTCACAGCATTATACCAAAGTTTAATTCAGTTAGGCTACAGTAAGTCCTCAGTTAATCCAAGGCCTTAGATTTTCAAGGTCTTAGAGGAAGAAAGGGATTACGTATGCTGCAGGCAGTTCATCATATTGCTTCTTTTAAATGAGCATCGATCAGTACTGGATAACAATGAGCAATGAGTTTAGCAATGGCAAAAGCCTACAAATAGAATTCTGGCTTGCCAAGTAAGTTTTGATTGCTTGCGTTAAAGGCGACAAAAGCCAGGAATAGGCCAGCCGTGGTGGCTCATGCCTGTAATCCCAGCACTTTGGGAGGCCGAGGCAGGTGGATCCCCTGAGGTCAGGAGTTCAACACCAGCCTGACCAACATGGTGAAACCCTGTCTCTACTAATAATACAAAAATTAGCTAGGCATGGTGGTTCATGCCTGTAATCCCAGCTACTTGGGAGGCTGAAGCAGGAGAACCACTTGAACCTGGGGGGCGGAGGTTGTGGTGAGCTGAGATCATACCATTGCACTCCAGCCTGGGTGAAAGAGTGAAACTCTGTCTCAAAAGAAAAAAAAAAAAGAGCCAGGAATAAAGATGTGATTCCATTTGACAGTGCTGTAAAGCCAAAGACCACCAGGGATGCACCTGAAGTCAAACTGAGTTGGGTTTTTCTTGGCCTGTTGCACTGAGGGAGACTGCATATCAAGGGGACACATAGGTGGAAGCACAGAGAGGAGGTGTGAGAGGTTTACATTATGGGATCTGAGGTGGTGTTAGATGATTTTGGAGACAGTTCAAGGAAGCATGAGTTTGCTCTGGATACGGTGCTGTCAGGAATTGGGCCAATTCTGACTGGGTATCTGAATTTTTATCGAGAAGGCAGGAAGAATAAAGTGTGATTAAAGCTGTGATTATTAAGAAGCTATAGTCTCTCTCATAAGCTGAGAGAAATATTTGGTTATTTTGGTAGTTTTCACAGTGGCCTTATTTTTGTCTCTGCTCAGACATGACTATGGGGTGAATGTGTTTCTGTCTCACTTTATCTCAGTGATAGAATGGCCTTGTCTCGCATTGTTTTCTATAGTAGCAATACCAAGACCTAACTGCTAGTGCCAGCCAGCTCCCAACTATCAGGGGCTGTGTTTCTTTCTCCCACTGTATAGATTGAGGAGCTTAATGAGTAAGTATGGATGAACCAGAGGAAATGCATTCAGAGAGACAAGATTTTACCCTAAAACTTTGGTTTGAATCGGTATAAACATACAGGCAAATAAGGAAATTCAGACTGCTCTTATTTCTTCTAATAAATAATTTAACCATCTAAGTCTTAGGGCAAACCCCTCCCCCAAGCAATATCAAGCTTAAAATTTGATTTTGCTCTTGGCATATAGATCCTGGAGGCTTGGATCATCTGGCTTAGCTGCAAGGCATGTGCTATGTAGGAACTTTCCTTTAGCGTTTACAGATTATAGCTGTGACTTCTTCGTGTCACTTATTAAAAATATAACTCCTTTTTTTGCTTGCAAAAGCTGAACTTTATATAAACTATTAACTCAAAAAATTATTACTAAAATATTACATTATAGAAAGTATGAAACAGGGAATAAAACCTGTAATTCCATTAGCGACGCTAACCCAACTATAGTTATCTTGCTTATTCCTCTAACGACTCTAACCCAACTACTGTATCTTTGTTTATTCTATCTTTTTCATGAACATTTAAAAATAGTTTTAATTATACTGCATAACATTCTATAATTTGCTATTTTACTTTATAATGTGTTGTTTTTCCTTACATCTGTGCTTTTCCATGTAACTATAGAATCATTTTAATGACTGTTTATATTGGCTGCATAAAATTTCACATAAATTTACCATTTTCTTATATTTCTGATAGAAATGTGTAATTATTTTCTTTTATTTCTGTTTTACTAGCATTAGGATGAAGCTTTTCCAAGTTTATAGAATTATCTTTTTCAAAGAAAAAGATAATTTCTGGGTCCTTTCAACCCAGAACTTTTCAAGATTTTCTCTTTATGCTTGAAGTTTGGGAGTTTTGCCAAAATATGGATAAATGTCTCTCTTCTTTCAATACTATTACCTGAAGTTTATTAGGCATTTTTAATCTAAAAACTCAGTTTTGTTTTTTTTAAGGGAAGGTTTTTTTAACTTTTGCTTCTTCTCCATCTCTTCACTTTTTTCTTTTCTTTTTCTTCTAGTGCTGGTTTCCTGGGTCTACTTATGTTTTTCCTCAAGATTACTAGACCTTTGTATTTTTTTTCTTGAGGATTTACTTATTTTATCCTTTTTATCTTCCAGGCCATTGAATTTGAGTATCATCAGTGATCATCATTTCCTTAAATTCACTTAGTGACTTAAAAAAAAATGAATGCATGTTTTCTAAGAAGTCTTTTGTTATGTGCTGAATTTGAATTCCTTTAAATACTCTTTTTATCATTTACTTTTTCATTTTTTTTTTTAGTACATTGCCCTCTGCCTGTTCCAGTCAGCTTTATTTCATGAGGGACCAGCTAATCCTTGTTTATTTTTCCTCTCTCTAATTGTTGAGCCCCCTTAGCATCTGGTTATTTTTCTTTGCTGATCATTGGAGTTCAGTGGCTAGGATACCTTAACTGGGATTGAGGGTGGGGTGAGATTGCCTGAGAAACAGACACAGAAGGTTTGGTGATCTGACCCTGTAAACTGGCTGGGCTGCAGTGAGAAGCAATCAACTCCCTATCATGGCATGAGGAAGTGTGGAGGAGGAGGGAGGTTCTCCGTGGCTTTCCCAGCCTCAGGGGGACCCCTCAGTCCACCCTCAAAGCTCCTCATCAGCTTCTCTGGGCCTGGCGAGACTGGCCAATGTCAACTTTGTCAACTTTCCCTACAGAGGTTCAGGAATCTCAGGAGATCAAGCTATTCCCAGGAGCTGGCTGCTTCAGATCCTTGCATTGGAATTACCTTCTGCTGCCTCTGCCTCCCAGGCTCCCATTTGGCCCAGAGGGTGGACACACCACACTGGTGTGCAGTGTGTGTAACGTGTGTGTGCAGTTTTGCCAATTCACTGCCTGAGTGGATGCTAGGCTGAGGGGAATGACAGAAAGCTGAGGAGGAGCTGTGTGTCTAGGAAAGGCAGGAGACACCAATGCACTATCTTTCTAGATTTTCCTGCTGCCATGCTTTCTAGAATTATTTTAAATATTTCAGCTCAGTTATTCTTTCCTATAACTTCAGAAGAAATCATTCTGTGAATTTTTCTTGGGGTGGGGGAAGGAGATAAATTAGCATCTTTCAAATATTTACTCATGGAAGATATGGCTCTATATTAATTCAAGCCTTCTTTATTATAAGTTTCATTATTTTCTATGTATAAAGTCACACACTTTTCTCATTAAGGTTTTTTCAGATACTTGGTATGAATTGCATTTCTTTTATTTTTCTCATTATATTTTCTTTTTAATTATGTTCATATTAATTTTCAAGATGCAGGCCGGGTGTGGTGGCTCACACCTCTAATCCTAGCACTTTGGGAGGCCGAGGCAGGCAGATCACTTGGTGTCAGCAGTTAGAGACCAGCCTGAACAACATGGTGAAAACCCATCTCCACTAAAAATACAAAAATTAGCCGTGCCTGGCGGTGCGCACCTGTAATCCCAGCTACTTGGAAGGCTGAAGTGGGAGAATCGCTTGAACCCAGGAGGCAGAGGTTGCAGTCAGCCAAGACCGCGCCACTGCACTCCTGGGAGACAGAGGGAGACTCTGTCTCAAAAAAAAAAAAAAAAATTTGAGATGCTCTTTAGAGAATGTTCTTAACCCTGGATGTAGTTTAGAATCTAGATCTCTGCCCAGATTGCTCATTTCCAGGTTCCAGATGCCTTTCCTGTCTCCATCACAGGCAGTCAGGGAGTTCCCCTCTGTGCCTGAGCAGCTGGGTCCAGACAATCACAGGGAAGATTTTCATTTACTTTTTCAATGTAGCCACAGAGAAAATGATCATGAAGTACTATGATGCACTATAATGTAGCATGAACCTTAAAAATAGCCATGTATTTTTATTTTTCCATCAGAAGAAATAAGGACATTTGCTTTTTTCTTCCTCAGAACAGAGATGACTCTTTTAAATGCAGTGGTAAAATAATATAGGACACATACTGGTCCAGTTTCCTGGTCTCTCTGACACTCCAAGGATCATCTCAGGGAGTCGCGCCAATGACAGAATACCTCATCAAGGATACACTATTTCTTATCCCAAATGGACAGTTTCAAAGATTTATTGGATTATTAATCAAATAATCTAAGGACATTATTAACAAATTAATTGTTTATTTTCTTAAAATAGGAGATGTTTGACCCTTGCACAAAATTTAAAAATATATGAAAGAGGCCGGGCGTGGTGGCTCATGCCTGTAATCCCAGCACTTTGGGAGGCTGAGGTGGGCAGATCACGAGGTCAGGAGATCAAACCATACTGGCTAATGTGGTGAAAACCCGTCTCTATTAAAAAAAAAAAAAAAAAAAAATTAGCTGGATGTGGTGGCGCTTGCCTGTAATCCCAGCTACTGGGGAGGCTGAGGCAGGAGAATTGCTTGAGCCCGGGAGGCGGAGGTTGCAGTGAACCAAGAATGTGTCACTACACTCCAGCCTGGCAACAAAGCTAGATTCCGTCTCCAGAAAAAAAAAAAAAAAAAAAAAAAATATATATATATGTATGTGTGTATATATATATGTATGTGTATATATATGTGTGTACATATATGTGTGTATATGTGTATATATATACATACATACGTATATATACACACATATATACGTATATAGATATACGTATATATGTGTGTATATAAATACAGACACATACATGTATATATATATACACACACACACATGAAAGGGTAGAAAGTAAAACCTAAGTCTTCTTCCTGCTCTTGTTTTTAAATGCCAGTGCCCTTCCCCAGAGGAAACTATAGCTGTTAGTTGCTGTAAATTCTTTTTGACCAGGGGTGGACAAACTTTTTCTGTAAAGCCCCAGGTAATAAATGTTTTACCCCTAGTGGGCCATGAAGTTTTCATCACAACTATTCAATTGTACCATTATTTTGTGGATAGTATGAAGAGTGTGTCGGCCGGGCATGGTGGCTGGCACCTGTACCACCATGGTGAAACCCTGTCTTTACTAAGAATATAAAAATTAGCAGGGCAGAGTGGCACTTGCCACTAAAAAAAAAAAAAAAAAAAAAAAAAAGCGTGTGTCTGTGTTCCAGGAAAGTTTCATGGACATTGACATTTGAATTTTATATATTTTCATGCCATTATATTCATCTTTTGAATTTATTCTTCTATTTATTTTTTTCAACCATTAAAAATATTTAAAAAATACAAAAACAGGTAGTGGGCTGGTGTTGGCCTTTGGGCCAGTTTGCTGACTGCTGTTCTACAGGCATTCCCTGCATATTCAAGCGCATGTAGATATACTATACTTTCCTTCTGTTTCCTTGTTAATTTGTCTGCAAACAGGCTCCATGGCATATGTATTGTCCTGCACTGAGCTTTTTCTATTAAGGTTTCTTGGTGATCATTCCATGTTGGTTCATAGAATTACTTCTTTTGTTTTATTGGTCATGTGATGTTCAGGCATGTGTCGTGATACATTGAGGAGCATTAAGACTGTTTCTTTTTTGTTGTTGTTTTCTCTTTTTTAAAAAAATCTCTTTCTTTTTTGAGACAGAGTCTTCCACTGTTGCCCAGGTTGGAGTGCAGTGGTGCAGTCTCAGTTCACTGCAGCCTCCACATGCAGGGCTCAAGTGATCCTTACACCTTAGCCTCTCAAGTAGCTGAAACCACAGGTGCATGCCACCACACCCAGCTAATTTTTTTTTTTTTTTTTTTTTTTTTTTAGACCGAGCCTTGCTCTGTCACCAAGCTGGAGTGCAGTGGCGTGATCTCGGCTCACTGCAACCTCTGGCTCCTGGGTTCAAGTGATTCCCCTGCCTCAGCCTCCCGAGTAGCTGGGACTACAGGCACACGCCACCACACCTGGCTAATTTTTTCGCATTTTAATAGAGACAAGGTTTTGCCATGTTGGCCAGGATGGTCTCCATCTCCTGGCCTCAAGTGATCTGCCTGCATCAGCCTCCCAAAGTGCTGGGATTACAGGTGTGGGCCACCATGCGCCTGGCCTAAGATTGTTTCTGATGTCTACCTTCTGTAAGTAATGCTGCAATATATATCCTTGTGCATCTGCATTTATGCACCTCTGTGATTCTTTTTGTAGAATAAATTCAAAAAAGTGTAATCAGAACTAACAATTCAGCACAAATATAAGTAAAGTTTCTGACCAGAGACTCGGCTACTTCTGTTACAGTTTTAATGTCCAGATCACAGCAGAACTCTGGATGATTTTGAATCTTTTAAGCAATCACCTATTAATAGGGATCCCAGAGGAAGTGGACAAAATTTGTAGGTACAAACATGTCTTAACTACCAGTGTGCAGAATGGAGAGGAAAAGAGTATACAATGGACCCATCCCTTGTAGGACCCATCCCTTGTAGGACTCTGAAGGCTCCAAATGACCCATCAGGAGTACAGAGTTTCTCTTACCACCCACAGGGGTTGATTGCACTACACAGATCTGGAAAGGAGAGAGTGATGGGGTTTGAGGTAGGATACAAGTATACAATTTGAATTTTTATCATTCACCAAGATTATGTCCAAAAAGATTATGAACTATTTTTATAAATGAAAATGTATTTTAATGGCATAGAGGTACTGTCTAAATGAATCTTATGAATCATTTCATAGAGCAAATAGTTCTCTTGAAACATTAAATGTTTTACAATAAGTCATATTTTGAGTTGGCATATGACAATTTCTGTTTCCATGTTTAAAAAGCTTTTGTACCCAGGATAACAGGTGCCCCAAAAAGTACAATCTGAAGATAATCCAAAATCAGGTGTATCCAGGTCCAGCAAATGACTTAGTCACTCCAGGCTTGTTTCTTTACCTTAAAAATGAGAGAGTTAGGATATTTGCTCTCTAAGCCTCCTTGCAGCTTTGGGACTATGCACAATGTGGACAATCAAGAAATGCTCAGTAGACTGAAGTCCATGACAGCAGAGGCAGTATCTGCTTTTTCTTGTTATGGTGTCACCTGCTACTTAGAATAGAGTATGGCCAGGTTGGGCATGGTAGCTCATGCCTATAATCCCAGCACTTTGGGAGGTTGAGATGGGAGGATCACATTAGCCTAGGAGCTCAAGACCAGCCTGGGCAATATAGTGAGACTCCTATCTCTAAAAAAAGTTTTTTAAAAAAAGTTAGCCAGGCATTATGGCATGCACCTATAGTCCCAGCTACCCAGGAGGCTGAGTTGGCTGGATAGCTTGAGCCCAGGAGTATGGGGCTGCAGTGAGCCATGATCTCACTACTGCACTCCAGCCTGGGCAACAGAGTGAGACCCCATCTCAAAAACAAACAGTGTATGGCACATAGAGAGCACAGGAAACATTGGTTAAATAGATGAAAAAATGACCAGATTGCAGAAACTTTCCTTTTTGCATTTGCCGTAGACTCTTGTCTGATTCAAAAGTCATTCCTCTTTCCTCCTTTGTATCAGAACTCTGTTACTGTCTAAATTATGTCTACCCTCCTCCATCTTGCCATAAGTTTCAGAGGACATGGTCTTCAGACCTAGTGCTAAAAGGTGGCACTAGCCAATTACAGTGGCTTGATTTCTCTTGCTTATGATTGTTGTGAGCATGGTCACATGATTCCATTCTGGCCAATGAGAAACTCTGGTCAATTAGGGAAAAAGTGCTACTGGGGCTCTAGAAAAGTTTCTTCACTGGTAAGATAGGACCCCTCGAAGAAAGCAGTCTTCCCATTGCTTGAAAGAAAGCACCTCTACTTCACTCCTGAAGCTATTCAGCCATCTTGCAATCATTAGAGAGTCAGTTTGAGGAAAGCTAAGACCAGAGTGATGGGGCAGAAATATGGAAAGGATCTGAGTCCATGGTGACATGGTGACATGTACAAGTTCTGAGATAACAAAACCAAAGCAGCTTTTCTTCTAAATTTTTTTATTAAGTGAAATGATAAATTCTTTATGGTTTAGATAAGTTTATTGTTTTGTTACTTGTAGCCAAAATAATCCTAATAATATATTATCTTTATAGTATTTATGCAGATGGCCGTTGAAAATTAAAGAGCCCTCATTGGCTGTAACATGGAGCTTCATGGGTAGAAAATAAGGAGGCATTTTTCTTGTCCCTTCTCCTGCTATGGAAAATTTTAAGAAGCAAAAACTTTACTAAAATAGGGAAGAGTCTAGTATTTTTTTTTTTAAGAAAAGGCATTCCCATTGCAAATTTTATAAACCGTGAAGAAATATTACAGATCCAGGCTATTTTAAAAATGATTTATCAGGATAGATGTAGTAGAATATTTCCACTTTGAAACAAGGTAACTGTATTTGGTTAAGAAGTTTCTTTACTCTTATTTTTCTTATGGTTGCAGACAAAAGGAATCTATTCCAATTTTTTTTTTTTTGTGAAATCCATGGCAAGAACAAGATACTGACATCAATAACCAAATCAATAAAATACAGGCAAAGCACTCACATCTGTGTCAGTATCTTCAAAATAGAGAAATGTCAATTCAGTATTTACTCAGTGTCCCACCTACAGCAGGAAGCTGGGTGCTGAGGCAAGCTTGCTAGAAGTTCAGGCCTGTACATGATTAGCCTATAGTATTATGGGAGCAAATTATAGGATTAGCCAAGGATAAACTATTATTAGACTTGTCAATATTTGTTAATTGCTGGATAATACTGTGGTGAGACAGAGATGAGATGTATGAAACAGTATCTCTCTCTATTTCAATCCCAAACACACATAAACACACACACATTTTGGACTTTGGCAGTGGATCATGGTAAGCACTCGTCTAAAAGACACTGCAAACTTAATTCTTAGTTACATGGAATTTTCCCAAGATTCTGGTGACAGGTGTCCAAAACTCTGCTCGGATGCTTTTATTTTAAAGCAATCTTTGCTTATCGAAGGCACCATAGAACTCTAAGAATAGATGTCCAAAGCCACACAAAGGAAGTTGTTATAGAAAAACAGAGGCCGGGCACAGTGGCTCACGCCTGTAATCCCAGCACTTTGGGAGGCCGAGGCAGGTGGATCACGAGGTCAGGAGATCGAGACCATCCTGGCTAACACAGTGAAACCCTGTTTCTACTAAAAATACAAAAAATTAGCCAGGTGCGGTGGCAGGCACCTGTAGTCCCAGCTACTGGGGAGGCTGAGGCAGGAGAATGGCATGAACCCAGGAGGTGGAGCTTGCAGTGAGCCAAGATGGAGCCACTGCACTCTAGCCTGGGCAACAGAGAGAAACTCTGTCTCAAAGAAAAAAAAAGAAAAGAAAAGAAAAAAACAGAGCAACTGGGTGATTGTATTGAAAGGAAAGGTCTTTGGAACCTTGATTGACAAGTTCTACCAGTTGCAGCAAATGAGGCTTTCCATTGAGTTATGTGCTCATGACATTCTTAGTCATGGACTGACTTAGCTTTCTTGATCTTAAATAAATAAATCCTTTCTTTTCTCCCGGTTGTGTTTTCTTCCCCACTCATTTGCCCTTCCTCTCCCTTTCTTACAGGTTTGATGGGATGGAAATTTTATATTACAAGAGTACAAAAGTGGGCTTATAGCTTTTCACAAATAGAAGGCCTATCTCAATGGTAAAGCTACTGGTTGGAGGTGGTGATACATGGCGTACTCTATTCTGTCAAGGTCTAGAAGTCTACATAGGAAGGATAAGTCCACATGAGGTTAATTGCATACTTCAGATTCATTATTCTTCTTCCATGCAGTAGAAGAAGGCTGATGTAGTGAAAAGAGAACGGGGTTTAGGGTCAAGCCAGCCTGAGTTCACAAATCATCTCTATCTTTCATTAATTGTGTGACTGAAATCACATAATTGTGTGACTGAAATCACATAATTCACCAATATAAGATAAGCCTTGGTTTCTTCATTTGCCAACTGAGATACTAATACAGACCTTGTGAGGATTAAGAGCAGGCATGGGATGCAGGTGAGCACTTACTCATTTTACAGACATTTACTGAGTACTGCTCTGTTCCAGGCATATTTCAGGACAGGACATTAAAATCAAATATGGGCTGGGCACAGTGGCTCAAACCTGTAATCCCAGCACTTTGGGAGGCTGAGGCAGGAGGATCACTTGAGGCCAGGAATTTGAGACCAGCCTGGGCAGCATGGTGAAACCTCATCTCTATTAAAAAATACAAAAATTAGCCATGCGTTTTGGCTCATGCTTGTAATCCCATCTACTCAGGAGGCTGAGGTATGAGAACTGCTTGAACCCAGGAGGTGGAGTTTGCAGTGAGCCGAGATTGCTCCACTGTACTCCAGCCTGGGTGACAGAATGGGACTCTGTATTAAAAAATATATATATATGGCACAGTGCCTGACTCTGAAGAGTTTACAGTCCATTAGGGAAAGCAGATGTGTACATCAATGATTCCAGAAAAGAAACCCAGAGGAGGAGGCGAGAGATAGTGATGATGGCATAGTGATGGAGGTTTTCTACTGATGGCCTCTGAGATGTATTTCAAAGGACAAGTAGGACAAGGAGAAATGAGGGGAAATGCGGTTAAGGCTGAAGAAAAAACATGCACAAAAGCTACTAGGGTTTACCAGAGCGTGAGCAATTATCACTGGGGCTGTATGGTTAAATTGAATGAAGTGATGGAGGCAGTGATAGGCGATGAATTAAAAAAAATTGTCAGGGGCCGGGCACAGTGGCTTATGCCTGTAATCCCAGCACTTTGGGAGGCCGAGGTGGGCGGATCATGAGGTCAAAAGACTGAGACCATCCTGGCCGACATGGTGAAACCGCGTCCCTACTAAAAATTAGCTGGGCATGGTGGTATGCGCCCGTAGTCCCAGCTACTTAGGAGGCTGAGGCAGGAGAATCACTTGAACCTAGGAGGTGGAGGTTGCAGTGAGCCAAGATCGTGCCACTGCACTCCAGCCTGGCAACAGAGCGAGACTCAGTCTCAAAAAAAAAAAAAAAAAATTGTCAGGAATCCTACAATAAAGGACCTTGTGTGCTAAGAAGTGAAGTTTGAACTTACCATGTAATATGGTCACATAGCCTGTAAGAGATAGGTAGATTAGGGTGGAACTCAAGTTATCTAAATCCAAGGTCAGAATGTGTTCTCCCATATAGCTCTCTACTTCCTTTAATGTGGTGCGTTAGCACAGTGATCCTAATGTCAGTGCCTGTGGAGGTCACCTATAATAGTATAATCTGGAGTGGAGAATGTTGGATGTGTAGCCTAAGTTTCCCTGTGGAGCTGAGAGGCACCCACCTGAAGGTCAATGGCTTGCCTGGGAAAAATAGTTAGGCTATAGGTTCTAAAGCAGGGAGAGTCTGAGCTTAGGTACCAAAACGACCAATGTAAGGAGTAAAGCCCCTCCAAAAGTGAGTGAGGGGAGAATGGAGGATGATACTCATAGGTCAGGCAGCAGGTAAACACAAGAACAGAGGAGGAGGTCAGGAATAAGGATTGCAAGGAGGGAAAGAGGGCTCAGGATCCTCTACATAACCAGGGCTCAGAAGCTTGAGCCTCTTTTTATTTATTAGGTGCTGGTTGCAGAGGGTGTGCGTGGGTTAGTCACCCTAGTTAAAATACACAGGTTGGCCCAAAGAGCAAGTCATAATTGGCTCCTCCGGCATAACTGAGATCACCTTGCAGTATACCATGTTTATACTTCATTGAGGAAGCTTTCTACTTCCTTCCTTCATATCTTAGCTTGTGTTTTTCCTTCTTATGTCCTAAGGCCCTCCAAAGGGAAGGTGTCAGTTGAACATTTTCATTATAAAATTTTCTTGAGGATAACCCAGGCTTTAACATTAATTTCAATTATCATTTATTGAAACTTACTTGCCTGAGGACATTATACTAACTTGGAATCCTAAAGAACACTGCTGTTCCAGAAAAATCAGGTTAGATAGAATTTGTATTTAGAGATGTTAGATGGCAGAAGAAAAAAAAAAGGGACCCAAGGAAACCTTGTTCCAGCTGCTTCGTGGGCTCAAGAGCAAATCTAATACATGTATTCAGGTAGTGTCATGTTGGTAAACCTGTTTCGGTTTGTTTTGCTGGGGGTTGATTTCCAGTCAAGTTGTTTGGGTATTAGAACATAATGTGCTGACTCTGGCAGCCCTGGTTTGCTTTGGTAGAGGGATTAATGTTGGTATGTGTCACTGAATGTAACCAGTTCTTTGTATTCTGACTCTTCCTGTCCAAACTAGGGAAGCACACTTCTTCAAGATCACTTTTCAGTGTCAGTTTGTAATCTTGATTTTGAACTGGAAAAAATAAAAGTATACTGGTTTGGTTCTCGCCAAATTCTAACTGGTGCCCTAAATATGTCAACCAACCCCTGCACTGTGTTACCAGCAGGCCAGCTGGGTCTGTAGTCATCCGAGACTCGCTTTTGAGTTGATGTCAGTTACTGGCCCCAAATCCATGCCTTTTGGGGAAAATCTAATGCTCCAGTTTGCAATGGCGTTGATGCTTTTTAAGTAGCTTCAGACCCAAGAAAGACATGGCTCTTTATAAAATCGTTTGCAGATTCAGCAGTGTACTATATATAGTGGCAGGACTTTTTTTTTTTTTATCTTAAAAAAATGTAGGAGGCTGTGCCTTTATGTGGAGCAAAATTGCAAAAGTCTTTTCCAACTTGTTAGAGACTCAAAACTTCCTTTAGAATCCTCAGTGGACTTTGAGTTCAGCAAAAATGTAGTGCCTGCATTCTATTAAGTCATCCAGTGAAACCACTGGGGAATCTCAGCTTTCAAACATCATGATGAAAGGATACGGGCACCTTATATCTAGCTCCTGGAAATGGGACTTATCAAAGCAAGTTACGCTAATGCTGGAACCAAGAGTCTTGCTTCATCTTCTTGCTTCTTTCTCCTCCTCTTGCTTTCCTGCTTTCATCTCTTCTCTAGCATAGGGAAGTGAGGGTCAAACAATCACTCACATCCTTCTGAAGGGATCCAAATCTTTTCAGAAGGGTCATGTTTTCTCTTCCATCAGTGCACTCAAATTTGAGACTTGCATTCTTGAATGACTAAGGCTCCTTTTCTTCTGTCCTATAAAAATATCCCTGTGATTTGGAAATGTTCTGATAAACTAGAGTCAGAAAAATCAACAGGTAGAATGTAAACTTAACGACCTTCGTTTGTAAACTCAATGATCTTTGCAGAAATCTTTGTTTTGTTAATTGAAGTATCCATGCTCCAGGAACAGTGTCAGGCATAAAAGCAGTGCTCAAAATATTTGTCGGATGAATAAATAAAGGGGTAACTGTGTTGATCATTAATTAAGTAGGTCCAGAGAGTACAAGGAGCTATTGGAAAAGTAGACTTTTCCACTGTTTTTTCCTCATGGGCTGAAGATATTTGAAGCATGGAGTGGGGGTAGAAGAATGGGTTTGGGAAAAAGTTTGAGAAAAAGTGTAACTTTTAGAGAGTAATGTCAAAGGAGAACAAGAGGCTTAAAAATAAATAGTATGGAATTGAAAGCAGGTATTTGAACAGTTATTTGCACACCAATGTTCATAGCAGCATTATTCACAATAACCAAAATATAAAAATAACCCAAATGTTCATCAACAGATGCATGGATAAACAAACTGTATTACGTATATACAATGGGATATTATTTAGCCTTTGAAAGGAATGACATTCTGATGCATATTACAAGAATGAATCTTGAAAATATTATAGTTAACAAGCCGGAAGCAAATTAAGCCAAAAACAAAAGCAGGACACAAAAGGATAAATATTGTATAATTCCACTTACATTAGGTAAGTAGAATAGACAAATTCATAAAGTCAGAAAGTAAAATAGAATTTACCAGAAGCTGGGAATGTGGGGAATAGGGAGTTTTTATTGTTTAATGTACAGAGGTTCTGTCTGGGAATAGGAATAAGTTCTGGAAATAGTGGTGACAATTGCAAATATTGTGAATGTACTTAGTGCTGCTGAATTGTATACACTGAAATGGTTAAAATGGTCAATTTTATGTTAAGCATATTTTCCTACAATTGGGGGAGGGATAGCATTGGGAGATATACCTAATGCTAGATGACGAGTTAGTGGGTGCAGCGCACCAGCATGGCACATGTATACATATGTAACTTACTTGCACATTGAGCACATGTACCATAAAACCTAAAGTATAATAATAATAATAAAATAAAAAAAAAATAAATAAAAAAGCAAACAACAAACCTGACATTTTAATATGCCCAGGAAGCATGGGAAGCTTGTTTCTTTGGGTTTCTTTTTCTCTGTCATGGCACAGGAGACTTTGGCATCAGTCAGACTTGGTTCAAATCCAAGCCCCACCATTCGTTAATGGTGTGGCTTTGGTGAGGCAAGTTCACTCCTCAGAGTTCCAGCTTTCTTATTGGTAAAATGGAGATAATAGAAATGCCTAATTATTGTTATGTGAGAATCTATGTTACTGTGGAGGTAATATGCTTAGCACAGTGACCTGAAACACGGCAGGCAAGCAATAGATGATTAATTCATGCTCTCTCCCACTCTTTTCCCTGTGCCTGTGTCTTCCCTCCATCCTCTTCCATCTCTTCAGTTATTTTTCCTTCCATTTTGCAAAATTTGGTTCTCTGATCCAGGCTGTATTAGTCTGTTCTCATGGTACTAATAAAGACATACTGGAGCCTGGGTAATTTATAAAGAAAAGAGGTTTAATGGACTCACAATTCCACATGGCTGGGAAGGCCTCAGAATCATAGAGCAAGATGAATGAGGAGCAAAGTTACATCTCACAGGCTGGCAGGCAAAGAGAGAGTGTGCAGGGGAACTCCCCTTTATAAAACCATCAGACTTATTCACTATCACAAGAACAACACAGGAAAGACCTGCCCCTATGATTCAATTACCTCCCACTGGGTCCCTCCCATGACATGTGAGAATTATGGGAGCTACAATTCAAGATGAGACTTGGGTGGGGACACAGCCAAATCATACCACAGGCCTAGATCTCTGACAGATGGTATTCCCTGGCTGGGCTAAGGCAAGAGTTTTGGCAGAGAAAGCAGTTTCTGATCCAGGTGAATGTTTTAAAAACTTTCTGTGTAGTTATTTCAACTACAGTGCATATTCCTTTCTGTGTGCCTCTGGCATTGCTGGCACAGCCTATACATTCCTCAGTGCATTGTGGAATTCAGAGGTCACCCTGTTTATTGGAATATCATTTTATCTTCCTTACACCAAAGCATAAAGGAACTTCCTCAACCCTATGTGTTCATGCCATCAAAGTCCTTACTTCATGCTCTTTTTGAAGTTATTTAATAAACAAAATGTAGGCACTGTTTTAAAAATTAAAAAGTTCTGCAATGATTATAATGAAAACCTGTGGTCCCTTCTCTAACCTCTTTCCCACTCTTGATCCCAGCTACCCAGAGACAAGTACTGTTAACTTTTACTACCATTAATGCTAGTATTTCACTTCATCTTCTAAATGATGAAATTTTACTGCTAAATCTTATTTTTTATTGAGTTAGGGATTATCAATTGACGTGTTACTATCGAACATGAGAATTTTACTCACTTAAAACTCCTCACAACTCTGCCTCCACATTCTTCCTCTCTATATCCTTCTATTACACAATTTTTGATTATAGTAATTGAGTTGTAGATTACTATTATTAATTGTTGCACTTATATTTTTATAACAATGTAAATCTTATTCTTGTTTTTCATAACAATGTAAATACTGAATCTTGTGTATTTTTATTATTTTTCTTGTACAATTACTTTTTATTTTCTTGAAAATAATCACCTAACTTTCAGTTTGGTAAGTCGTTCTAAGAGCATGCGTGGCTGAAAACGTGTTTATTTCACGCTTCTCTCATTTGATTAATAGTTTGACTGGATATAGAATTCTAGGTTAAACTAATCTTTCTTCAGCATATTAAAACCATTCCATTTTCTTCTAGTGTCTGGTGTTGTTGAGAAGTCTAGTGACATATGGTTGTCTGATCTATTTGTGGCCTATTTTTTCTTTCTGGAAATATTTATGATCTCCACTTTGTTCTCAGTTGTCTGAAATGTTTTGGTGATGTATCTTGGGGTGTATGTGTTTTATTGTACTGGACAGTCAGGTGTGGGGGGGGTCCTTTCAGTCTGAAAACTCATTTTTTTCTCTTCCAGTAAATTCTCATGTTATCACTTTGATGATATTCTTTATCTCATTTTCTCTGAACTTTTCCTGGAACTTTGTCTTTGAGTATTGGGCCTCCAAGACTGATCCTCTAGTTGTCACATATTTTGTCTCTTATTTTCTCTTTCTTTGACTTTTTTTCTACTTTTTGGAATTTTTTTTTCCATTTTATTTTAGAATTATTTTACTGACCTGTTTATTTTTGGTTATAGTATTTTTAACTTTCAAAAATTTTTCTTATTTTTGGAATATTACTTTTTTATAAAATCCAATTCTTATTTTATATATGCAGTATTTTATGTTTCAAAGCTATGAATTATAGAGATTTTTTAAAACATTTTCTTCTGTTTTCTTCATTGACATGGATTCTTCTGAAGTTATTTTTTCTTGTTCAATTTAGTCTGCCTTTCATGTTGGAAGGCTTTTAAAAAATTTGGGTGATCTTTTGGCTGTTCGTACTTAAGAGTGAGGAACTAAAATGTTGATTAAAACTCTGTGTGCATGAGTAGGGCTTGCTGACTGATGATTTTCTCTATACATGGTTTTGTTCAGTACCTTGCCATTTTTAGAGGGAATTCTGACCATCAGCAACTACAGATCCTTTTTCTTGGTCGTATCAAAACCTTTAGTCCCCTGTCGTGTGTGTGCATAGAAGCATGTATAAATCTGGCTGAAATATTCTGGGAATTAAGAAGATTGGGGCTCTGAAAATAGACAATGTTTACTCCCAACTTGTTCCACCCTATTTTCATTCAAAGTTCTGGTTTATTTCTTCCAGAGTGTAAACTTGGTTATTAAGATAAGAGAGAGAGTGATCTGGGTTATGAGGAAAATCTAATGAGTTTTCTATTTGCTGTGTGGGTGGAGGAGGTGGGAATATTCCTTAAAAACCCAGTTTTAGAAAAATCTGAGGCAAAATCAAATGCTTATAAATAGGGACAAGATTAAGTAGATGGTGGTACAGCTATATCATGACATATTATGCAGCCTATACAATAATAATTTAGCCAAATATAAATTATGTAGAAAAATGGTCATAATGTATGGCTAAGTGAAAAAATGCAGGCAATAAAATATGCATAATATAATAGTATTTTATTAAAACAAAAAATATTCTCACTGTATAATTCCTATTGCTATAAGTATTTCAGTTGTAGGACAAAGGATGTGTTAATAAGACAGGCCAGGAAATGGAACTCTGAAAATAAGACCAAATAGTTATAAGAAAAGTTTGTCTCATTTGATGCAGCTATAAGGAAATTACTTTCCCAATAATTTTGACTTTTTATTTTCTACATAATTTAATCTATGTGGCTCACAGACGCTTTTGCCATAATTATTTGGCCAAATTAGATGTGAGGTATAAGCCCTATGACACTGAGGTATAAACCCTATGACACCAAGCCCTATTGAGTACCCTACAACAACTGTCTCTGGCATGAACTGAATAAATTCAAGAGCCCTGGGGCCACTGGGGACATGTAACATGAAGAATGGAAGTGAGCAAGTTGCAAATATCTTTGGAAAAAAACCCATTTTTTTTTTTTTTCTTTTTGAGACAGAGTCTCACTCTGTCACCCAGGCTGGAGTGCAGTGGTGTGATCTCAGCTCACTGCAACCTCTGCCTCCTGGGTTCAAGCAATTCTCCTGCCTCAGCCTCCTGAGTAGCTGGGACTACAGCCGCCCGCTACCACACTCAGCTAATTTTTTGTATTTTTGGTAGAGACAGGGTTTCACTGTATTTGTCAGGATGGTCTCGATCTCCTGACCTCGTGATCTACTGGCCTCAGCCTCCCAAAGTGCCAGGATTACAGACGTGAGCCACCACGCCCAGCCGAACCCAGGGTTTTTGTCTTATTGAGGCTCTCAGAAGAAACGCTTCTGGTGTATTTTATCGTTAAGTATGAAAGTGGCTATTGATTTAAAAGTGCTGTGTATTTTTATCATTTTAAAGAAGTGTCTTTGTAATCCTGGTTTTCAGAGAGCTTTTATTTAAAATTGCTTATTGAATTTTACAGAATGCCTTTTGGACGTTTTATATTATAAGGTTTGTCTTATTTGATCCATTGATGTGCCATATTAATTTCTTAATATTAAATTTTTCTAGCATAGCACAATAATTATGACTTGGTCATGGTGGATTATGCCCTTTATGGTATCTTTGAATTTAATTTGCTAGCATTTTATTTGGAATATTTTCATTTGCATTTATAAGTGACAATGATTGATAGGTGCCCTCACATGCGTGTGTGTGAGTGTGCACGTGTGCTTTCACACAAGCTATTATTGTCAGGCACGGACCAGGATTTTTCTTGTTGTTTTTTCTTTCCAACTTTTATTTTACATTCAAGGGGTACCTGTGCAGGTTTGTTACACGGGGAAATTGTGTGTTGTAGGGGTTTGGTATACAGATAATTTTGTCACTCAGGTAAGCAGAATAATATCTGATAGGTTGTTTTTCAGTCCTCACCCTTCTCCCATCCTTCATCCTCAATTAGGCCCCAGTGTCTATTGTTCCCTTCTTTGTGTTCATGTGTACGCAATGTTTAACTCCCACATATAAGTGAGAATATGCGGCATTTGGTTTTCTGTTCCTGCATTAATTTGCTTAGGATTGTGGCCTCCGGCTCCATCCACGTTGCTGCAGAGACTATGATCTCAATTTTTTTCATAGTTGCGTAGTATTCTTTAGTGTATACATACTGCATTTTCTTTATCCAGTCCACTGTTGGTGGCCATCTGGGTTGATTCCACGTCTTTGCTATTGTGAATTGTGCTGCAGTGAACATAGGTGTGCATGTGTCTTCATGGTAGAATGACTTATATTTCTTTGGGTAAATGGAATTGCTGGGTCAAATGGTAATTCTATTTTAAATTCTTTGAGAAGTCTCCAAACAGAACAGGACTTTTCTGAGTAGAGCATTAAATATATGGACAAAAACCGATGGAACTGCAAGAATCAATAGACAATGCATATTTACAGTTAGAGATTTCAATACCTTTCTCAATAACTGATAAAACAGAAAATCTGTGAGAATATATACAATTTGAACAGCACCATCAACTAATTTGACCTAATTGACATTTGCAGAACACTCCACCCAACAACAGCAGAGTTCATATTCTCTTAAAATTCATATGTAGCATTTATCAAAATAGGCTACATTCTTACGTTCAGGTCTTCATATCTTTTGTCAGCTTTATACCTAAAGTTTTTATATTTTTGATGATGTAAAATGTATTGTTAAGTTTCATGTTCTAATTGTTGTTAGTTTATAGAAAGACAATTGATATTTGTGCACTGCATTTATATCCTGCAACTGCTAAACACATGTTAAGTTTAGGACTTTTTATAGATTTTGTAAGATTATCTGGACAGTTGATAATGTCATTTGTGAATAAAGAAAGTTTACTTCTTCCTTTCAATCTGGATGCATTTTATTTCTTTTTTCTTGTATTATTGTATTGACTAGAATCCCTAATACAATAGTGAATTGAAGTGGTGAAAGAAAAGACCCTTGGCTTATTCCTGATCTTAGAGTGAGAGCAGTCAGTCTTTCACTATTAAGTGTGATGTTAGCTATAAACATTTTGTAAATCCTCTTTGTGAGGTTGAGGAGGTACCCTTCGATTTCTAGTTTGCTGAGATTTTTTTATTAGGAATAGATGCTGTATTTTGTCAAATACTATTTCTGTACCTACTGAGATGATCTCTTGGTTTCTTTTGTAATCTATTAATATCACAAATTACATTAATTGGTTTTCAATTGTTAAACTAGCCCTGCATCCTTAAGATAAACCCCATATGGTCATATTGTATTATCCATTTTCTGTGTTGCTGGATTTCATTTGCTAATATAATATTTTGTTAAGAATTTTTTCATCTGCTCATGAGGAATATTTATCTATTTTCTTGTAATGTCTTCGTCTGGTTTTGGTATCAGCGTAACATTGATCTCTTAAAATGAGTTGGGAAATATTCTATTCTCTTCAATTTTCTGGAGAGATTAGGTCATAATGGTATTATTTCTTTCTGAAATATTTGGTCGAATTTACCAGCAAAGCCATTTGGAAGGCCTTGGATGCCAGGCTCAAGAGCTTCGACTTTGCTCAGAAACCTGCGATAATTTCTACGGTAAAAAGATGATGTTTACAAAGTGAGTTTTGGAGAGATGAATCTGGCAGCCATGGGCAGGAAATATGTTGGCAGCGAGGGCAATATAAACAATCAGGAAAACATTATATTCTAATTTCCAAAGTTCCTGCAGAAAAAGCTTTTGTTTAATCTTTCACAGACTGGAAGGAATTTCCTACATAGAAGGGAAACTGACCCCATTTGATGAAAACTGTGAATAGTCTGAAAGATTTTTTTATATGGGGAGGCAATGAGTGGGCTGCAACCATCGTCACTGAAAAATTAATTCTGCTCCCTCAGGTTTCTAATTCAGCTAAATAAATCCAACCTGGCTTGACACTTACTTTATGAAGTAAAGGAAAGTGAAGCCAAGACCAGAGTTAGACTGCAGCATTTTTAAGTGACTGCAATTTTTTAAAGACGATTTTAGATTTTCTTTTCTTTCTAGGTTTAAAGAGTCGTGAAAGAAAACTGGGGCCGGGCATGATGGCTCATGCCTGTAATGCCAGCACTTTGAGAGGCTGAGGCAGGTGGATCACTAGGCCAGGAGTTCAAGAACAGCCTGACCAATATGGTGAAACCCCATCTCTACTAAAAATACAAAAAAATTAGCCAGGTGTGGTGGCATGCTACTCAGGAGGCTGAGGCAGGAGAATTGCTTGAACCCAGGAGACGGAGGTTGCAGTGAGCTGAGATCGTGCCACTGACTCCAGCCTGGGCAACAGAGTGAGACTCCATCTCAAAAAAAACAAAACAAAACAAATCTGAAGGACCTATTCATAATACAACTCTGTAATATTGCCACCTTCCTTCAATACTGGAGATTTGTCCTTTTGAATAAACATGGTCTCCTGTTCTGGGCATGATATCCAACATATTTCATTCCACACTGTTTATTATTTTTATTAAACAATATTGAAATTCGATTTATCAGATTGCAATGGCCAGTCTCAATGAGTTTCATTTTATTGCATTGGCTCTCAGGATAGGATAGGCCAGGCCAGTGCCAACTTAAAAGTTTAGTAACTTAAACTAAAAATAATAATATGAATTTGTCTTAAGGTTGAAACCATCATATTTTATAAGCCCTTTTCAGCTTATGAAAATATTTCCCCAAATATAAGTTTTATGAAAGCATCTTTCAGCATTTCCTTCTGAACTGTGGACTGCAACCCAAACAATGCCTAAACACCTTTCTGATATAATAAAGTGTTGTTGGGAAAAAGCATTGTTAGGGAATGGCTTTCACTTGGCATTAGTTTGAATGACTTGGCATTGTCAACATGGGTGGTGTTATTTTAAACACAGAACATCCTGCACAGTGATTTTCATTGTAAAGTCTGTGATGTCAAACCTCAATAAAATTTCTTTCTGGAAATTGAACTTGTAAAATGTACACATGGCAAATGTCTTTTATTCAAGTGCCTTAAAAACAAAACAAAACAAAAAAGCTCACATTTGGATTGTATACATCTGTTATCTCATCTGGTCCTCATAACAACTATGTGAAGCAACTAAGTCAAATTTTATCATTCACTCATTGTACAGATGCAGAAATGGAGGCATGGAGATGGAAGATAATTGACCACGACTATAATAAGTAAGTGGCAAAACTAAGATCAGAACTCTAATCTCTTAACTCTGGCTTTCATGCTTCTACATATGGCATACTGCCTCTCCAGAGGGACAATACAGGGATGGTGATGAAGTGATTCCTAGTTTGCAAGATTCAAAATATACACACTTGGTATATTCATAGCATAAGCCAATATTACATCCTTGGAGTTGAATATTTTGTCAATAAGTTTCCAAATGTTACAATTCCATAAAGAAATGTCTATGTTTTACTTTTAAATAAGATATTTTTTCCACCCATTAATACTCTGTTTTGATGGTATCTCAGAGAACTTACATGTGGGATTTTAGAAAAAAAAGAGAACAGGCATAGATAATGTGAATTTATTTAAATGTATATAAAACAGAGGTTTCTAACTTCCTATATAGACCTTTTTAGAATCCCCATATAGATAGACACTAGGAGATACAGGAATTCCTGAAATTAAATGTAAAATTTTATGAGTTTAAATGTTTTCTGGGTGGATCTTTTGGTTTCATTGGGCTTTTAAAGTGGGGTTTGTTTCTTGAGAAACAATTACTCTGATAGACACAAAAAATAATTCCTCCTATCCCCCACCAAAGCAGCCCACAAAGATATCTCCATCTCCTGAGCTTTCAGAGAGTGTGCTATCTGTCTGGCATGTTTATTTGGGACCCACTGAGCTTTGCTTTGCCATTAAACTGTTATACATAAGAGGGACTTCATCTCAATAATCTGTTTCAGAGTACACAGAACCCTTTTGTGCCTGTAGTATATGCTTAATATATCATAGACTTAAATGTTGACTTTAAACTCTCTGATAACTAGGGTAAGAACCCATGAGGACTGTGGGATCAAGCAATGCTTAATTAAGGTACTTAGTTGGCAAATTAATTCTAAACACAAAAAAACTAAGTAACAGGTGTGATTATCAAGCTATAGGATAACTTTAAAAATAACCCCACCAGTGTATAGTAACCTAGATGACTGTTACCATTCAATGTAATTCCTTTTCCTGGTTATGTGCTTTTTTGAAGATGATGCTTGTATTAGTCCATTTTCACGCTGCTGATGAAGGCATACCCGAGACTGGGAGGAAAAGGAGGTTTAATGGACTTACAGTTCCACATGGCTGGGGAGGCCTCACAATCATAGCAGAAGGTAAGGAGAAGCAAGTCATGTCTTACATGGATGGCAATAGGCAAAAAGAGAGCTTGTGCAGGGAAATTCCCATTTTTGAAACCATCAGATCTTGTAAGACTTATTCACTATCATGAGAACAGCATGAGAAAGACCCATCCCCATGATTAAATTATCTCCTACCAGGTCCCTTCCACAACATGTGGGAATTATGGGAGCTACAAGATGAGATTTGGGTGGTGACACAGAGCCAAACCATATCATTCCACCCCTGGCCCCTCCCAAATTTCATGTCTTCACATTTCAAAACCAATCCTGCCTTCCCAACAGTCCCCCAAAGTCTTAAGTCATTTCATCATTAACTCAAAAGTCCATAGTCCAAAGTCTCATCTGAGACAAAGCAAGTCCCTTCAGCCTATGAGCCTGTAAAATCAAAAGCAAGTTAGTTACTTCCTAGATACAATGGGGGTACAGGCATTGGGTAAATACAGCCAACCCAAATGGGAGAAATTGACCAAAACAAAGGGGCTACAGGCTCCATGCAAGTCCAAAATCCAGCAGGCAGTCAAATCTTAAAGCTCCAAAATGATCTCCTTGAACTCCGTGTCTCACATCTAGGTCACGGTGATGCAAGAGGTGGGCTCCCACAGCCTTGAGCAGCTCTGCCCCTGTGGCTTTGCAGGGTATAGCTCCATTCCTGACTGCTTTCATGGGCTGGTGTTGCATGTCTGTGGCTTTTCCAGGCACACGGTGCAAGTTGTCAGAAGATCTACCATTCTAGGGTCTGGAGGATGGTGGCCCTCTTCTCATAGCTCCAGTAGGTGGTGCCCCAGTAGGGACTCTGTGTGAGGGCTCTGACCCTACATTTCCCTTCTGCACTTCCCTAGCAGAGGTTCTCTATGAGCGCCCCACCCCTGCAGCAAACTTCTGCCTGGACATCCAGGCATTTCCATACACGCTCAAAATTTAGGTGGAGGTTTCCAAACCCCAGTTATTGACTTCTGTGCATGTGCAGGCTCAACACCATGTAGAAGCTGCCAAGGCTTGGGGCTTCTACCCACTGAAGCAAAAGCCCAAGGTGTACCTTGACTCCTTTTAGTCATAGTTGGAGCAGCTGGGTTGCAGGGGATCAAGTCCCTAGACTGCATACAGCAGAGGGACCCTGGGCCTGGGCCGCAAAATCATTTTCTCCCTCTAAGCCTCTGGGCCTGTGATGTAGTGGGGGGCTGCTGCAAAGGTCTCTGACATACCCTGGAAACATTTTCCCCATTGGCTTGATGACTAACATTTGGCTCCTTGTTACTTAGGCAAATTTCTGCAGGCAGCCTGAATTTCTCCTCAGAAAACGGAATTTTCCTTTCTGTTGCATTGTCAGGTGGCAAATTTTTGGAACTTTTATGCTTTGTTTCCCCTTTAAATCTGAATGCCTTTAACAGCACCCAAGTCACCTCTTGAACGCTTTGCTGCTTAGAAATTTTTTCTGCCAGATACTGTAAATCATCTCTCTTGCCAGACAGCACACTCTCAGGAGATGGAGATACCTTTGTGGGCTGCTTTGGTGGGGGATAGGAGGAATTATTTTTTGTGTCTATCAGAGTAATGGTTCCTCAAGAAACAAGTTAAAAGTTCCACAAATCTCTTGGGCAGGGGCAAAATGCCACCAGTGTCTTTGCTGAAATATAGCAAGAGTCACCTTTACTCTAGTTCCCAAGAAGTTCCTCATCTCTATCTGAGACCACCTCAGCCTGGATTTCACTGTCCATATCACTATCAAGATTTTGGTCAAAGCCATTCAACAAGTCTCTAGGAAGTTCCAAACTCTCCCACATTTTCCTATCTTCTTCTGAGCCCTCCAAACGGTTCCAAACTCTGCCTGCTACCCAATTCCAAATTCATTTCCACATTTTATGGTATTTTTTCAGCAGTACCTCACTCTACTGGTACCAATTTGCTCTGTTAGTCTGTTTTCATGCTGCTGATAAATACATACTCAAGACTGGGAAGAAAAAGAGGTTTAATGGACTTATAGCTCCACATGGCTGGGGAGGCCTCACAATTATGCTGGGAGGCAAGGAGGAGCAAGTCACATCTTACAAAGATGGTGGCAAGCAAAAGGAGAGATTGTGCAGGGAAACTCTTGTTTTTAAAACTATCAGATCTCGTGAGACTTATTCACAATCGCGAGAACAGCATGGGAAAGACCCATCCTCATGATTCAATTATCTTCCACCCGGTCCCTCCCACAACACGTGGGAATTATGGGAGCTACAAGATGAGATTTGGGTGGAGACACAGCCAAACCGTATCAATGCTATTAGCTGTACATACAGTCTGTAGGACTACCTCATTAGGACAGCTATGGAGGGTCTCAAAAGGGCATTAACCAGCATGACAAATTACTATGTTCCCTGATGGAAAGTGCAACGATTTTGCTGTTTCAAAATCTTAAATCTACCTTCAAAGATGTAAGGGTTTTTTTTAATAACAGTATGTATGCAAAAATCAGCTTTGTGCTCCCTGAATATAAATCCACAATAGGACCTGTAACTTGTGTGCTGAGTAGGAAATCACCGGGATAGGCAAACAACCTCTTATGAAAACTTCTTTCAAGAGACAGTGCTTACTTGGAGGCCTAAATACTGTGATGCTTATTTACAAAATAATCTATGGTTTGCAATCATGGGATCAATTTAGTTTTACAATCCAGTATTTGAGCACTTAAAAAGCATTCAACTTTTTGCTATGTACTCAGGGCACAAAGATTGCAAAGACTAAATTCTTATATAAAAGAAGCTTGTGTTTCATTCAGTCAAGAAGTTATATACATATACATAATCTCAACCTGATGATATACATGTTATTGTAGAATTATATGCCAGGTAGATAGGAGACTCATGACCCAAACCGGGACAACAGGGAAGGCTTCCTGGAAGAAGAGACATCTGAGCCCAGACCTGGAAGAAGAATAAGAGCCAGATAAGTAAAGGCCAGAAGGGCACTTCAGGCAGAGGGAAGAGGAGGAGCAAAGGCACAGTCTTGTACAGGAAACAGCAGTAAAGGAGGAGGGGAAAGGGGAGCGGTTGCAAAGAGTTGGGCATTACTGAGTTGGGCTGGGGAACTGCAGGGCATAGCGGGGCCAAGAAGCAGGCTCCAGGGTCAGGTTATGGTGATCTTGAGCCTGAGTCTAGGGACCTTGGCCTTCATTCTGCAGGCATCAAGAAGTCATCCTAGATAGGGAGTGACATGGTCATATTCACACTTTGGAAAGATGATTCCATAGTTCAAGATATTCCAAGATCCTACAAGCCATTGCTATACTTAGTTCTGTATCCTGACTAGCAAAATGCTGGGTGTATAGTATTTAAAAGCCACCTGATCCCACCTACCACATTTAATAACTTGTGACATCATCTGGAGTCATTCTGTCCTTGAATATCTAGATAATACAGGCTTGAACTCCCATTCCACATCCTGCAGAAAGTCCAGTATCCCAGCCAGAGTTCTAAGACTCCCTGGGTTGCTTATGTTTTCTGACTCTAAGCTCTTCAGTGACTTAATTCGTTCAGTTAACAAATTGTTCTGAAAGTTCCTTCTCTGTTCTGTTGCCATATCAACCCTGGTCTAAGACTGGGCTCCTATCTATGATTTTCATCAAAAGCCACTCCCACAATGTGTTAGTGTGTGCCACAGACGTTACTGAAGGATCACGGAGGTAATAGGGCTTACAGTGCCAAAAATGTAAGCAATCCAAAATTGCGTATTGGATATTCTTGTTCGTCACCTTGAGCTCCAAATTTCCACGGCACACCATGCGGCTCTGTCCTCTTTTCCACCTTGCTGCTTCACAGCTACTTCCTCATCCCTGACTTGACTTTTCTCTCCGCGGAATACAGAGCAATGCAGCCATCTGTAGCCTACTTCCCAAACTTGGCTCAGTACCTCCTTTGATAGATCCACAGATTTTCCTTCCCTTGTAGCTATAGAGAAATTTCCCTTCCCAGGGGCATTCCTAGCCCTCCTACCAAGGCAAAAGAAGCTACAGTTGGTTTTGGTTTTAGATGATCTTTTTCCACCCCCATTTCACTGGATTTCTGAGAGACTGGAAGTTGCATACAAACTGGTGTGCCACTTTTGGTGAACTGACAATATTAAGTAGGCCCATTGAAATATTATCTGTCTCATAATAGAGACAGTTCACAGAGTACTGGGAACACAGTGCCTGCTGCAGCGGAGGGAGAAGAGAGGAAGAATGGCACGTAGTCTCTGTTCTCAGCATAGTCCTCCCCGGAGATTAGTGGATCCTGACATATGGGAGGTTGGCCTTCTTTTCTGAATGGAAATAGGCACTGGGGCTAATGTCTGGGAATAGGCTGATTTCTGTTTCATAAGCTGTTTGTTACTACTTGGCTTCTTTGACATGCATGGATGCATTTCAGAGACTCACCTTACTTCCGAACATAAAAAGAATCCTTTCCTGAAAGTTTTGGCTTTAGGAGGCTTTGTTTTCCCAAACAGCATCCATTCCTTTTTTTTTTTTTTTTTTTTTTTAATCTTAAAGAGTCACAAGTTATTGTTGAATCTACGGGCTTACTGTGAGAGCAATTGTTACTCTGTGGGTGACTTAAGACATTGCTGAATGAGGTCTCCTTCCTGGTAATGTTAGGTGGCCACTTTTTGCTTCCTCAATGGGGCCTGTTGCCTCCTATATCAGACAACTATCAGAGACTCAGTGACCTTTGGGTTCCTTTTAACTCAGAAATACCAGGATTCTAAAATGTCTTAGGGAAAGTAGTTTTGATAGTTCTCCAATATTTTTAGAGACCAGACAGGTAACAGGGAAAATATGAAGCAGTTGGATAGATAGGATATGCTGGACCCTGCCTAATGCCATCACATTTTTAAAAAACGATGCCATTCATACAAACATTCCTCCAGAGATCATTACTCAGGAGCTAGCATGGAATTCCACATTAAAATGATGCTGCCAAAATATGTCCCTGGAAGGCCTTTACGTTGAAGGTAAAAAAGAACTTCCTTTGGATGGTTGAAGTCTTTGAACTTTCTGGGGGCTGGAATTCATGCTCTGGGCTCTTTTTTTCTTCTGAATCCTGAATTCTTTCGGTTAGAGAGGAGAGGCACGGCTTTTCTCCCGGTTTCCATACAGCCTTGTTTTTTTCCAGCCGTCCTGGGGTTGTGCCTATCATCCCTGCCCAATCAGGGAGGCAGCCAAACAGATATCCCACAGGCAGAGGGCACGGCTGAGATAGGAACTGGTGAGATTCTCCTGGATTAAGGGACCATCTACAGGCTGAATTCCCCCCACTCTGGGGAGACAGCCTGTGCACACACCCCTTGTGATGGACTGAATCTGGAGTAGAGCTTTCTTTCATCCCAGCTGGCTTATCTCACATCATGTCCATCTACCAGGGCCACTATCAGAGTCTCCTAATTTATCTCCCTATTTTCACCCTTGCCTCCCAGCCGTCCATTCCAAACAAAGCAGCCAGTGTGAGCCTTTTAAAATTGGATGTCATTCTATTTCCCCAAGCCCACTAAAAAAGTCCTGTCACTTAAAAAAAAATTGAGTCCCAACCACAGCTCTTGAAATCGGCATCACTTGATCCTCTTCCTTTCTCTCCTCCCACTCTGCCTCTGCCACCTCCTGCTACCAAGGCCACCTTGCTTCTTCTTAGAGGAATCAAGCATGCTCCTGCCTCAGGATTCATTATTCATTATTCATACCTTCAGTCTTATGCCTCCAGTCTTATGCCTCAGTGGGCTCATACCACATTTCCACCAGGTTGTCTGCTAAGTCCTCTCTTTGGAGAGCTTCCTTGACCACTTTATCTAAAACAGCACATTGTGCTATTCTCTAGTCCCTTACTCTGTTTTGTTTATCTTTATAGATTTTATCACTGCCTAACATATAAATGTCTGTTTAGTGCCTAACTCCCAGCTAGAGTGAGCACCATGAAGGATGGGGCTCTGGCCTGTCATGTTTTCACTGGTTCCCCAGAATCCAGAACAATACCTGGTACATAGCAGGCACTAAACAAATGAATGAAAGACAGCACATGTAGGGGGTGTCTATGTGTGGCTACAAGGAGGGATACCTTCTGATGTGGCTGATCCATATATCATTCCTCAATTTTGTTACAAGTTTAAGAAATGTTTGTGCTTCCCCATAACTGATGTTTCATCTAGGATGTTTCAATTATAAAACTGTCTGGAACCTTTTAGAAACTGTGACTTTAAGTCCCCTGAGGTCTGAGGAGGAATGCCAGTTACTATCTAGTTATCTAAAATTATCTTCCAGCATTTAGAAGTCCTGCTTAGGAAACCACAGGGCTACTTGTTTGGGGTCAGGCCAAAAGGCAAATTTCCCTGAAACTTTAAAGAAGTAATCCTCAGCAAATCTCACACGTAAGTGAGTAAATTTAAGAAAACATAAACAATGACTAAGGTTTTAAAATATACTCTCTGCCCTCAATCAACTAGTAGGCAAGAAATGCCTCTGAATTGAACACTATAACATTAAATATTCATGCATAAAATATAGCATTCCACATTTCCTAGATTGTGGGCCAATCATATTTGCTGAGCTTGATAAATCCAAAGAGCGTGCTATATCTTCTAGAGTGGTATGAGGTATAGTCTGTCTTCTTACCCCCACTAATTAAAAATACATTTCTGAATAATTGGTGAACTTAAACCAATCATCTGTGTTCTTTAATCAGCAGAGGGTCACACACAAGGCTTTCTGCAAAGCTAATAGGTGGAGGATGATTAATCATCTTGATTTTTTTGAGTAAAGAAAGATCACCAAATGCTAGCATTTCAAGGGGAGATTTAACAAGGAATACTTGCAAATGGAATTTTAATACAAGAGTACAGATCAAAATCAGATCTCCGAATAGACATAAGGATTTTTACTTTAAAAAAGATGAATCGTTTTTTTTTTTTTTTTTTTTTTTTGGTGCTAGAGGGAGATAGCAGCTGTTCTTTGAATGAAGCACTTTATACGTGTTGCCTCTTTCTTTTATGAGAACTCTATGAAAGTAGGTGTTGTGATTTTCAGAAGAGGACATCAGCTTGGATGGTAAGCAACTTACTTGTGGCCACAGCTGATTAAGTAGTGGAAAAACATCCAAACTTATATCCACCTCACTGCAAAGCTGGTGAGATCAACATCTCAAACAAAATGCAACATCTCACTTATTATAGACTCACCGTTGAGGTTTAAAATATTTTTTGACTGTTTCTCTTTCCTTTGATTTACTTATTTTTCTCCTACTCTTTTGGATCCTCTGAGTCAATTTCAAGGTTCAGTGCCCAAACTAATTCAAACAATTGGGGCCTTTGCTTAGAAAAGTTTTAGGTGGAATATATCTACAACTCACAAAAGTTTTAGCCTTATAAACGAATTTCAACACAGACCATCTAAGAACTGATGAGGAGACAGCATCGAAATGATTTTACTTGTAATGTCCTTTCCTATCCTGCTGCCCTGGGAAATGCCCCCCTTTAGCCAGGTGTCGCCTGTTCTCAGTCACCTACAAGAAGGAAGTGCTAGGCTAACATTCCTAACTAAGTAACAGTAGCTTTGACTTCTGTCTTTTTCATGGCAAGGGTAGAGAGGGGAAATTTGAGAGGATAATATACTGGCTGTCCATGGTGAGGCACTAACTGTACTAAATATGGCAAGAAAGGGAACATCTCTCAGTTTTTCAGCCTGAAGAGTTCAGACCTGAGTGGCCCTACTTGTTTCCTAGAAAGGGGTGACTGAGTCATCTTCAGTGATTCAGTTGAGAAAAGGAAAAAGATTTGAGTAAAAGCTTTTATAAAAGGTCTCTAGAAAAAGGAAAGGCTGACAACAATTATCCCAAAAATAAACTTTTATTTAAATGTACAGTTCATTAATAAAAAAAAGCTTATTGACAGGTCATCAGGACTCTGCATTCTAATATGTGCCTTTAGAATTCTGAAGATCCTGAGCATGATAATTTGGTTGTATGTGCTGGACTCCTGAGGCATTACATGCTTTTAAATCGCATTTTAGTATCAAGTGACATTTAAAAAGAGCAAGATAGTTTTGTCAAAGCCAGTCATTTTGTTCAAAAAACTCTCTTCCTCCTTGCATGCGTGTTAATTGAGAAATACCCAAGTCTGGTAGTTCTACCAATCTGGTAGATTCCAGAATACCTAAGATCCAATCCTGGAGTTATAGCATCATTGAGTTACTAAGCCACAGTTCTTCCTGTCTTTTTGACCATGTTTCTCCCTATAGGAGAGCCTTGAAACTTAAGATTTGTTGTGGTATAGTTTGTTTTCTCCCAATATCTTATGCACAGGAATGAAGTTGCCTGCTTATAAATTCCTTTAGGGAATCTTTATCATTTTCTTTGCAATCCAACAATCTACTTCTATTTCACTTGGATGGCCAAGGAAAATAATTCTGGAATGTCTAGCATCTTGAAGGTATAACATGTAACTGAGTTAATCTGTGCTGACCTGATGTAGTAGTGGTAGTGGTACACTTCCATTATACCACCATACTGGATGCCAGCCATAACTGGCATCTGAGAACCTGTTGAAGGATCCTAACATCAGCAGTGAGGGGGACTCAGCAAATATGCAATGCAACATCCAGCTCAATCTTTGTAAAGTACCGCATCCCCTTCTAAGAGAAGATGGCAGTAAGCACACAGGATTTGGAATCATAGATTGTTTGTAGCCTCAGTTTTTACATATGTAAAATGGAGATACCTATTAGGGTTGCTGTGAAGAGCAAGTAAAAGACTTGGGAGCACTTACTGAGTACAAAAGTAAGCATATGGTAAGAATTTAAAGGAGATTTTAAGTGCTTTGGCAGCCATCTAAAGACTATGCAGGCTCCCAAATATTTGTTTCCATGTTCTAGGAGGTAGTCAAAAGAATGAGGCAGAAACATCCCATCTGTGTTTCTAGGGTTTAAACCATGCAGTCTTTTAAGCCTTCTTAACTATGCAGGATGCTATCACTCCTTAAATATCAGACTTAGATCTCTTTAGACAGGTGTAGTGGAGAACACTTGGGTCGGCATCTAACACATCACATTCGTCATAGATAAAGGTACCTGTGACTTTCACCGGTAAAGTCACTTACTGGTTCCTGTGTGCGGCAGTAAATACAGACCTAGCATTGATGTGATATTCAGTAGTGACATCTGCCCTGCACATATTAGATGCCAGACACTGTGCTGAGCTTTTTGTGTGCATCTCACTTAAATCTTACCTTGTCACAGTGAGCCAGTCCCTATACTCTCTACTTTACAGAGGGAATTAGTAACTTGCCCAAGGTACCACACACAAGACACAGAAGTCTATGCTGTTAACTACATTGCCTGCTGCTTCTAAACAGAACCACCTTGCCACCCATCTGACTTTTTCCTTGAGCGCAGTGAAGAAAAAAGCCATTTTTGATATGCCATGAGGTAACCTGCAGAGCACTAACTCCCCACCCGCAGCTGGTCTCACTCCTGTCTCAGTGTTTTTACACTGAGATTTTTACAGTGAGATTTACAGGAGAACACGGGGTCATGATCCTACTTTGTTCTTTTTCTTAGATTAGCCAGGCTCAAAAACATGAAACAGACTCAGGAGACATGATAGAGAGATGGAACACCACTGTTATCAGTTTGTTAGTAGCTTATTTATCTATGGATCCCTAAGTTTCATATCTAGAGCCTCACTGGTAAAATGCATTCAGCTTTTGTGTGTGAAGGTAGATATGAAAGGGATATGCAAAGATGGCTGATATCCTTCACATGCAACTGTTTTGAGCTAAAAATCCTCCAGGCTGGATTAGAGAGAAATAAGTACAAAAAATGCCATTGTTCCATCTTCAGATTCATTCCCTCCATATTTGGAAATAAGTACCTTTGAAGATTTTTCTACTTTTATATATTTCTGAACTCTCATAGTTTAGGTCCATGATATGGCTGAAGCATGGATGTACAATTTTTAGTTTTCCCAAGAAAAATCATATTTGTTAGGATATTTACTCGAGTAGTTTTTTAATATTACAATTCTGGAAGAGAAGAAAAGTCATTATAAGCCCCTTCTGGCCTTAGAGAATATATAATACCAAAAATACCTAAAAACCTTTTATTTAAGAAAGTAAAATTGCTTGATGTGCCCTCCCACTCTGGTTAGATGCTTAACAGACCACAGCAGACAATGCACCTCAACCAGGGCTAAGTGTGCACACTTGGCCAGCAGCCGCCAACAGAACGTGCAGCAGCAACAGTTAGCACTGACGCAACTATCGCTGCTATTGCCACCACCATCTCCCCACTAACAGGGCTTGCAGAATATGTAATACATAGGGGAATATATATATATATATATATATATATATATATATATGTGGTTTTTAGGCACCGCCTCATCACCCACAATAAGGGAAGCTTCTTTCTACTCTTTTGCTAGTTGCTACTCCTACTTGTTAGGAGTTTGATGTATCAGACTCTTTTGAGAAATGTCTGTGTCACAACTACATTCAGGATAAAACAATTATGAAACTGAAGGGCTCAGATTTGGGGATCAAGATTAGCAGGTTGTACTCATTGTACTTGAACTTAAATTAGCAAAAGTATATCTGCTTTTTGCAAGTTTTTGCCACCATTGAAAGCAAAAAGTATAGCTTTCATTTGGATTCAAAATAATAAATTGTTTTACTTGGGTAAGATTTCACTAGTAAGAATTCTAGGAAATTATTCCAGTTAGATTACATAATAGAGATAAGTGACCCCTAGAATCTTTAGGTTTGGGGTAAAGATTGTTAAAAGGTAGACTTTAAGTTGGTCTCCCATTTCTACAGTGTTCTTAACTGAAGAGTTAGTCTTTTAATACCCTATAGTTTGCTATTTAAAGCTTGGCTTCTCATTTTTGAGAAGGGCTATTTGACTTCCACAGATACAAGGAACAGAAGCAAATGCCAAAGTGCAAGCCTCAATTTTTTTTTTTTTTTTTGCCTTGTATTCATCAAGAACTAAAAAGGCAGAGATACCTAGGCTTTAAAACACCTACTAGAATGTTTTAAGGGAGCTAGTTGAACAACTGGGACTATTTTTTGCCAAATAGATAGCTTGCAAAGGGCACTTAAAAATTTGGACAGAGGAACTTGGCTGGATTTCTTTACCAGAGGCCACAAATCTGTTTATTCATCTATCATCAATCTTTGTGGCAATTCCTAAAATTTCTGGAGGGTCCACTTTCACTTTGTGTGACAGGCTCATCTAACTCCAAACATTCTCCTTTAGTGTATGATAAGCTTCATATTTTACCTCTTAATTATCTTCTACATTACACTCCAGAGACACAGCAAACTTATCCTAACACATTTTACATAGAATTCAAGTTCTTGTTTGGGTGATAAAGCCGAGGCCTCTTATCATTCATGCACTATTATTGCAAGCTGTATTAACTAGTAGTTTAGTCATATAACTATTTTTTCTTTTATTTTTATAAATTTTTTTGTAGAGACAGGGTCTCAACATGTTGCTCAGGCTGGTCTTGAACTCCTGGCCTCAAGTGATCCTCCTGCCTTGGCCTTCCGAAGTGCTGGGATTATAGGCGTGAGCCACCATGCCTGGCCCACCAATATATCTACTCTTATTTCAATAGGAATATCTAGTTACTTTGTTTCTACAAATGAGTTTGTACCTCTTAGGTACAATGAGTTGTACCTTGGCTTCTTACTGGGGAGGACGTGGTAAAAAAATGAGACGTTTTAGACTCTTTGAGGGTTGGAAATTTTACCCAGAACATGAAAGAACATACTAGGGAAAAGAATTCAAAAGATGATGATAGAGAATAATACTTTATTTGCCAAAACAAACTTTGGGCCTTATAATTAATTAATACTGTATAATCCTTATAATGGGGAAAGCAATAGTATCAAACTTCAAGCTTCTAAAGGAAATTTGGTATTACTCCAGTTAAAAAAAAAATCCATGTTTTTTGTACCATAGCAGGGTCAGAGCAGCAGCCAAACTCTGAAATGGCTTTCAGAGTTCATGATGAATGCTAACCTACTTACCAAATAGGCACTTCAGCTACTCACTGTCAGCAGGCCACATCCTGTTCAGTGTGATGACTAAATGTAGAGTAAGGAAAAGGTGGAGAGCAGACAGTTCTATATTCATGACTACAGCCTTTTCCTTCTACGTGCTTGACCTCCAAACCTCCCATGAAAAAAAGGTCCAAGGCTATCTTTTCTTTTTCATTCAGTTGACCAAAATCACAAGGGGGCATCCCTTAAGACAAGAGAACCAACTTCCCCTTCATCTAGTAATATTAATTTCCTTGCTTAAGCCACAAACAAGATGTTAACTGCCTTATATTTCATATGCAAGTGAAATATGAGTCATCCACTGATTCATGTAGCAACTCAAAACATCTTCTCTTCATCCTCTTGCTACTGTGTTGGTCGGTCGTTTAATTCCAGAGGAATTGCTGTACCTTCTGCAGCCAACTCTCCACCTCACTTGTGACACACAGCATCCACCCGGTGCTTCAAGTCTTGTCTTTCCTTGCTTCCAGACATCCTGAGACTTTAGAGAAAGAAAGTAATGGCCAACCTGATGGAAAATTCACTAAACTCCCTGTGCAATTTTTTCTTTGTCTCAAACTCTTCATCTGCTCTTCATACTATGAGTTTCAGAAATTGTCCATAGTTAAGAATCTGCCCCATCCCAGCCAGGATAAAAATTTAAGTGATATTACAATTATATTCTTCATGAAGTCACATTAAAACAGTGGTTTATAAGCTTTAGTTTACATCAGTATTGCCTGAAGGGCTTATGAAAGCAGGTTTCGGCCCTTGCCCCCAGAGTTTCTGATTCAGTAGGTCTGGGATGGGGCTGGGAACTTGCATTTCTAACACATTCCCAGGTGATGCAGATGCTTCTGTTCTCAGGACCACACTGAGAACTCTGCTTTAGATTGTTCAAGAATGCCATTGCTTGCTATCCTCCCTGGCCATCTTCACAGTAAGACAGTCTAGACTTTTATAAGAAGAAAGCCCTTATCCATGCCTTAGAAGGCACTTGTCCTTGACCTATATAAATGACAGAACATTGAAAACAGAGACTTAACTATAAAGAAGCAGAATTCATAGAAATCTTAGCACGTGTTTCTCGATCAGGAACCAAGTTAATGGAAAAGAAACTCCTCTAGCCAAGAGGAATTCTAGGTACAGACTAAGCTAGCTTCTTTTACACAGTAAGAAATATTTCGGGAGCAAATGTTAAACAGCACTTCATTTTTTAACTGTACTTGGGTGTAAGAGAAACCAGCCCAATTACAGGCTTAGTTATACAACATCAAGAACTATAGCTCACACATTTAGTTAGAACACTTGATACTACTCAGGATAGGAGTTCATCCTAGAGGAACAGGCACAAACCATGGTTAAGCTGCTTGGTTTAATTTTTTAGCACTTGAAAAAAAATGTACAGTAGTTTGAACACTCAGTCTTTGCAAACCTCCATTGAGGTCAAAGATTTCATTCATACGTACAAAATTAGTTTATAAATTTTTTTGGCAATTTCATCTTAGTAACCCGTTTTATCCTATTGCCATTGTCCCAACCATTGAAAAAGTTTACACTAATTTACATAGAAATATTTTCAAAGTGCTTAAGAATAGTGATTGTTCTCTGGGATATTTACAGATGGCCTATACAATGTATGTACAGGTAGTATACACTATAGCACAAGTTTCATTGCTGGAATATGGCTTTCTAGGGAAAGTGCATATTTGGCCAGAGGTGGCAATACTGTCTAGAAATTCAAGGGTTACAGATACTCGGTAACCACATCCAAAGCTGAAGTAGAATGTGGACAAGAATATTTACAAAAGTAATATAAAAACGGTCAAGTACACAGGCTTGATCCACGCAAAGGTATCTTGATGTTCTTCCAGCCCAGAGGAAGAAAGAGACTTCAGCTGCTGGCTCGGTTACCATTCCGACGGGGGTATTATTTGTTTAGACTCAAAGGTCAAGACTTGTCACAGAAGTCAAGCTAGATCATCATCTGTGCTTACAACTGATATCTGTGGAAAAGAAGAAGTATGGAATGAGCTTGGTGATCACTCACTGATGGCAAGTCTAGTCTTTAAAATGGACCTTGCTTTTGAGTTGGTCATTCAAACACTCAGAGTGCTCAGAAGAAAAGTCAGACACAAAAGAGTACCGAGTTGTATCATTCATGCATTTAACTTGAATTCAACTATACCTGCTTGGTAGTGAGATAAGATAGTGTGACTGATTCTGTCTTTTCTACTTAATGATCATAAGTCTTGGGGAAAAATGTGAAAATCCATGTGTGTGTCAAGAATTGACCACTGTTCCATGTTTCGCCGGAATTTGAGAGGGGAGTGATCAATACTTGTTTTGTTCAGCCTGTTTCCTACGTGAAGGCCAAATACTCCACTTGGGTTTCATCTGAAGAACAAGTGAGTCACTATTGCTGGAAGAAAAGCTAGCTATACTAAGTGTGGTGGGATACTTTTTAAAGCAAAGCATATCATAATTTTGGCTAAGTGAATCTTACTCAATACACTGACTGACTTTAAGCCAACTCCCCTATATATGATATGCTAATTTACTTTCAAATATCCAGTAGGCAATGGATTTAATAGTTCATTAATGAGCTACTTGGTTCATGCTAATATTTACATGTCATTTCTACAACCAAAAATATCTTAATATAGTGGTGACCTTAAGTTGACCCACTTGCCAGTTGGTGAGGGTTAGATGCTGATCAACTGGCTGATTTATGTTCTAACGGGCTACACTGTCTAATAGCCAGGTAGCAGATGAAGTGTTTGGTAACTCCATCATCCTAATGGCTCTCTCTCTCTCACCCAGGTCTCCTTTCTGAAAAGTCTCACTTCAAGCCATGGTGTATAAAAGATGACTTACTGCTGGGTATGTGTGTCCAACAGAAGCACTGTGTCTACCAATGTCTATGGAGAGGTCCTCTTCAGTGGTTTTCAAGTACACAGGATTGTCAAAGTTCATGCTTTTCATGTTCTTGTGTTGCCAATTCCGCCACATCAAGTAGCCACCTACTGCTGCCATCACTAAGAGCACTGAAAAAAAATCAGAGGGTAGCTAAGTGAGCTAAGTCTAGTACTGGAACATATAAGAAAGGTAATAACGTTCAGGAATCCATAATAATTGACATCAGTAAAAATGCCACGTTTTATGGAGCTAGGATAACTAGAAGTTGGAATACACATAGGCCAGGAGCTTGAAACAAGTTCAGCCCAGAGGTAGTTTTGTGCACTGGAGCTGGACTAGCCACACCCATCCAGGCAAGGGCAGGGTCCTCGGTCCCACCTTAGGCTCACCAAATTAAAATTGCTGTAGGTTGTGGAGAGCTATTCAGGTGGTCCTGGTGTGTTAGCTAAGCTTGGAATCTATTAATTTAGGACAAAGGCTTTTATAGCAAAATCCTTATAATTTGCGTGTCTCGTAATAGTTTTAGAGGTCCTTTTCCATAGGTTTGAAAATTCTTAACTGCTTTTAATTTACCCTCAACAAGTCCTGTAACTCTTAGCATTTAAGCATTTGTGCATCTCCTCTGTATGAAGCATTACACACATTTCAAAGGGGGAACAGAACAGTACACTAGTTAAAGAGACTTATTATAAAAGGGGATAAGCCAGGCTAACAGTGTGGAAGTAGAAAGCATTAACTGTTGAATATTTATCATGCCAGTTACTGTGCCAAAGGCACAACTGAAGAAAAAGATATGGGCCTTAATTTAGTGTATTATGTGGGGGAGAAAGTGAATGTAATTCAGTGTCATAAATGCTAGACAGCATAAAAATGCTAGACAGCATAAAGGGCCATGAAAGGGGTAGCTCCAGATGAACAAAAAATCTTCATCTGGTATCTAAGAAGTTCTTGAACCCAGACTTGTATGAAATCTACTTACAGAGAGGAAGAATGGCCCAAGCGGCAGAAGTCCCTTTTGGGGGAACACTGACCTCTGATACTGCTGTGGTCACATTGATCCCTACAGAGGAATAAAAGGAATCAGTTTAAAAGGATCTGTATTCAGACTTAGAAATTTCCCATCAGGTAAAGAGCCAAAACCTTTGCATCCAATATTAATGTTCAGTATCTACTACAATTGAACACCAGGAACAACTCTGGCCTAGAAGTATTTGAGTCACATGCTGTAGTAGCCATTTCACTGACAGTTCTCTACTAGAAATCTTAAAGATCAGTCAGGAAAAGATATGCAAGTTTTAAGTCTTTGGTGTTTAAATATAGGTTACCAACTGGGGCAGAAGTAGTAGTTAAAGGCTGCATTAATTATTTAAGCTATAGATACAAAGAGTGTGGCTGTTAGTTGAGATTAACAGTTTGCAGTACTGAGCTCAATACCTCCAGGAACTAGTCCACTAGTTGGTGAAATTTCTGTTGTGTTCGTATCTTTTGTCTCACTGTAAGTCACAGTAGTTGCAGTACCTGAATTATAAAAACCAAGAACCTGGTTAATGCCAAGGTTCCAGAATGGCTAGCTGTTTTGTCCAGACAAGCCATGTAAAAGGTTATTTTAAAACCAGGTAAAATAGACAAACCACTGCTGAACTAAGTTGTACAGCTGATGTGTCGAAATAGCAATCTTCATGCAAAAAAGAGATACATGAAACTTTGTGAAGAACAGTCGGTGTTTGGCATTTGACAATTCAAAATGATGGACAACCATATTTTATCCCTCTAAACAATATCCCATGTTCCCAGAAACTACAAGAAATGTTCTCAAGATGCTCTGGTATACCAGGCATACCAGACTGTCTTGCAACTAATTTCTTGGTAAACTGAGCTAATCCCTGCCCGACCATGAATTACGCTAATAAAAACCTCACCAGCCTCACCAAACGAGCTCCTTGATCACACAAATGAGTTTAATTTGCCACTTAATCAAAAGCTAAGAACAGAAGACTAAATGCAAATTTGGCTTAAGTGTTATTTTAGGGTAGCGTCACCCACTAAGGCAATGAGGTTTCTGCAACCATGGCCTTCCTTAAGCATAATTTCTGTCCTCCTCCTTTTGAGGAAAAATGTTAAGGTCTCATTTAATTACCTGCAAGTTGGCTAGCTCAGAGCTGTTAAGGGACTAATTGGTACAAATTAGTATAAGGTATGTTGACACTTTAGTCTCCTATAAACTCATTTAATGTTGAAATGGGTTAAAGTCAGTTCTAAAGAAATGACATGATAACCCGGCATACAACAGTAGCAGATATCTTCTCAGATCTATTCAAAGAATTAGCTAAAACAGAATTCTTAAAAATCCAAGCTTTTGTCTTATTATATTGCTTGTTGTAGGTTCTACTTGTGGTTGAAACACAAAATGCCTTACTTTGGCAGTCTCGGCCATTTTCCTCTACATTGTACCCATTGGGACAGGAACAGGTATATTTTGGAGAGTGATCATTAATCTGTGGTGCTGGCAGACAAAGGTATTCACATCCTCCATTCTCCATGTCTTCTTCACACCAATTTTTACCTAGTCAGGAAAAAAATACCATTAAAATGAGTATTCTGATGCCTAGTACATATAAAGCCTTGTTCTACGTGTTGAAGACCTGAGTCCTTGCCCCCAGGAGCTTAAACTTGTCTACTCTGCCAATCCTTCAAGTGAGAGCAATATCAAGGAAGAATAAGTATAAAGGTACAGGCAGCATGCTCTAAGGACACCAGATAAGGGACCTCTTGGAGATAGACTGGAAAAGTTATGCCTTTAAGAGATAGATGCCAAAAGAGGAGGTGGGGAAGGGAGGTGAGGGACCAGGACTGGCTCTCACTATTTGCCCAAGGTTTAGCATGAAGGCTCAGAGAAAGGAGACTAGGCATGTTCTCCTGGTTTTCACTTGACTTGCTCCAACAAAGTGGAAGGAAACTCAGCCTTAGGAAGGTGTGAAGGTTTTATTTAGATAGAACCAGTCAAGTGTTTTCAGCAGGAGATAATATAACCCGATGTGTTTGAGAATCTACACAATCCTACATCAGATGTGTCACAGGGGGAAAGTAGGTGTTATGAGTTGAATTGTGTTTCTCCCTAAAATTAATATATTGAAGTCCTAGTACGTCAGAATGTGATCTTATTTGGAGATATTGAAGATAGGGTATTTACAGAGGTAATCAAGTTAAAATGAGGTCATTAAGGTGGGCTCTAATCCAATATGACTGGTATTACAGCTCACGCCTGTAATTCTAGCACTTTGGGAGGCCGAGGCAGGCAGATTACTTTGGGTCAGGAGTTCAAGACCAGTCTGGCCAACATGGTGAAACCCCATCTCTACTAAAAAATACAAAGTTTAGCTGGGCGTGGTGGCTCACTCCTGTAGTCCCAGCTACTCAGGAGGCTGAGGCATGAGAATTGCTTGAACACAGGAGGCGGAGGTTGCAGTGAGCAGAGATTGTGCCACTGCACTCCAGCCTGGGTGACAGAGCAAGACTCAGTCTCCAAAAAAAGAAAGCTGGACACAATTATATACAGAGGGAAGATGATGTGAAGAGACACAGGGGAAGAGCACCATCAACAGACCATGAAAAGAGGCCTGGAACAGACCCTTCCCTCACAGCCCTCAAGAGGCACCAACCCTCCTGGCACCTTGATTTCAGACTTCTGGCCTCCAGAATTTTGAGATAATAAATTTCTGTTGTTTAAGGCAGTTTGTGGCACTTCATTGCAAAAATCCTAGCAAACTAACAGTAGAGAAAGCTTGTAGCACCAAAGCTACTTTGGAGGTTACTGCACTACTCTTGGCAAGAGGGGCTGAAGGCCAAGGGAACGTGGATGAAACAGAAATAAAAGCTCTGACACTGAGCCTTGGGAGGAAAGCTAGGAGCTGAAGTTCAGAAGCCATTTCTCTAAGGCAGCAGAAATTAAAAAAAATAACGTGTGAAATGTTTAAGGTAGGGTACGGGAGGGCAAAAGTTCCCTTTTAAAGAAAGCTGAGTTGCCAAGAGCTACTGACATCCAGCAGGTTCTGTGTCATGCTGCTTCCCTTAAAGTAGTTATGAAGGACTGTGCTTCTCCACGGTACCTGATGGCTGTACAAGTTCATGATAGACAATGATGTCTTGGGCATCATTAAGGTTGTTGACTAGAGTGGCTAGCTCTGATCCAGTGAATTTATTGGCACCATAGACTGCTTCATTTTCTCCATCTATCCAGTAGACACGATCCTAAAACAGAACCCCACAATTAGCATGTACATCCAGGATTAACACAAGTCGATTTCTAAGGTCATCATCGTTTACTTCTCATTTAATGGACTAAGTTTATTGAATGCTGAGCTGGGACACTAGATATAAAACTGTAAAAGAATCAAGTTTAGGTTTGAAGTGCTTCTGGGAATTAGTGTCTAATTTGTATCAGGTTTTAAGTGAAAGCAGTTTCTCAAGCCACGTTCAGCTGCTCTTCCCTCCTCCCGCTATGTCTGTTATTTCTTCTCAAAGTGATATAGTACCTCAAAGTACACACTTCGATGTGAGACACATCTTACCTCAAATATTGTTAGTGCAAGAGGATGAGCTAGGAACTCCAGAGACTTTAGTACTATCCTACGATCTTGGCCATTCAAGTCCACGCTGGATAACATGTGCAACTTAGAATCAAGCCAATAGAGGCGACTTTTTATAAGGTCTAGGTAGGAAAAGAATTGTCATTACATGACAAGCCACTACTACTCTGGCTTCCATTTAAAATATCTAACGAATGAATATTCTACTTTCATGGTTCTTTCCCCAGCAGGGTTTCTTAACAGGGGTCACACGAACCTTGCGAAGCAGCATGCAGAGTCTGTATCCACATTCACTTTGGGGGACTAACAGGGTACCTGAGATTCTCAAAGTAAATGACTTAAGAAATATTACTCACATTACAGAAAATATTAAAAGAGGCTACCATTTTGTTGTTCTCCTCCAAAAAGCCAGAATAAAACTGTTAAAAGCCTGCAATTCAGGAAATGCAAAGGCACTCATGCCCAGAATATTTAGTATGAGTGCACCCAAGACCCAGCGTTCACTGAATTTGTGTCACATATTAGGCCCAGATGGACAACAGGCCAGTAATTATGGAACGTGTAATTTGTTAATCCACCATTTTACTAGTGTTGTTCAGTTACTCCCATTGAAAATTCCTGCTAGAATTTAGGCAGAAGCAGTAGAGTCATCTGCTAGTCCAGAATTCACCATGGAAATACATGGAAACACTAAGAAGATAGTCGAGTGGGTGGTCGAGAAGGAAGAACATACATACCAAGTGTAATTCCATTAGGCCACTGGATATCCACTGTCACCAGTGGACGTCTATCGAATCCATTCATTCCTGCTTTTTCTATTTTAGCTGGTTCACCCCAGTCTGACCAGTAAACAAAGCTGTGAAAAATTAAATGAGAAATAAGCCTCAGTGGTTTAGAAGGAATAAAGTTGTAGCTTGAAACAAAACTTAAAATTTGAGCAGAAAACTCAAGGCATTCTCTAGTGACAAATAGTAACACTTAAGGGTCTAAATTATGTTCTAGGTAAATAAAATTGAATATTAAGAATCTACAAGCTCATTATTAACTATAATAATCTATGTTTGTCTGACATTTAAATTTCAGCCCAAAGTCACAAGGTTATGTTTCCTTTTTAAAAGGTCACTTCTTTCAGAGGAATGAAAGACGAACATCCTTCAAATTTCATAGCAGGGGTTGGCTGATTGATTGAGTTCTAATGAGGCTGCATGGGGGCCAGTTGTGATGACTACAGCCTTAGTCAACTTCCTAAGCTGCTCTTCTATGTTACTTAGTGGCAATTTACGGAACCCCCTTAGTGAAATGTTTCTAGAAAGGTCTGTTTATTTCTGCTGGACTTTCAGACAACTTGCACACTTAGATGCAATGTGGTTACCCAAATCCTCACAATTCAGGCTGTCATTTAGGTTTGATCATCCAGAGCTAGCCCAGCAAAGCATTCAGTCAAAAATTAAAAAATCACTTGCGTAGAAACTGGGTGGACAAAAGGGTTCAGATACAGCTTTTGGTACGTACATCAAATCAGGAATGTTAATTCATTAATGTCAACCAGCAGTCAGTCATACCAGAGTCAGACAGAAGGACCTGTCATATAGATAAGGGCATCCCAGGGTCACTCAACTGGGGCAAAACTGATATCTTGAATTAGAATTCTAATTCTTTGTTGTAGAGGGCTCATAAACCTTGAGATTTTAGTACTAATTCAGGTATGAGAAAGCTCCTGACCTACACAGATACCATTCCAAAAGGCTATGTGATGGAAAACAGACTACAAACCCAGACAGTGGGTCCACAGCTATGGAGGCAGGCTCTCGCAAGTCAGAGTTAAACAGGAACTTCCTTTTGGTTCCATCTAGGGTAGCTACTGAAATAGTCTTAGAAGCCGCATCAGTCCAGTAGATGGTCTTGTACACCCAATCAACAGCAATGGCTGCAGGATTATAGACATTGTCGATCATTTTAACATGTCTACCAACCTTGTCATCAACTGAGGCACTGAAACAGAATAGGTCACAAGAAATTTAAGAGTTTGACACAATTAGAGCTTGGAGAATGGACTTTTTGCTTACAAAATGGTCAATGACTTTGTTCAGAAAGAAATCTAGTTAACACCACAGCTCACCACTCAAATTATTTAACCATGCTGCTTACTGATCCTAAATTAATAATGCTGTAGATTATCTAGTTGCTGGTATGTATTCTATATACAAGAACAACAAATTTCTAAGTGAAGCTATTTGTTTCAGTATCCATCATGTGAGTTTCTATAGTTCCCATTAAGAAAAGGCTGTACTACCATTTCTATTTGTAGCAACAATGAACAGTTCTCAATTAACTGTAGAGAAAAGGGAGAAAATATAAAAAATATGAAAGATGTCATCTTTTACTTCATAGACAATTGTTAGTTTCTAATTAGGAAGTGATAACAATTTAATAAAGAATTAGCATTAGACTTAATGTCCCCAGGTAATTAGATGCTACATGGGGCTAGACACAAAAGAAACTCCTCCGAACTATCCCACAGATTACTTCCCAAGTGACAATGACTTATGTCAAGACACCACAAAAGGAACTGAAAGTTACCTGAAGATAGCCTTTTGGCTTAGATCAGCCCAGAATAGTTTCTGAGCAGCAATGTCAGCATCGAGAGCCACAGTGTTTCTTAGCTGTTCAACTAGTTGGATATATTCTTTCCTCTCTAGGCCGATCTTCCTGATGTCTCTTCGATTAGTGAAGATCAGACTTGGCTCTTTGCCTGCAAGATGGAAGTCAGGGTTACTTAGTTTTGATTTAAGAAGGCAAGGTCTTTCTAAACCACCTCCTCCCAGCAGAGGAGAACTTAGAAAATAAAGGTATTGTGGAATACCTCAATAGTATCTGTTCTGGAGTTCCTGCCCCTGGGACCTGCAAGTGCTTCCTACGGTTTAGGAAGGCAGTCCTGGGGTTACAGCCTTCAACAACAGGGTGGGTGATGAATAAGTCACTTATGTGAGTTGCACTCAAGTTTTGGAAACAGAGAGCATGCAAACCTGGTAGATATTCATGGTATCATATGCAAAAGGAATGATCAAGGTAGACATCTAGGGGAGAGATCTGCTATTTAACCTATACTGCTGTATTATGAGGTTAGCAGCATTGTTCTCAAGTACAATTTCATGTTTAGTTTGACTATTGTAGTCACTCGCTGTACCTTTTAGAGGCACTTACTCATAAAGGTACAATAGCCACACCAGTCCAAGTTCATTTACCTACTGCCTTGCACACGCCAGTAGCAAGATCCATTTGATAGCCACGACTACATTCACACTTGTAACCGCCTTTTAAGTTGATACAAATTTGACTGCAGATTCCTGGATTTTGGCATTCATCAATATCTAGGAGGGAAATCACAATTAGTCTTCCTGCTCCTATACCTTACTAGGTACATACTACCCTTTCCCATCACCCGCAGGGTCCGGGTTTTCTTCTTAGACTCACCTCCACAGGTTTTCCTATCGATCAGTTCAAACCCAGCTGCACAGTCACACTCATAGCCTATAACTAGGTCTTTGCAGATATGGGAACATCCACCATTATTTACCAAGCATTCGTTTATATCTGGAATAAAAATGTAGCAGTCACTTGACAACTTATTTTCAATTAATATCTTCTTTCACATTTAAAACCCAGGCTATTTGTGATAACTTATCTAGTTGGCCTGGTCAAACCCATGATTTGTCTAAGACCTAATCATTTATTTTATAGGTATATATTTCAGGGTGGATTATCTATCTCCTTGGCAAGTTACCAATTGGTCAAGCATTTAGTCAAGTTTCTCTATTGATGATCAGTTATCTTTAAGGAGGTTAAACTATAAACTAGCTTGGGCCAGGCGTGGTGGCTCATGCCTGTAATCCCAGCACTTTGGAAGGCCGAGGTGGGTGGATCACGAGGTCATGAGTTCGAGACCAGCCTGGCCAACATGGTGAAACCCTGTCTCTACTAAAAATACAAAAAAAAAAAAAAAAAAAAAATTAGCCTGGCGTGGTGGTGGGTGCCTATAGTCCCAGCTACTCAGGAGGCTGAGGCAGGAGAACTGCTTGAACCCAGGAGGCAGAGGTTGCAGTGAGCCGAGATTGCATCATTGCACTCCAGCCTGGGCAACAAGAGTGGAACTCCATCTCAAAAAAAAAAAAAACAAAACAAACAAAAAAATGAAAACAAAAACTATAAACTAGTTTGTCCTACCTGTGCTTTTAAGTCATGAAGTTTCACTCTGAAGTCTACAATTGAACTTCAGTACATCCAAAAGTTTTAACTAGCCATCACAGGGGGTCCACACAGTGTTAGCTACGCTGGATTGTATCAAACTTCCAGGGCCTGTACTTGAACAACAAGTACACTTACGACACTCTTTCAGGGGCTCATCACTCCAGTCCCTGCAGTCTTGCTCCTGGTTACATACTTTGCTGATATCTATGCATTCTCCACTTCTGCACTTGAATTTTCCAGGGCCCAAGCACTGATTGACTACAAAGAGAAACAAAGAAGAGAGATTCCATGAGTGGGTCTGGTCAGAGCAATCCATTGCTTAACCAACAAGAAGAAATCCTTACCATTTTTGCAGTTGACTTCATCGGAACCATCGACACAGTCTCGGATACCATTACACTGCCTGCTGCCATGGATGCAGCTGCCATCCTCACATTCAAATTGGTCAGGTCGGCAAGTTCGAGAGGCTACAAAGGGAGGAAACACCATGGAATGAAGCCAGCAAATTGTCCCAGTTGATAACAGGGAAGAGAACTGAACATGCCATGCTAGAAAGCTACTTACGACAGTTGACCTCATCACTGCCGTCCTTGCAGTCAGGGTCCCCATCACAGCGCCACTTCTTATGGATGCACTCGCCAGAGCCGCACTGGATTTCACTGGCTGGACACCTGGTGTGTATAACTGGCTGACGGCCACACTGCTCCAGGGACTCATCAGATTGGTCGGAGCAGTCTGCATCATCGTCGCACACCCAGCTGATGGGGATGCAGGAGGAGGTGCTGCACTGGAACTCATGGGCGCCACAGGTTGGCGGGGCACAGTCCAGCTCATCGCTGCCATCGCTGCAGTCATCCTGGCCATTGCATACAAAGTTCCTGGAGATGCAGCGGCCACTGGAGCAGGTGAACTCACTGGGACTACATGTTATATTGCCTATTAAGAGAGAGGATGCCCCACTGAAAGTGCATCAATATTGGTCCTTTCAAGATTCTTGTCCCAAAATCTAATACATTGATCTTTATTCATTAATCCTAACTTACTAGCCCAACTTAAAGGCTACAATGGAGTTAAATCAAGAACTTTTGTACAGTCTCATTGTACAAAAAATGAAGGCACGCAATAAATAAGAAGAACAGAAATAAAGAACCAAGAAAATAGTTGAAGACTGGAAATTAATTTGAGATGAGAACCACAATTGACTCTAAAAGTGGCCGTGATAAATAACAAACTGTAACAACGGATTTCAATTTGGAAGGCAGAGATTGAGTTGTCCTTGAATCAACATACTGCTTGTCAGATCTTATCACTAGTTGAGAATATCATGCAACGTAATACAACAAGCATTAAGACTTTGTCACCAAAAGAGGTGAACCACATACCACCATACATGGTTCCTCTTTTTGGTCCTTTAAATAAGGATCAAGAATAACAAGTCTTAAACACTTTCTATTTTGAAAAAGTCACTGCCAGGGCTATAATCACCATTTAACAATCAGGTATGCTGACAATGATAAGCTAGTCCTACTAGCCAATTGGTACTTTGACTTAAATTCCTGCCAAACGTTTCACGGTCACAATTTGGTGGCAATTAGAATAGAGACCACGACTCTCTTGGGAAGCAAAGTCTAGATTTATAAGGGAAACACTTGGCAGCACCAGGGCTTACCAATACAGAAAACTCAATTCTAGGATTGAACACTAAAACTCATTGGACTAGGTGCAGTGGTATTGACTTCAGGAGGCGACTTCTACACACAAGACTGGTGTTTCAACTGTAAGTGCCCTGAGCTCCATTGACTACTACCATATCAGGAGGCCCATGCTTGTCAGACTTGGGAGCTGTAGGTTTTAGAGGCCCTATAAAAAGGGCAGTAGCTTGAAAGAACATGCAAAGCACTGTTTGCTCAGCCTAGTGATTTTCCCAGGCCCTCACCTTCAACATGCAGCATTTTATTAAAGATTTTCCAAGACCAGAAACATGAAAGAATAGGAAGCAGAGTTAGCTTTCAGAGACAGGAACTGCAACAGGAGACAAAGGTATCACCAGTTGGGTAGACTTTTCTTTGGGTATCTGAGGCAAGATGTTAATTCATGCTTCTGTGTCTTTTTTTTTTTCTGGGAAAGTTATGCCAGAATCTAGTTCATGGGCAAAGAAATGCTTGTATAATACTCAAATAATTTATTCCAATAACCCAATCAAATTTAGACCTATGAATGTGTTTGCCAACCCTACTCACCTTCTAATTTTATTGTGTCAAAGTGCAAAAGACACATGAATTACTGACAAAACAAAAGCCCACACACTTGCTGCTTCCCTGAGCTACTTCTATATATAAGTGCCTTGAATGACTTACCTTCTTATTTCTATTTGCCTAAAAGAAACACCAAGCAATGGTCAATTGCCACATGAATGTCTTTTAGGGTTTTAGGGCAGTTATGAAGGACAAGTAATTGAGCAGATAGTGAAGTCACTGAAAAATGAGTCAATGTCAGTGTGTCTTCAGGCTTAGGTTAGTCTCCCCCTGCCCACCCTTCCTTTAAGAAAAGGGTCTTTGGATTACGTCACTCAACACTGATCTTCTTACCACAGTTTTCTTCATCTTCTCCACTGTCACAATCATTTTCACCATCACATCTCCAGGACACTGGGATACACTGAGTAGAATGGGCGCCACAGCTGATCTCATTTATGCGGCATGTTCTCATATCTGTTGATGATATACAGTCTCAAAAGAGCCTCAAAACTGATCAATGCAAAGCTGCTGCTCCTGTGCTGCCTGGAAGTGCTAATACCTGTGACTCAGTAGCCTGGCACACTGGTGAAATTCTACTAACTGGCTGAAGCCTGGGGAGCTCTTTCATCAGCTCCATTCCTTAGAAGCTGTGCCAACCTATGCCACCTGGCAGTGTACCTGACAGCCTTGACCACGTCACTCCTTCAAGGTCCCACGGCGTGCTCAGTTCTGGCTTTTGTTTTACTTGGCGTGGTGAAGTTTATTGGCTGGCCTGCTCTAGACCACTATTTATCTGTTGGATATCAAGTGAGCACACCCAGATATTGTCATCTAATCTCAAATACATGAAAAGTCAGATGGTCAAACACCTACAAAATCTTCTATTGCCTAGATTCCTTTATGGGCCTCCTTCACAACCTCCTTTAGATTGGCATCTTGCAAAGTAGAAGCATGCCCTAATGCTTGACTTGACCAGGTCATTCTCCATTAAAACTTGAGGCTGAATCTTTATACAACCTGTCTTTAGCTCACAGGCCTTGAACTCACTTGCCTTGACCACTATTACTCACCTCACTTCTTATCTAGAAAATTGAAAGTGACACCCTTATCTTCCTTTCTATTTGATTTTCTTTCATAATCACATTTTAGACCTAAATTGTGTTCATGTTAGTCCTTTTTTAGTGCTTCTACCAGTGCAGGCCTCTACTGACTCAAACTCTAAGACTTTCTTTGCCTTGACATTCATGCGATCTCAATTTATATGATCCCAAACCATCATTCTTTATGGTCTCATAGACTTTTTCCTAAGGACACAGGTATATACTTGCATACCTATGAAGTTTCTCTTATTTAAGAACAAGCTGTAAGATCTCCATTTTAGTAACTTTAGGTTACATGTGTGTCAGAAGTCACTATATCACCCAATTACTAGCTACCTTACCTCTTCAGTAATAGCTTTTTAATAGTATGATAAGCTGTGCTTCTAAAAGCTTTTGCTTGGCCCATAGGGAACCCTCACTTCTTGACTTAGCTTCCAGGACCAGAGTACCATCTGCTCAGTCATTATAATCAAACATTTGAAATCTATGCACCTAGTCAAGGAGTTCTTGATTGAATCTGCTGACTTCAGTTTTAAGTATTCAGTAGTGAAGCTACCCAAGAGAATGTCAGTCTTGTTGGACCAGGGAGAACATTCTTTAAAGGAGGCTGATAAACTGGTAATGATTTGACTGCCCTTGGAGTCAATTGACCTAAACTTTAAGGCAGGCAAAGAGAAATGAATACCAAGTAGTAGATTAAGCAATACTTAGAAATGTTAGACACCAAACAACTTGGGAAAGTTCAAGGCCAAAGCAAGTTACACTCACGGCACTGTTCTGTGCTTTCATCTGAACCATCTTCACAGTCAGGATCTCCATCACACTTCCATCGGCTGGGAACACACTGGCCATTGTTGCACACGAAGTCAGATTCAGCACACGTCTTCTTTACTACAAACGTTTATTTGAAGGGTTAAAGTTGAAGTCATTTACCCACAGCCCTAGCTTCACATGAGGGCTCATACTGCATTTTGGCATGTTTTGCTCTAAAAAAAGCTGAGTCAATGGGCACTCAACTGCCAATATCCAGGGGAAACTTCAGAAAAATTATTATTTTTTTTCAGAGGAGGAAGATGCTTACTTGAGAGACTTGGAGGAAACTGAAGTCAAGGTCAGACAGAGATTGCCCATTATCTTACAACCCAGAGATACCTTACATTTAACTTCCTGCCTGTTTTATAATGTTGAGATTAAGTAACACTTTCATTTTCTACATGCATTTCTTCCAAGTCATTCAAGTACTTCATTTAACAGCTAAACATTCCATCTTCTGACTGGATCATAGTAGAACTGCTTGCTGGGGACTGAATGTTTGTCTCCACCCAAAATTCATGTGTTAAAATCCTAACCCCTAATATGATGTTATTAGGAGGTAGGGCCTCTGGGAGGTAATTAAGTCATGAGGGTGGAGCCCCCATGAATGGGATTAGCACCCTCATAAAAAGAAACCAGAGCACTTGCTTTCTCTCTCTTTGTTATCTACTATGTAAGGACACAGTGAGAAGATGGTCATCTGCAAACCAGAAAGACAGCCCTCACCCGATATCAGATCTGCTGGCAGATCTCTTCTCAGCCTCCACAACTATGAGAAATAAATTTCTGTTGTTTCAGCCACCCATTTATGGTATTTTTGTGAGAGCAGTCTGAGCTGACTAATATACAGTTCAAGGGGCATCCCTTAACAACACATGTGTTTAGTGTGGAGCATGAAGGCCAAACCCCAGTACTGAATATTGTCACCCATACTGGTCTACAGGGGCAAAGGAACTCATCAGGTAGAAAGGGGAGAAAACTCAATCAGTGTAACAAGAGATGTTGTATTTAGAATTCAAGGGAGAGAAGATTTTAGCCTTTCTAGCCAAGGGGTAGGCTAACATCAACCAGCTAAAAGTCATTGAAGCTGTCAGTGCTAATATCCATAACTGACTGCTAATGTTAAAATAGCCTAAGGAGAGGAATTGATTCTGTTGCTAATTCTTCCTGGGGCAGGTCTTTCCCCTATACTTAGGGTTACCATGCAATTTTTTGTCCAAATTGGGACAGTCTCAGCAGAAAGGGGACACTGTTAATTATATCTGGAAGATAAGCATAAACCAGGGCTGTCCTAAGCAAATCGGATAGGATTATCCTATCCATGAAGGAATCACAGAGCAGGATGAATCTTGATATAAAGTAGCCACACAGAATACCCTAAGCTTGTCTTTCTTAGATTATATTCTTTCTTGCCTATATGCTTATACCTTCTACTCAAATTTCTATTTTAAAACATTCCTCTATAACATATATTCTGTGAAGGTAAATAAGTGAAAAATTCAGTTTGATGAACATTCGAAAGGGACTGTTTCCCAAATCACTGGTGTAAAGCAGGTAGAACTCTCAGAGCTTTGCCCTTGGACCACTCTGGTTCAGAGTAAGATATTGTAAAGGAGAGAGATAGTGATTACAGTTAATTTCTAGAACTCAAGATGGGTTGACAAATTATGATGATCTATAAAGGATTATCTCCTTGAATTACATAGCCAAGAAGACAAGACTGGCCATGCTAGCTTTAGATTCATGCCTGTTTCTAAAATCACTGAAAAACTCAAACACTAGTGTTAATGAATTAAGTGCTATTCAAGGTCTATGTTCTCCTGAGCATGGAGGAAGAAGTCAGAGGGTCTGCAGGGTTAGTTGCTATAATTCAACTTGTGATATTCTTTGGAAGTTACAAAAGAGGGAGTAGCGGAATGGCTGTAAAGAGACTCCATGATTGATTGATTGACTGATTTTTTATTTATTTATTTTTATTTTTTTTTGAGATGGAGTCTCGCTCTGTCACCCAGGCTGGAGTGCAGTGGCGCGATCTTGGCTCACTGCAAGCTCCGCCTCCCGGGTTCACGCCATTCTCCTGCCTCAGCCTCCCGAGTAGCTGGGACTACAGGCACCTGCCACCATGCCCGGCTAAATTTTTTTGTATTTTTAGTAGAGACAGGGTTTCACTGTGTTAGCCAGGATGGTCTCGATCTCCTGACCTCGTGATCTGCCTGCCTCGGCCACCCCAAGTGCTGGGATTATAGGCATGAGCCACCACACCTGGCCCCCCATGATTTTAAGTCTTAGAAAACGTAAGGAGGATGTGAAAGATTGGCTGTATACCACAGTGTTTGAGCAAAAGATAAACAGAGACAGACACATTGCCATAGGGTTATCTCTCTTCATTTGGATCGTAGACTGGGAGGGTAAAGAAAGGATATGTGAACTGGGCCTTGAGAGACAAATAGGAATTTAGATGTGCCACAGAGGAAGAGAATTAGCAGTTACATATTTAGAGTACTTAGGTTTCTGATTAATTAGCTCAGCCTAACATTATAAAAGAATGAGTTAATGGGACCAACAGAAGCACATGGCTAATAGAATCTAAGGTTAAGTTGACTATGCCCATTGACATACTGGAAATAAAGAACTATGCTAAATATTGTAACCAAGTTCCATATTAAGAGACTAGACTAAAAATAGGAGGCAGCTTTGGAAGTTTTAAGTAATTCTATAGCTTTCCTCTTCCACAGAGAAACAAAGTAAGCACTCAGACCTCCCCTGACTGTAATATTTCCACTTTCTTTCTCTACTGTCACACATGGGAAGTAGAGACAAATTTTGGCTAAGGATATAATTTTTCCTGTTTCAAATGATCTTGATTAGATATACATCTACCTCTTTTTCTTTGCCAAACTCTCCTACCACGTGGCTAGTAGAGAGTACTTATACAAGACTATTTTAGAAAAATCCCAAGTTGACCCAGGTTAGTTCCTACTGAGTCAGATGATAAAAGAAGACTTGTGCAACATAAAGAGAATAATTACTTTTTAAGAACAAGCAATGAGTTTTGCCAAATATATAGTTTAGAATAGAGGAAAAAAATTGCAACTTACAACAGGAAAATAGTTGACAAGAGTGAGGACTCTCTAGGGAGATATTTTGTAATAGAACTAAATTACCTAGGTAACCCAGAAATAGCATGAGACTCAATGTCTTGTGGAATAGATTAAAATCTTAGTGTTAAAATGCAAATGATGGGAAAGTGTTGCACAGGAGAACTATTCTTGGTCCTGAGACTGGATGTGAGTTTCTTCCCTGAGACGGTAAAATGGACTTCCTTATGCTTCTAAAGGAGCTACTGATCTGCTTTACACATTGGCATGAAAACACCTATGATACTGCTCAGAGAGATGAGGTGTAGAACAAGGTCTGCCATGATGCATACTGTATAGCATTTTAGTAATGATGCATGAAGAAGTAGGTAAAGGCATAACAAGATGGCAGTTGATGAAACCTACATTTAGTCTCTACTTTTCTTCTGTATTTCTACCTTGTATAGTGAACATCTTTATATAACATCTTTTAAAAGATAAATGACAATGTTAGCACCAATATTCACATAGAATATTGTTTCAGAATGTTTACAACATTGAACAAAGGGATCCTAGAGCAAACTTCAGCATGTATTCATGGTATCTAAATATAATCTTGCCATGCAGTTCTCAGCTATTTTGGCTTGACATGAGGTTGTATAGATTGCATACATAGGCATTTCTCACAATGATCTTTTAATAGATGCTGATTGATGGATGTGACACTGTATCCCCATTCTCTTGGGGAGAGAATGTCTTCCGCCCTGCTAATGCTTTAGAATTAGCAACTATTGTAGGCAGAGAATTAAAAAAGAATCCTTATCTGATCTTTGATCTGTGCTGGCTTGTAGTTTCTATGTCAGGGGTTAATTAACCCCCTGAAACTTTATGGAATTTTCTCATGTCCATGGCTTGCCTTCTTTTCTAGGATCAGAGCCATCTGAAAATTAAAAGGGGAAAAAAGTCCCTTCTAAGCAATCTTCTATTTGTCTCTATTTCTGGTCCTCTTCTCCCTTCTCCCAGATTCCTATTCCACATGTTTGTCTGATCTAAGATAAACTAGGTCCTGTCATTTAAATGGAACATCACCTTATCATTCCATTCTCAAGTTGATAACCCCATGTCAAACATTCAATTTTATTCCTTTACACAGAGAAGTATAGATTCTTTCAAAGCAATTGTTAGAAGTGGATTTTATTTTCAGAATCTCAATACATTGCAGATTAAGATAACATCATATTTTAACAAAATGCATAAGTCATCAAACTCTTTACTTACCACAGTTCTTCTCATCACTGCCGTCAACACAGTCTTCATCCCCATCACATTTCCACAACAGCGTAATACAGCGACCATTTGTGCACTGGAATTGAGAGGGTTCACATTTGGCTTTTCTCCCTAGAATAAGAAGGGAACATTCAGTAAAGCAAGGATTAGTTATAGATTCAAGATACCTAATACCCATGGATGGGGACCTTCTCAGAAGGATACTGCAGACTTGGCAGGCTATAACATCCTAAGGGCCAGAGCAGGATGGATCTTCAGCCACTGACTGACAGTAATTGTGTTCTTAGCTGGGTACATGCTAAGACTAAATACTAGATTTTCAAGCCCCTTTCTCAATGAGGTGCAGCCAAGGGACTACACTCTGACTAATGGAATGTAAACTAAAATGGTATATACAATTTTGGGAAATGTCCTTAAGAGGATAGAGGATCCATTTTCTTTCCATCTGTTCATTTCTAGTACTTGAAAATTGGGCATGGTGGCTGGAATAGTGATCTTGGGCAAATGGAGCCAGACCAAAATAGAAGGAATCCAGATTGCCCAGAGACCACAAGGGGCATCATCTCTGCCTGTGGACTCATTTCTCTCATTTGTTGAAACTACGTGTGTGGCTATAATCAGCCAAGTCCTAATCCTTTAATGGCATTTCTTTCTTGTCCACATCCATATATTATCCATTAATGATGTTTCTATTACAAGCACAGTGAAGAGGATTTAGAAAGAGCAGCAAGAATAGGGTAGAAATAGAGATTTAATACAAGATTCCTCCTCTTAGAAACTGAGGTCTAATTGGAAAAACACAGGTTTAAAAAACAGCTCCAAGATAAAAGCAACAAGAAAGTATAGTTAAGAGGGAAAGGAAGATCATTTGTCACTTAAAGAAAAGAGGAAAGGAAAGTGAGGTGGAGCTGAAGATGTAGATTCTATTTCTCTGAATCTGTTTTTCTATGCTTAATGTATGGATATTTAATTCACACAATGGTGTGAACTAAGACTTCTAAGTGGGATAGTTGGTGTTTTGCCCGGCACAGGCCAGCCAATGTTCAGGTGCTTCCTATCATTAGCAGTTCTGTCCTTCTGGCGGATGTGATTGCTTCACGATAAAAGCCACAGATGTGGCCGCTTAAAGCAAATGTACTGCAAATATTTGAGAAAAACAGTGGAATCATATAGTTCACGCAGATTACTTAGGGAGGGTGTCCAAGCAGAAGGCCTTCCAATTTCCTGCCACCTTTCAGCATTTGCAGCTGTGGCATGCTGGCATAAGAACTGATATTACAGAGACAAGCGCAGACTGGAACTCTTGTGTTATGTGCACAATACCCTAGTTGGTCTCCCTAGTGTCAGCTACTCCCTGCTGTCTGGGAGCATTTTGTGCTTTGTGGCTCTTCCCAGGGAGATGAAAATTTGGCCCAAATCAAGATGACCATATGGGTGTGGTTACTTCCTTGGATATTAAATACGTTGCTTTTAAAACTGCATCTGTCACTCTGCTCCCATGAGTCTAATTAAGCTAGGACCCAGTTACAAAGCAGAATGGTTTCCTACCTTCGTTTCATAATATTTTTTCATTCCTCACATGTTTTATTGGTTGTAATATACTAGGGATTTAGAAGGGGAACTAGAGGAGGGTAGAGATTGTTGTCAGGAAGCATCACCTGTGTGGTTTTATACTGCTAAACCAAATATGAGGTACCTGGTGCCTCTCCCCTCTCCCCTCATTGCCACTGGATTCTTAATATGTTTGCAATATTCTCAATGCTAAGGGTACATGTCTTGTAGTTCTATATAACCTTACTACCTTTGGGGACTGTGAAAGTGGTAAGACTCTACCTTGAGTAACAGAAAAAGAATGATTTGTAGCCTGAGAACATAGGTATAAATATACTTGGAAAGAATAGTCAGGTTGGAGTTAGGATATAGTAAAGGCTGAAAGCCTTTGATTTTTTTTTAAGGTTTTAGTTACCAAAGGTTATTAAGTCAAAATGAGACAACAACATTGACATTGATATCTACATAGTCAAAATGGGAACCTTGTGATCAGATTTGAATAGGAACTTAAAGGTCAGTGTCAATTGATAGTTTCCCACCCCAGGGTTAAGGTACCTGGAAGACAACCTCCTTAAGAATGAGTTTGAAGCTACAGATTTCATAGGCACTCAGAGTGGCCTGGGATTAAATATGGGCATAAAGTATCCCAAGGCTGATATTTACTCTACTATTGCCTTAAAGAGGGTCTCTGAATTTAGTTGTAATATACAAGCTATCAACAGTAATAAATTCTATTAAAATCCTAGCAGCTCTGCTCCAAGAGTCTATATTGAGGAGACTCAGGACAGGCATCAGCATTTTCTACTAAGAAAATATCCGAAGCCAAAAAGGAGTTTAATTTCTAGCTTTTCTTATCTGAGATATTTCCACTTAAGCTTCTGCCTGATCATCATAAAGCTGTGTTTTACCCTCCCTCTCAACCACACACACACACACACACACACACACACTCTCTCTCTCTCTCTCTATCTCTCTCTCTCTCTCCAATAAGGAGTAGCAATAGGCATTAGGAGTACAGTGTGCTACTAAAATGTCCCTGCTTGTTTAAAAGAATGACATTGGGGTGGGGGTGGGAAGACAAGCTGGCTTTATAAAGGACTCTTTAAAGACAGGCAAATAAAGACCTTAAGCTTTATGGCTATGCCTCTTCATTTCCTAGTTTCCTAAGTACTTTGTTTTGAGGGACTGCTACTGGGCAGAAAGTGATCCCTAGTTCTGTTTAATTCTCTGCTTCCCACAGAGAGGGAGAGCTCAGACACTAAATCGAATGCCCAGCCCTTAGCCACCTGACTGGAACACTGTTAAGTTTGCTGTTCAAGTTTTTAAAAGGTTCTACCTATCCACCTCTGGTGCTCAGCTGGGACTGCTGCTGTGCAGAGCTCTAGGAGAATTGAAAGCACCAAATGAGTTAAGAAAATTTTGGTTTCCAAAGCTTTGGGATTATAGGATTGTGGACCTGCAGTCTATTTCCATCCATGAAAGTTAAGTCTCAAATTCAGTATTATACTTTCATAAAGGGAACAAGTTGAGCTTGAAATCATCTACACTCGAGATTCTTTTAATTCTTAGGGCTAAGCTAAAGCCGATGACACCTCAAAAAATACCTTGGAAGTAGAAGTGCTAGGCACTTCTGCTCAGACAGGTGAGAAGATGGGGTAAAATGCAATTGTTAGTGGGTTCCTCAAAGCCATGAGGTTTCACAAGAATGCCTCAGGCTAGGGGGGTGGTTGAAGTGGAGGGAAAGGCCACAATAGCAGGGGCCCTGTGTGTTCCACCTCTGCCTCTACCAAGACTTTCTTTTGAATATTGGATTTTGGTGTAAGAATTTGAAAAGGGTTCTATTAAGAAATTGTCCAAGTTTTCTTCCAGCTCTAATACTCAGAATATCTTTGCTCCTTTGGGTGAGGGGGTTGGAAGTCACTTGTACCTACTCGCTTATGTGCCTATTTAAATTTGTAATGAATGAATTCCTGGAGCGTCAAAAAATTCTCACTTTTACTGTCACTTATATAGATGGAATCAGACTATAGACTATGCACACTTACTTCAAGGACCTATTTTCCTGGGAGCCTTGCTTCTCTAAATAGTTAACATTGCTACACAGACACATTGGCAGTTCACTGGCTCCAAGAAATGCAGGGTTCTTCTTGGTGGTGTTTGTATAAATTTATGGGGTACATGTAAAATTTTGTTACATGTATGTAATGAATCTATACTGATGAAATCTGAGGATTTAGGGTGTCCATTACGCGAGTACATTTTTATTAACTACAGTCATTGATGTTATTTCTTCTACCTTACTGTATGTTTGTATTCTTTAACCCACTTCCTTTCATCTGCCCTCCCTTTCCCCCCACTTCTGAGTCTGTGTCGTCTTTCTACCATCTACCTCCATGGAATGAAATATTTTAGCTTCCACATATGATTGAGAACATAAGATATTTGTCTTGCTGTGCCTGGCTTATTTCCCTTAGCATAATGACCTCCAATTCCATCCCCATGCTGCTGCAAATGGCATGATTTCATTCATTTTCATGGCTGAATAGTATTCCATTGTGTATATGTACCATATTTTCTTTACCCTTTCATTATTGATGGGCATTTAGGTCAATTCTGTATCTTTGTTATTGTGAACAGTGCTGCAATAAACAGGCCAGTGCAGGTATCCCTTGGATATACTGATTTTTCCTTTGAGTAGATACCCGGTAGAGGGATTGCTGGATCAAATGTTAATTCCAGTTTTAGCTTTTTGGGAAATCTGCATGTTGTTTTCCTTAGTGGCTGTATTAGTTTACATTCTCACCAGCAGTGTATAAGACTTCCCTTTTCTCCATACACTCAGCAACATCTGTTGTATTTTGTCTTTTTAGTAACAGCCATTCTGACTGGTGTAAGATGATATGTCATTTTGGTTTTGGTTTGCATTTCTCTAATGATTAGTAATGGTAACGATTTTTTCACGTATCTGTTGGTTATTTTTATGTCCTCTTTTGAGAAATGTCTATTCACGTCCTTTCTCCACTTTTTCATGGGATTATTTTTCCCCCTGTTGTTTGAGTTTGTATATTCTGGATATTAGTCTCCTGTCAGATAATAGTTTGCAAATATTTTCTCCCATTCGGCAGGTTGTTCTTCACTTTGTTGATTATTTCTTTTGCTGTGCAGAAGCTTTTTAGTTTAATTAAGTCCCATTTGTCTATTTTGTTTTTGTGGCCTAAGCTTTTGAGGTCTTTTTCATAAATTCCTTGTCTACACCAATGTCCTAGAGGGAAACTCAGGGTTTTTAATGCATATAGAAGTCAGCCACCATTGTCTAATTTTCCCTGTAGGGGTTGACATGGAGGAATAATACATAAGCTTCAGTAAAAAACTGCATAGGCCTTCCAGCAAATACCAAGCCTTCCAGATGGACTACAAATCTTCCTATGGGGCTCCAAGCAGCACCCTGGCAGGAGCACTCCAAGATGCATGCCCAGAATATAGAGAAAGTGTCTCTGGGTACCAGGCTCAGAGTGTACTTCAACCTGCACAGAGGCTCATGCTGCCACACTGCTGGGGCCACCAGGGCCAAACATTTACATCTCTCATGCCCTTACTCATTGCTTGAGCATATGGGTGTTATTTGCTGGAATTCCTTCAGTCCGTTCGTTTTGGCACTTCTGGGGCCACCAAGGGCATTTATTTTTAGTCTAGTTCACTTCTACTGCTTGCCACTTTAATGACAGTGTTTCTATTTGTAAGCTAAAACTCCTTTCAGGACAAGCAAATTTCTGAGTCAGCAAAAAAGTTTTCCTAAGGGGAGAAGGGTTTGTTAAGAGGCAAGTACCACAACAGGTGTTAAGGGAAATGTTCTGAGCTGTCAAGCACAAAGGTTGTGTTCTGGCCTTGAAGTCAGCCTCTGACACATTGTAAGAACCCAGTTCGGGCTGGGCACGGTGGCTCATGCCTGTAATCCCAGCACTTTGGGAGGCTGAGGTGGGCAGATCACCTGAGGTCAGGAGTTCAAGACCAGCCTGGTCAACATGGTGAAACCCCGTCTCTGCTAAAAATACAAAAATTAGCCAGGCATGGTGGCACACACCTGTAATCCCAGCTACTTGGGAGGCTGAGGCAGGAGAATTGTTTGAACCTGGGAGGTAGAGGTTGCAGTGAGCCCAGATAGTGCCATTGCATTCCAGCCTCGGCAACAAGAGTAAAACTCCATCTCAAAAAAAAACAAACAAACAGCAACAAAAAAACTAGTTCGGGGGCTACTAAAAAGTGGTGAATATGTAGGCTAATTCTTCTGAGTCATGGAAATAAGTGAATTTTACAGTTCAATTGTCAGTTTTTCCATTTACATCAAATTGATCTTAAGAATCATGGATATAACTGAATCGTTTTTGTTGTTGGTCAAACACTGCTCTAAGACTTCACATCTCTTAGCTTTTAAAATTCTTAATCCTGCATAGTTGGCCCTATTATTCCTCTTTTACAGATCAGGAAACCTGCTAGAGAAGGAAAGTACAGACACTTGTCCCAGATCACCCTGGGCAGAGCTAGGAGTTGAACCCAGGCACTGGCTCCAGATACTGTGTTACTAAGCATCAATTTAGATTTAGCCTTGTTGTTGAGATGGAGGCCTGCTTTCCTTCCTCATTCTAAGTTTTTAAAAATGTTGCTAGAATTCCTCAGCAAGTCTTCTAAAAGGATTACAGCTCTTGGTTTTCTTGTCTAGGGTTCAAGTCAGAGGAAAGGCCCTCCATCAGATATACCTTGAAAATTGTTAGCTTCTGTGAGTGATAAACTAAGTCAGTCATTCTCAAGCTCCCGTGTGCATCAGAATCCCCAGGAAGGCTTGTTAAAACACAGAATGCTGGACCCCAGCCTGGATTCTGATTCAGCAGGTCTAGAACAGGGCCCAAGTTTGCATTTCTAATGAGTCAATGTTGACACACGAACTCAATTAACATTGAATTAATGTTGCCAATTTCGGTCCACACTTTGAGAACCACTGCACTAAGGTTAAGAAGCTACAGCTTCTACCCATAATGTAAGTGGCTCTTTCATTTTCAGGGTTGTAACATATACCAATAACACCCTCATAAGGCCTAATGTTCATCACAGGAGGGACACAGGAGATAAATGCCTTTTTTACAATACACATGATAGTAACACGTGAGTAAAGCCCTCAAAACTACTTTGCAGAAAAAATTTATTTGGGTGTCTTACTAGGCAGAGGTTCTTCTAAAATCTACCCTTCCCTCCCTGTGTGGTCTATCTTTGATTGGCCCCATTACTTACTCTAAATCAGTACTCCAGAAATAAGCCCAAATTCTTCCCTGACATTTGGCCATCAAGCCCTGGCAATGCCCAAGCCCTCCTCTCTCACCTGATCTAAATTTAAATCTCTTGTTCCTTTGCCTCCAGGCTGCCACATTCTCTACCCATATCAAGCAACCTAGTGATTCAAGCAACCTAGAATAACCAAGAATGGGGTCATTTCTCGACTTACCACTGTCTCTAGGATTAAGTTCTCTACTAATTTCCTCAGACTTTTCCCTGTTGGTCACTACCCATCATCTGCTATACGGGCTGAGCTAACAGCTCAAAGGGGACCCACTCACTTCCCCATGGCTTTGCCCTTCCTCATGGCTGCTTTGTCTCAGTTTGTTCATGTTGCCCTTGTCCACCCATTCACCAGGAGTGGGCTCAGACTGTATTCTTGAATGAGGCCTCAATGCCTTTTCTGGAAAAACTAGGTATGGTCTGGCTGCTTTCTCATAATAGTCCCTGTCACAGAGCCATTACCCAAGGAGATGAGTTCAGCTACCATTTTTCACCTTTAGACACAGAGATCCCCTAAGGCATGGCCTGCAGTTTACATTTGTAACTCAGGACCTGGTCCCTGACATCCTATATTCTCTAGGCACTAGTTGGTAGTCTTGGGTGCATGAGTTGATTTATTAGTTTACTAATAAAGCTGGTCTGAACTAAAAACTTTTGTCAAAAACATTTTCCCCAGCTTTTTCAGAACTCGAAACCAAGTGTGACTGGTTGTTTTACTAGCTAGAATACTTTGAAAGACTCTAGGTTATAAAGGTCCCTGTTACCTAGGTACCTTCACCTCATTTTTGTAGCATTTTTTTTTCTTTTTTTTTTCTTTTTTTTTTTTGAGATGGAGTCTTGCACTGTAGCCCAGGCTGGAGTGCAGTGGCGCTATCTCGGCTCACTGCAACCTCTGCCACCTGGGTTCAAGTGATTCTCCTGCCTCAGCCTCCTGAGTAGCTGGGATTACAGGCTTGCACCACCACACCCAGCTAATTTTTTTGTATTTTTAGTAGAGATGGGCTTTCACTATGTTGCCCAGGCTGGTCTCGAACTCCTGACCTCGTGATCTGCCCGCCTCAGCCTCCCAAAGCACTGGGATTATAGGTGCGAGCCACCGCGCCCGGCCTCTTTGTTGCAATTTATCGTTTAAAAACAGTGCATTTTCACACACTTGTCTGTCAGAATGAGTGTGTCCCTTTGGGTGTGTTGGCTTCATTTCCATGTGAAAAGAGAGGTTCCAACACCTGAGAAAGTTAGCTGCGGCTAACTGGTAAGGTTGAGTTTGATATATCAGACCCAGATTTTACTTCTGACATGTTTTAACGCTCTTTGGTAATACTGGCAGTAATCTATTGTTGCTTGAATCATATCACTTTTGTAGGACTATCTGCAGAGATCGAATCATTTCTGGCTTTTTGAAATTAAAGTCTAAGTTCTTGGTAATTTTAGGGAAACTTCATAAGCTAGAACCCAGATAGCATATGGAAACTCCAGCAATCTTCAGCTGCTATCTGCCTCTTTTATGATTAAGTCTTAAATACTGGATCCGCTCGCTCCTCTTCAGAGCTTCTATTTCAAGCGGTCTTTGGCTGTTTCCTGCTTTGATTCCCCTACTAGACTAAGTGCCACAAAGGAAGGAACCAGTGCTGTGGTCACTCTGTCCCCATGCCTGGTGCCATATGGTAGGTACTCAGTAGATGTACATCAAGTGGTTTCAAGAAGATGCACAAAGATGACCAACATCAATCTGCAACCTACTTAATGAACATATAGATCAGTTAATACCTCAGATCTGGGGAAGTCTTTCTTAAAAAAATGAAAGATTAGAGGCAGTCTATAAAATAGAAACCCTGTTTATTCACATCATGTGGGAGAACTATTAAGTTCTAACATGTGATATAACTCACAAATGCTGGTTATCGTCGAGGCTTTGTTATGTCCCTTGGTTGGCAAATTGCAAGTCCCCCGATCCCCACCACCTCGTCTATATACATAAAGGCTACCTAGATGCCCCCCGAGTTGGCAAAATCAGCTGCTCTAGCCAGAGGCTCCATCTTATAGTTTCCAGCATCTCTAAACTACAAAGTAGGCAAAGGATCTCTAAGCAAGCATTGAAACGTTTCTAACAGAATCTCCATACTTACTCTCACAGGACCTAGCAGGCATTCTCTTACTTAGAGACTCAAAATAACTATTGGGCCCAAGCTTTCCTAGGAGACTTCACTCAATGGGAAAAGTATGCTAAATTTATGGTCCAGGTTGAGCATCCCTAATCCGCAATCTGAGATGCTCCAAAATCCAAAACTTTGAGTGCTGACATGATGTCGTAAGTGTGGAAATTCCACACCTGACATCACGTGACAAGTTGCAGTCAAAACTTTGTTTCTTGTATAAAATCATTAAAAATATTCTATAAAATTACCTTCAGGCTATGTGTATAAGGTGTATGTGAAATATAAACGAATTTCATGTTTAGACTTGGGTCCCATCCCCAAGATACCTTATTATGTATGTGTGAATGTCCCAAAATCTGAAAAAATCTAAACTCTGTGGAACCCTTCTGGTTTCAAGTATTTCAGATAAAGGACACTCAACCTGTGTTATCACCTGCCACCTCATTTGTTTCCTGCAGTGCTGTTAGTGTACTTAACTAAGTGGTATTAACAGTGTTTAGAGTTTTTGTTGCAAGCCAATAGAAGAACTTAGCAAAGAGACACTGATTTAGTTTGAAAAATGCAGACAGTAAAATTGAGATGATTTTTACTTAAAAGCCAGATTCTCCTATAGCTAGGTTAGACTCTGCCCCAACTCTTCAGAAAAACTATCAGTCCTCAGATTTTCTAGCCCAAAACTCTTTAGGTGGCAGAAAAAAATTGTCCCTGGACTACTTACTTCTGCTTAACAAGTATATCTCGCCCATAACCTCAGTAGACAGTATTTCTGGAATGTTTGCCTTTAAAGTAGTCTATCACGCTGTTGTCCAAGTATTCTTTTGAGATTTAATTAGTAGGGACCAAACTAAGCAATTTTGAGTTTATCAACTAAGCATGGAGAGGGCAGTTGTATTAGCCACCACAAGGAGCTCCCTAAGGCAGGTACATTTACAATGAACATCATTATAGACCTCATCAAGCCCTTTAATACATTTAATTTCTTATAGACTAGTATGTGAAGGTGGTTTTCCAAATGAAAGTCAGTATCCAAAGTGAATGCAATCATTACTTTCAGTCACGTAGGCAACTGCCTCGTCTTAAACACTTTTCCCTGCACTGAAAAGAACAAATTTACATTCTGTGAGAAATAGAAAATGGGCTAGATATTTAAAAAGAATTAGCTGTATTTCTATGCTGTGTGCCAGGTCTTCAAGGTTTGGGATCAAAACCCGAAGCCATACGGCTGGGTACTATCTGTTCCCTTGATCTTATGGTCATGTTCTACTCTAGGAGTTCTTGTTAAGTCTTAATCAGTTTGATACCTCTCCTGGAGCAGAAGGGGCTTGTAACAACTTTTTTCCTCTTCCAAAATTGTAATAAAACTACTCAAGTCAAGTTTACGGTTATTCAATTTTATGACAGGTAGAGACACTTGGATCAGGTCTTCACATCTTTTGAGCATGGAGGCTGTCACCTTTGCTAGCAATGTTTAGTATTAAATAGCAGTCTATTGTACTAAAGTCGTAATATTTGGCAGCTCTACTTGACCTTTACACATGCTTTAAGTATCTGGGGACTCAGGCCATAAAAGCAATCAAAATGACACAGGACAGGCATTATAGGTAAATGCCACATAAAGTGGGCAAGAGGGTGATTCAGGGAACAAAGCTACACTAGATTTCATGAAGCTGTGACTGCCAAGGAGGGCTTGGCTGGTGACCTTCCTTTACGCAGTCCCTGCTCACATGAGTGATCAGTCTTTGATAAGGGTTACTATCATCGTCATACCTTCATTGGTGCTATCTGGATGAGCCAAGTTTACTTTCTGTGCCAACCAGTTTCCTACCTCCAGGTCTATTACTACCACCAGTAACACCAACCCACTTCTCACAATGAGGGAATTTTCTTTCTACTCTTAGGCTAGTTGCTAGCCATATATGAATAGCTCTCACAAAACCTTGGTTCGTTTAGACTCTGGCCTTAAAGAATATATCATATCACAGATCTTAATCTTGACTACTTAGGCTGGAGGAAAATGTCCTAGAACCCCCAGGAATTGTGCAATCAGGTATACCAACTTCTCATTAGCTTTAAGTTCCTTGCCAGAGTCGCAGTGCTCACCTGTCTTGTCCAGGAGTATTGTGGAACAGCACCATGTGCCAGTGGACAGAAGGGGTATGCGTAGAAGCTCCAGGGTAGAAAGTCAGCCCACATGCCCTGGGACTTTGAACTTAAGACAGATGCCAGTTGGGGTTGGTTTAGGGTCAATACCTGCCTCAGCCCAGATTTCCTCCAGTTCTGAAAGAATCTGCCTCCTTTCCTTTGAAGAATTTGTTTTTCCATTGTTCATGGCATGTCAAATATTTCACATGTGACAAAGTGAAAAGGATCCTCACCTGCCTAATACAAGGTGAACATCTGGCTTTGACTAACTCACGTCAGTAGTTTAGGTACATTCCTAGCATTCGATAAGGTAAAGTTAACCTCTAGTCTAGTGGAAGGGACATGCAGCAAAAACGAAACTTTTCTCTCACTTTCCTGGATAACTGTCCCTCCTTCTGGTATACTTTAGTGTTTTGAAATGTTACAAAAGGCATAATGCAAGTCATGGCACTATACTGAGAAATCGTTTAATAAGTTAGTATTACTCATCTATTTATGATTAATGCTAGCGTTTGAAAACGCTCGTAAGCAGAGCTTTTCTAGGCTCTCAGGCTTGTTACACATCAGATTCCATGTTCACTACACATTCGTCCTCTTCAAAGAGTCCAGGCAGGGGAAGGCATTTGAGAGAACAGCCCATAAGAGCCTGTGGAGTCTCCTACTTTCCACTGAAAATAACACTTCCCATGCTGCTCACTTAAGAGTCCGCGGAACCATGTGACCAACCTAAACGTGATCGCACCGCTAACCAATCGCAGAGGGCAGAAAGGCCAGTCCCAGTTCACACGCTCCGGACAGTGGCAACCAAAGGGCAGGGGCATTCGGAGGCTCCTTGACCACATACTTTAAAGTTCGCTCTCACTTCAGGAGCACATGACTGCAGGCAGGCAGGGCCCCTTAAGCCACCTGGCGACGGGAGCTAGGGACTCTGGAATGGGTGTTAAGGGCCTGGGCGGCTTTCAGTCCCAATTCCCTGCAGCTGGCAAGCAAGCCCCTTGGCGTCACATCTGAAGATCACTTCGGGGACGCGCTAGGATTCTGACTGAGTCCTCTTAGAAAGGCTTCCTGTCGCTTGTCCAGGAAAGCTATGAGATCCCAAGTAGGAATCCGGCTGAAGACCAGGCAGGGCCCCCAAGCCCCTGCGGCAGACTCTAGGGACCTGACAGTAGTCACCACCGCCCTTCCCAACAAGACAGGGCCACACACTCGCTCTCGCGCTGCTCCTTTGATCTGTTGTTTAGAATGAAGGCTAATTACAGTCACTAGCCTAGGACTCAATTCCTCTCGAGGAAACGTCACCGGGAAGGAGGAGCAGCAAACTAACCTGATTAAGTCTTCCTTCCACTCCCCCTCCCCGTTCGGCTACACGAGAGACCCAAGAGGTTTCCAAATGCCGCCCGAGGTGTGGAAAAGGGAGAGGAGAAGCACCCAGAGGAAAGTCCTGCGTAAAGCCCCGCTCCTCCCCTACCCCGCACGCCGGAGAGGCGGCCCCGCGCCGGGGGAGTCGCAGTCTGGGTGCGCAGGCTGCGAACTGCCCTCGGCTCCGCGGAGCCTCCCGGCTGCCGCCCACCGAACGTGCGCCCGCTCACGGCCGCCAGAAGACTGTGAACCCCGGCCGGCACCTGGCGCTCGCGGTCCCCGGAGGCGCTCACCTTCGCCCACCGTCCGCTCCTACACTCCCTGAGGTTCGAGGGGCGCGCCCGGGGCTGCCGCGCACGTCTCGGCCCTCTACCTCCTTCCTAACACTCCGCCTGGCAGAGGAGGCAGAACCATTGTTCAATGCTCAGAAGCCTACATACCTCAGCCCCTGTCAAGAGGGCGAGAAACCAGGCAAAGCAGCGGCTTTGGGGGAGGCGGTGTGAGGGATCGAAGACTAGTTCAGGCGAGGCGTCAGGACACCCCAAACCCCACTGTTCCCCAAGCCCGGCTCCCTTTAGCCTCGGCGCTGACAGCTCAGAGGCGCCACCACGGAGGGGAGGGAGAGAAGGCGAGGAGAGCCGAGAGGCGCCTCCTAGGAGGCGGGTGGGCAAACGGAGACCTGCGCCTCGGGGTCTCCCGGTGCCCCGGCTGGGTCCCGCTCGCCGGCGGAGGGGCGCGTCCTCACTCACCGGTTCCGGTGGCGCCGCTCTCCCGGGGCGCCCAGCACAGCGCGAGCAGCAGCCAGAGCGCCCAGCGCGCGGACGTGCCCATGGTGCCCGCCTGGATGGTGCTGCCGCCGCCGCCGCCGCCGCCGCCGCCGTTCGCTCCGCACAACAAGTTACCAGCCCTTCCGAAAGGAGGAAGAAGGTGGGGGAGGGGAGGGGAAAGGGGGAGAAGGAGGGGGAAGGGAGCGGGGAAGAAGAGGGCACACCCTCCCCTACAACTTGCACAATCTCCTCCCCACCAACCAACCCACCCACCCACCCACCTCCCCGGGCTGCAGCAGCAGTGCAAGCCGAGCCTGCGGGCAGAAAATAATGCAGGCGCTGCAGAGGAGGGGAGGCAAGGGGAGGGGAGGGAAGGGAGAGGGGGTGGGGAGCCGAGAGCAGAAGAGAGGACAGAACAGAGAGTAGCCGGTACCGGAGCACCCACACCGGCGGCGGCTGGAGCGCCGGGTGAGGAGCGGGGAGGGGGCAGGAGGGGGAGTGGTCAACGGGAGGCGCGGCGGGCGGGCGGGAGCGCGGCGGCTTCAGCCCTCCTTTCCCTCGACGCGCTCCTCTTACACGCGCCGGGCAGCCGGGTGCCCGCGCTGGGAGTGTGCGAGTGTGAGCGTGCGTGTGTGAGTGACCGTGGTCGTGGCCGCCGCCGCTGCCACCCGGACTGCTCTAGGGGCTCGGCTGCTCTGCGCGTCCGCCTAGGGCTCACGGGGGCCCGGGGCGGCCGCTGGTTGGCTCGCGCACCGCCCTCGCCTCCAATCCCCGGTGCCTGTCCTAATTTCCTGATCCAGGGAACCTGCCGCCGCGGCAGCTGTGCGCTCCCTACAGTCATTACTGTACCCTCCCAGCAGCCTCCAGCAGAACATGCAGCAGCAGCGGTTAGCGCTGATGCAACTATCGTTGCTATTGCCGCCGCCTCCCCACTAACGGGCCGTTCACCTGGGGGGTACTTGCAGTTTCCAGGGGCAACAAGCATCTCTCTACCACCCTCTCCTGCGACCCTGAGAGAGGCTGGTAGGTAGCATCTTCTTCGGGCCTCCTCTATCCACTTAGAAAGTGATGAAGCGGAGGGGCTCCAAACGTTTGGGCTGCTCAAATGTGGGGTTTGGGATGCCGGTCTCAATCGCACGCTGAGATGCCATTTTGCTGAAAACTAAATGTGTCTTTAAGTGAGAGAGTGTGTGTGTTTGAAAGAGAGTGCGCGCGGTTGTGGCTGGTCCTCTGTAATAGAACAAGACTGAAATAACCCAGCCTGGGATGAGGAGAAGGGAAATTGCTAGCGCAGCTTTGCATTTGCTCATCAACGATTATAGTTAATTGCTAATTGCACAAAATGATAGTTTGGGGGCCTGTAATTAAAAGCTTAACCTTTTCTTGTTTGGAAGAGAGGGGCCCCATACGTTTATTCCTCTTGGTATACTTTGTAACATTCAATTACAAGAATCGAGGAAAGAATAAAGGAAGCAAAGGCAAGACTCCTAGAAAGAATTGATTCTTCTTTTGTGCCTGACAGTACCTGAGTCTATAATTTGCTTTTTGTGTACTTCAGTTTTCTTGCACACTTAGCCCTGGTTGAGGTGCATTGTCTGCTGTGGTCTGTTAAGCATCTAACCAGAGTGGGAGGGCACATCGAGCGATTTCACGTTCTTAAATAAAAGGTTTTTAGGTATTTTTAAAAAGTTGTTTTTATCTTGATTCAAACTTCGAAGATTTCAATAATATCATATTCTGACTCTATTCTGTTGGTGATCTGAAGAGCAGCGGGCACTGTCTCACTGTCTTGTCCTTGCCCTGGTTCTCCTGGAAATTTGTCAAGGCTAGCAATCAGGGGAGATGTTTATTAGGAACTTACTATATCCAGGAGACACACAGGAGAGGAAAATTCCAAGTCAGGTTGTGTTTCTTTGGGCCAAAGGTATCCTGATTGTGACTGCTAAGCATGAAAGGGCTTAACTCTAGGTATGGATGGGATCTTGCACTATAGCTCATTTTGAATGCTATTTTGTCCACTCTGTGGTTACATAGTTGATATAAACTGCAGCAGCCACACAGGTTGCATGTGAAACAACTAAAATTTGTTTTTATGACATTTAGTAGTGAAGATGCATGCCGGTGTTATTCACCTAATGGCATTGAGATGTGATTGGAAAACCTTAGTGCATGATGTCTTTCATATTCTCAGGGTTCTGAAATGCCATCTGATGAGCTGCCGCTTTACAGAAGAGGAAAGGAGTAGAAGGGATGGGTGGAATCAATACAAAAAGAGGCAGCATTAATAAACAGTCATATGACTTGTTTTTAATACTTTACTAGAGATATAGGTATACTACAAGCTATACATTGGTATGGTATAATAAGACTTATCTTTGAAAAATGTGTGTGAGTACTTTCTAATTCTCCAAGGGATATAAATAAACTTTCGGTGAACTTAGCTGCAGCTCTGTGTTCAATCCTGTAGCTTTTTTGTTGACTCAAAAGAAAGCATAACTTTTGGCTCCATCTCTGACTGACTGTGTAACTTGGGAAAAATCACTATGCCTCTCTGTATCTGCCTTTTGGCCTGTAAACGGAAAACAAAACCAACCCACATTATATCAAAGTGCTCCGTGGCTTCAAGGACCAGCTCTCTGCAAGGCGTTGTTTATTAGAAGAAAAAGGTTGTATGGAGAAATTCATTGGATTATGATAGAAAGTAGCTAATAACTAAAAAGATAAATTGATGATAAGTGGATATTGAAGTGGTTGAAGTAACAGCTAATTGATCATAAGTGGAGACTAAAATGGTTGAACTAACTGGGTTCAGAGAAGTTGACACTGCTGGATTCCCGATGCCTTCAGGTAAATGCAGAGTAAATCCCATTCACTCCTACAATCTACCACATTCATTTATTTGTTGAAGCAACACATACTGAGCATCCCTAGCTAGCAGGCACTGTGCAAAGTAGTGGGCATACAGAAGTGCTTATCTAGGAAGCTCAGCATCTGGTAGGGGAGGCAGGCAAGTGGGCAACTGTAGTACCCTATGTATAGCACTCTGATTAAGAGATGCCTAAAGTGCTATAAGATTGCAAGGAAGAAGCAGCTATTCTGGCTGCAGGATGAAGGTATCAGAAAAGGCTTCACAGAGCGTTTGTCTCTGAGCTTTTTTCATAATTTTTACCCAGCAATCTGAATTCTCCCCACTTCTGAACACATGGTAGGATTGGACATCCTGGCCCCCTTATGGTTGGATGGGGTCGAACGACTAACTTTGGCTAATTATTTGTGAGCCTAAGTTACAGGGTGCAACTTTCAGACTGGAGCATTTAATTGCTTATGTGAAACCCTCTCTTTGTGTCTGCATGGTGACAAGAAATGTTTTAGAGGTGGCTGCTGCATTAGCCCAGGTCTCTGAGTGATTAGATTCATTTAGAACTACCCATGTGAGTAGTTCCCTGCTGTCTACATGTCTTTAGCACTGGTCACATAGAGTAGAGTTTAGCAAACTAGGGCTCATGGGCCAAGTCTAGCCAGTCACCTGTTTTTGTATGGCCTACAAATAAGAATGATTTTTACACTTAAAAAGGGTTTTACAAAGAAGAGGAATAGTGTGCAACAGAGACTGTATGTTGCTCACAAAGCCTAAAATATTTACCATTTAGCCCTTTAGAAAAAAAAAATCAAACAAACTTGCCAACCCCTGGCATAGAATGGGTGAGAGAGTAGTAAATCTTTGTCATCTTCATCTACTGAGATTTTGTTACCTCAGCATAACCTAGTGTTAACCTGACTGATACACCAGGGGAAGAGGGAAGGAAAACCATGGTGAGCAGAGGGCACAAAGGCAAAAGAGCAGTATGTATTCAAGGCAATGGAAGGGATTCAGGGTGGTTCAAGGGTGGAGTTCAAATGCACTAACAATGTGAAGTAAGGCTGAAGAAGAAAGGCAAGGACTGGATTAGCTGGAGTCTAGGATGTCATGCTAAAGCTTTGGATTTTATCCTATGAACCATAGTAAGGACTTGTGATAGATTTTGATCAGAGGCCTGACATCCAGTTTCTTTTACTGTGACAATGGTATGGAAAGCAACTTGTTTAGGGTGTGGGATAGGGTCAGACTAGAGGAAGAAACATTAGTTAGAGGCCCCAGTAGTGAGGGAGTGCATTCAAGAAAGTAGAGGAGGCCTGGTGCGGTGGCTCACACCTGTAATACCAACACTTTGAGAGGCTGAGGCAGGCAGATCACTTGAGCTCAGGAGTTCAAGACCAGCCTGGGCATCATGGTAAAACCCCACAAAAAATACAAAAAACTAGCTGGACGTGATGGTGCGCGCCTATAGACTGAGCTACTGGGGGTGGAGGGGGCCTGAGGCAAGAGAATTGCTTGAGCCCTGGAGGGTGAGGCTGCAGTGAGCTGTGATCATGCCATTGTACTGCTGCCTGGGTGACGCAGGGAGACCTTGTCTCGAAAAAAATAAAAATAAAAATAAGAGGAAGAAACTACTGTTTGATTAGTCAGAAGCATTCAAATAATTCCTCCATGAGATTTTTCTCCTTGTTTTTTTGGCTTTATCTCTTTGAAGCATTTTCCAAACATATATAATCCCTGTGTATCACTGGCTATGTCTGCTAAAAGTACAGATTCTCAGGCCCCTCCCTTGATGATCCTGATTCAATTGGTCTAGGGTAGAACCCAGGAATCTGTATATGTAACCCTATTCTAGTTGATTCTTAGTATTAGTCATGATTAAGAAACTGTTTTAGAGAATGACTTCTTCAGTGCTGTTTAATTGCTAAGTAGGTTTATTTCTGTCATATTTGTGTAAATTAATTTGTCAAATTTCTCCTAAGTGAGTAGGTTAGGACCCATAGAAAATGCTAAGGTTGATGCTTGTCATTATTTTTCTTCAAGGTCCTTAGACTAATAATATTGGCATCAGAAATAATCTTCAAACTAACTTGCTAATTTGTAGTACTCATCACTGTGATTTCTACCCCACAGCCTCAGCATAGAAAGTAAGAAGTGAAATGAGCTGTCCTCTTCTGGGGCCATCCCCTTCTGAAGTGTTTCAATGGTAACTTCCCAGGCCTCCATTCCATTATTTTCTAATTGTGTGACAGCCCAGGGAAATGAATGGGATTCACCCCTTCTAGGCTCCATGAGTAGGACCTGATGGTCAAAATCAGTGGGTCACACATTTTAGCTTCCATCAGAATCACTTGGAAGGCTTGTTAAAACATAGATTGTTGGGCCCCACTTCCAGAGTTTCTGAATCAGTAGGCCCAAGAATTTGCATTTTTAGTAAGTTCCCAGATGATGTTAATGCCACTGGTCAGGGAGCATACTTTGAGAACCACTGTTCTAAACCCATTAACATTACTTTCCCCCTTAGCTACTGTGATTGGTTTAAGGGCCTCAGCCAGTCAACCTATGGCCTTCCTCTGTTGGCATTGATTGGATGCTTCAGCCTTAGGCACATTACAAAAGCTAGTTCAGTTACGATGAAGCTCAGGGGTTTTGCTTGGCTAGAAAGGCATTATCTTCTAAGTAATGAGATGTGTGGACGTAAGGCTGGAACTGCTCCTGCCATTTGCCACCCTGAAGGAAGCCAGTTGGAAGATGAAACTGACTTATGGAGAAGAGGAAACTGAAATAACTGGCACTCAAATTTGTAAGCCCAAGCCCAGATCAGCTTGTTTCAAAAGCTGCCATTCTGTGGGACTTCTCACTTACCTGCACCAAAAAATTCCCTTTGTTGCTGAAGTCAGTTTAGATTGCATTTTCTCTTACTTGCTACCTAAATGACAGAAGTGCCCTCTTAAGAGATGGAATGTGCTTACCTGAAAGCAATAGGCAAAACTCTGCACATGGCCACCCAGTAGAAACCACATGGCTAACCCCTCCTGGAGGGCATTCTGAAGAGGAATACAGGTATTAGTAAGGACTGTTTTGAACAACTGTATTCTTGTGTAACCTGGCCAAATCAATTCCCCACTCTAAATCAGGGGTTAATGTGGACTTATTGTAAATGAATGCCGATTGAGGGTTACAATCTGGTAACAACAAGGTTTTTGAAATTCCAAGGCCAAAGACAATTTTACACACTGCTTTTGAACAATTTTGGAAAGTAAAAAATGTGGCCAAATGTAAAAATAGTGGAAATTCCAAAATGGTTTGAATATGAGGCTAGACAAATGATTATTAACTGGAAGCAATTGTAGACCCAATAAATGTTTGTCAATGTCTTGAGACATTTTTCACTGTCATGCCTGGGGGAGATGTACTCCTGGGAGATGTACCCTCTACTGGGCAGAGGCCAGGGATGCTGCTGAACATCCTACAGTGCACAGGACTAGGCCCCACAATGAGTTATTCAGTCTAAAATGTCAATGGTGCCACAGTTGAGACATTCTGAGCTAGACTTAGGAGAAGTCAGATGGCTCTATATGTGCGAGATTTTTATCTGGGTTGTGCGGAAGGAGATTACTTAGAACTTGGGTGGCCTAATAGAAAGATGTTCTATCTCACAACAGAGCAAGGACAAGCTGGGTTTTGTCCAGTCAATGACAGATGTAAATGCAGTATCAGAGGAGGTTGTGGGTGGATTTACGGAACTGGGAGATGTAAAGCAAAACACACGTAGTTTATTTACATTTTAAGTTGAAATAGGTCAATGTAGGGCACATTCTAGGCTTCATTGTGAACTCACCAGGGTTCTTTGTTTTGTAGGGTTGAGTTTTGTTTCCTTTGGTTTACAATGCAGGAATGAAATACTGTACCACTTATTTTTGGAAGCCCTGATAATTAATTCCTACGACTCTGGCCCCAAATTTGATTGTTCTCACTTGTCATAAATGTAATTTATAGGAGGTTTTGGAATATAGGGCTATAGCATTTAAAACACTCTTACAATGGGAGTTTCTATGGAAATAGAGGCATTGTGGCCTCTACCGAGCTAGTTAAGCATAGATTGCTTATTAGAAGATAAGAATTTTAATCTGCAAGTTAGAGTAATGCAGCAAGTTCTTTAAGTATTACCATTTCACCCTGATATTTCATTTTTGAACTTTTAAGAGTTTTGAGGAAGTAGATAGTTGATTTATTTAATGTTTTCTTACTTGGTTATGTAAGGAGGTTTAAATTCATATTATACTGCTGTTCACATTCCTTGAAGGGCTGAGTTTCTGAATGAATATGCTTCCTTCCAGCCTGGCGATTTGGGAAGGTTATGTCCTAGCATCTCTATATTGTTTTGGAAACACATTTATGGGGAGTTCTAATGCTGGTAATGACCATGTCTGCAGAGTGGAGGGGAGGCCCAGTTTTTGAGCCTGGCTTTAGGATTATACGGTACATGTAAAAACTGCAAGTAACTCAGAATTTTTGGAGGATAGATCCCAGAGGAGATACCGGAGAGGAAGGCAAGTACAATTAAGGAAGGCATTTGTATATTGTTTGTTTGTTTATCCGCAAAGCATTTAGTAAGCCATTGAAGGTTTTTGATCAAGACATGATTTGTTTGGATATGAGTATTTATGAATATGACTATCTGAAAAAGTGATTATGTCTGTATGGGATCTAGAGGGCACTCATGTGGTACCTGCAAGCCTTTGTGTGTTGAATGAATGCAGAGAGGCAGTATTGGTTAATGGTTAAGAGAGTGGGTGCTGGAGTGAGTCTTCCTCAGTTCAAAGCCTGGCTGTGACCTTGTGAAATCTTGGGCAAATTATTTAGCCTCTCTTTATGCCTTAGTTTTTTCACCTGAAAAATGGGGGTGGGAAGAACACCCACTTTTTATGAGGGTTGGATACATTTATAATAAAGCATTTAGAACAGTGCCTGGCATATAATAAATCAGCAGCTTCAATGTATAAGAGAGGCAATTGCAGGTATGGGCCTAGGATTTGAACAATATAAGACTGTGGTCCTCAACCCTGATGGTACATTAAAGTCTCCTGGAGAGCTTTTAAGAATATCAACACAGGAACAGCTCTATCTAGGCCAACTGAATAACATGTTTGGGAGTGGGGCCTGGGCATGAGCAGTTTTTAACTTTCCATGTGAGTCTAATGTGCATTCTAATTGTGACTCACTCGGTGTCAAGCCTGAAGCTGTGGCCACTGGGGTATAGAAGGGGAGCTGTGGGATAGGTTTTGAATGAGAATGCACTCTTAGGGAGACAGGGATGTTGTGGTGACTGTGGCAGGAGAAACAAATGCAAATTCCTCATAGTGTTCCACAACAGCCTCCCAGTCATTGCTTTGTGCATCCTGCTCCTGGCCCAGCATCTCACATCCAGCTAGATTTCTCAGCTGTAAGGGAGCCAAGGACCATGGGAGGTCAGAAGCTGGGCACAGCTAGACTGTTTGGAAACCAGCTGGTGTCTACCTATCAGGTGATGGATTACATATCACTGGTCTCATGCCTTTACAAATCAATCTACCAACAAGGACTTGTCGAGCACCTTCTTGTGGGACCTACAGTGTGCCAGGTGACTGGAGGGCAGCAACCAGATAGCAATGTGGCTGCTCTCAGGGGTAAGTTGTTATTGTTTTGTTTGCTTTTTCTGCAGGAGCCAAAACTCAGGCTTGTTAAGTGGTAATTCATAGTGCTTCTAAGGAAGTTTCTCTTATATTTGCTGCCAATAGGAAGAGTATTATTTCTCAGAGCACTATAGCATTCATTTATCGAGTGCCCACTCAATTATGAGGCATGACAGAATTTGCCATCTAAAAGAGGAAAGACCACTTAATGATTCCTAGAGTCAGAAGTCTGGAATAAATGGATAGACAGATCAAAGAGTTAAGGGGATTCTATTGTAATTGGAGAAGCACTTTTAGCAGGAGCCAGGTCTTCCACTGAGATCTTAAAGGAGCTCTTGAATGAATTGTGTGGGAGGGAAAGTATGTTTTTGAACATAAAGAAATAGTGATTTGGCCAGGCACGGTGGCTCACACCTGTAATCCCAGCAGTTTGGGAGGCTGAGGCTGGCGGATCACCTGAGGTCAGGAATTTGAGACCAGCCTGACCAACATGGCAAAACCCCCTCTCTACTAAAAATACAAAAATTAGCCAGGTGTGGTGGTGGGCACCTGTAATACCAACTACTCAGGAAGCTGAGGCAGGAGAATCGCTTGAAACTGGGAGGTGGAGGTTGCAGTGAGCTGAGATCGCACCATTGCACTCCAGCCTGGGCGACAGAGCAAGACTCCATCTCAAAAAAAAAAAAAAAGTGATTTTCAGCTGTCCCTGTGATAGGATAACAAGGTGTAGGCTGTAGTTTTATTGCTAAACCATGGTGGGAGCAGATTTAAGACCTGGTAGAAAGTGGAATTCTATTTTGGGATTCTGTTTCCCCCGACCTCAGGAGACATTTGAACTCTCTCAGAAGGCGTGTTTATCACAGCAATTTTCAGAGTCTCATTGTTTTTCTGAATGGACGAGGCTTGCATGTGAGAGAAATAAGAAGTTTCACCCTTTGGGAGAAGTTTCCTTGTATAGTTGAAGAACTGGTCATGGTTACTGACCCAAATTAAAAGATAATTGAAGGTTAATGACCCAAATCAGACCTCGTTCCTAAATTGACTTGGATTTGCTTTGGGAAGAAGATAATGAAAGGTCATTCGGAAGCACCAGAGAGGTCTCTTTGTGGATAGAGATGGAGAGGGGAAATGTTGGGATTGGGAGAGGAAACTTGGGGAATGAGACATACCTGAGACTGCTATTGACTCTAATATTTGCTTTTTGCATTCTTAGCCATAATACCACAATTGATATTGATAACACCACAATATCAACAGTGTCCTTCTTTGCAATCAAAGCTTTCTATTTTCCTGCTATGAGAAGTAAATACTGTGAAGGCAAAAATTATGATTTAAATACTTGAAGGGCTTATGATGTTTGTGGAATTGAATTGGAATATGGGAAGAGATCTTTTAATCAGGTTTTCTTGGTGAACTCTAGGCACCTTTCAGGGCATCTACAAGGAGGATGGATCATTGTTTAATTTTCTGTCTGTATATTTCTTCTTCCCTCCCTTCCTCCCATTTGCCAGGGACTGCAAGAAAAGACAAAGAAGAGATGGAGAGACAGTTGGCTGGCATAAAGACTGCTCAAAACAAAATGACAGATGCTGGCAAGGATATGGAGAAAAGGAAACCCTTATATGGTGTTGGTGGGAATGTAAATTAGTACAGCCACTATGGAAAATAGTATGGAGTTTCTCAATAAACTGAAAACAGAACTACCATACTATCCAGCAATTTCATTACTGGGTATTTATCCAAGAGAAAAGAAGTCAGTATATCAAAGGGATACCTGCACTTGCATGTTTATTGCAGCACTATTCACATTAGCAAAGACATGGAATCAATCTAAGTGCCCATCAATGGGTGAATGGACAAAGAAAATGTGGTATAGCTACACAATGGAATCCTATTCAGTTATAAAAAAAGAATAAGTTTATGTCATTTGCAGTAACATAGATGGAACTGGAGGTCATTATGCTGAGTGAAATAAGCCAGGAACAGAAAGACAAATGTCTCATGTTCTCACACTCATGAGGGAGCTAAAAAAGTTGATCTCATGGAGATAGAGAGTAGAATGACAGATAACAGAGGCTAGGAAGAGAATGGATAGGGGGGACAATAAAGAGAGGCTGGTTAATGGATACAGATATACAGTTAGACACAAGCAATAAGCTCTAATGTTTGATAGTAAAGTGACCATAGTTAACAAGAATGTATTATATATTTCAAAATAGCTAGAATGGAGAACTTGAAATGTTTCCAACACATAGTAATGATAAATACTTGAGGTGATGAGTACCCCAAATACCCTGATTGAACCATTACACCATCTATGCACATAACGAAATATCACACGCACCCTATAAATATGTGAAGTATTCATATCAGTAAAAACAGCTTTTAAAAAGACTCCTCAAAACAAGCAACAAAAGATACATGAAGATCATGGGAGATCTCATCTTTCCTTTGCAGTGATTTCGTCATAGACCTTGCCTGGCTAGAGGGGCAGTTTTCTAAATGTGAAGCAAAAAAATGATTACTATGTCTTACATAATATGAGAAGAATGTCTTGAGTTTGTGTGTTTCCTTTCTTCTGAGTAGGTTCAAAGTGCTTTGCAAACATGACATCAGTACTCCCTGGGAGGAGGCTGCAGACGAATTCTGAGGAGAATAATCCCTTTTCAGCAGTTAGGAGGAGCTAAGGCACAGATCAGCTTCCTCAGTGAATTTATGCAAAGTGTCCCCTGACTGTTCTAAGTCTCATACACAGAAGGATGGCATTAATACTTAATGTGGATAGATGAAGTCTAAGTGAGATCCTTGATGAACTCCATGTCTTATACTTTAAAAAGGCACACTGTAAACTTTTATAGTTTATTTTTTTCTTGCCAGTGGCCATTCTTAGAACTGGCCTTCCTCTAACATCTGTTTGTGGAGCAAGACAAAAATAAAATGAGAACAAAACAAGAGATACCAAGTAGTATTTGTGTTAGCATGACTTGGTACCAAATTGGATCGCCTCAGGTAAAACTTGGAGTTTTAGAGGACCCCCTGAAGAGGGGAATGAAGCATCCTTTTTCCCTCTGTTGTTTTGATTAGGATCTTGTAGCAAAGTATGGCAGTTAAAAATTCTGTTAGTAACTTGAAGGAAAAATAAATCAATAGTTATAATTTGCAGCAATTATAACTTCTTTTTCTGTTTTTACAAAGAAATTTAAGTCTCATCCACTAAAGCTGCTTGTATTTTCCTTTTTTGATTCTAGCCACCCTCCCCTAATCTCTGTCCTGTCTTCTGTCTGGCTCTCTTAAGAAATCTCGGGAGGGCCTGCCCCTGGAAGAAAGTTTATAGAATATGAAGAGAAATGGAGCTGTGCCTTATAGATCTAATATTGTTTCCTCTAATCAAGTTCACTTCAGGAGACTATTCATTGGAGAAATTACCGGAAATATTGCAGCAAGGATTATTTGGAAATTGAAGGTGAAAACAGGAACTATTCATCAGGTCAAATTCTTTTCCCATTTCCTTTGTCTCTGATATGAACTGGCTTCAGCTGGTTTGTACTAACAGGTCTCATATACTGTCAGATAGAATAGTTCTTCTATTAGAATCTTTTTTTTCCTTTTTTGTATATTTTCAAATTGATTAATATTATTTTTAATTGACAAATCATAATTGTATACATTTATGGAGTATGATGTGATGTTTTGATATATGTATACAATGTGACATGATTAAATTAACCTAATTAACATATCTATTACCTCACTCACCTATCATATTTTATGTTGAGACATTTGAAATTCACCTTCTAGTTATTTTGAAATATACAGTGCACTATTATTGACTATAGTCACCCTGTTGTGCAATAGATCTCAAAATCTATTCCTTCTGTTTGATACTTTCTTCCATTTGATCAGCAACTTTCCATTCCCTCCCTCCCCACCTCCCCCAGCCTCTGGTCATCATCAGAATCTTTCTTTTCTTTTATTTTTTTTGAGATGGAGTCTCGCTCTTTCACCCAGGCTGGAGTGCAGTGGCGCGATCTCGGCTCACTGCTACCTCTGCCTCCTGGGTTCAAGCAATTCTCCTGCCTCAGCACCCCCTAGTAGCTGGGATTACAGGCGCGTGCCAGCATGCCCAGCTATTTTTTTGTTGTTGTTTTTGTATTTTTAGTAGAGACAGGGTTTCACCATGTTGGTCAGCTCGTCTCGAACTCCTGACCTCAAATAATCTGACTGCCTCGGCCTCCCAAAGTGCTAGAATTACAGGTGTGGGCCACTGCGCCTGGCCAGAATCTTTTCCTTAATTGCCAAAGTATTTCTGGTAGGAAAAGTTACTGGCCATTTAAATTTTGCTCAGCTATAAATACTTGTCCTGTATCTAGACTTGGCAGTGTACATATTTGGATTTACAACCAAAGTAGCAAGTTGACTGTGCCTTTCATGTGGTTATCTGGATTTGGGGGGTGGGGGGTGCAGGGGTAGGGTGTGTCTTTGTATTTTTCTCCCCAAAAACTCCCTGGTTAATTTTTAAAAATCTTCTTGGGGGTTTGGTGGGAGTTATTGATTTATATGGATTAAATAAGAGACTGATGTTTTGTGGCATCTATTTAAAATTTCACTGCCAAATTCATCTTCTCAACTTTTTTTTGTCATACACATAATCCATGCTGATAAATTTTCAGTGTCTTCCCTTCCCAAGCCTAAATCAACCCCTTGGTGTGGGCACTTAGAAACTCCTACCCCCACAGAAATTCCCTTTTCCCTCCAAAAATGATGTTCCCTTTTCTCACCCAGAAATACCTACTACAGTCCTGTGTTTCCTTTGGTCTTGATCTCTAGTATCATGTGGAAGTGGATCTGTGGAATTTTTGTCATTATATACGTGTTGTCATGTTTAATAAGGTTGGCGATCCCAGGAGCATTTCTCTTTTTGCCATGTAACTTTGTCTTCCTTTTGTTGTTTTTAACCTTTTCTTCAAGCGCATTGACATTTGTAATGTTTGGGACTGTAACCACGGAGCCCACAGTAGGAGGCCCCAGCGTGCACACACTTAAAGCACCCTTTAAGTGACTAATGAGGGTAATCTGTATCCAGACTATACTTATCGTGTCTTCCATAACCACTGAAATTCTACTGCAATCAGAACTTGGACCAAAAATGTTTAAAGCCTTGATAAAGTTGTGTCCTTTGGAGGACATAGCATGAACCTCTCATAGACATGACACTTTGTACTGTAATTCGTGTGTAACATGGCAGCACAGAGTCTTGGACCAGATACAAGAGACACTTATCTTGTACTAAAGTTGTTTCATGAAAAGAAGTTAACAGTAAGGATCCACTGTGTGTAATTTTAACCACTGAATGTGAATCTATGGTACTTGTTCATTGACATAGACAATGTGGATCAAGTACCAGTCTTAACATATAAACTCTGACAAGTAGGCACTGGGGAGGTGGGGGTACCCATGTCTGTCCTATGTTCAGCCTGAAGATGCTCCTATTGGTAGTAGCAAGCACCAGTTTTCCAGGTCCCAGAAGCCTGTAGCCACTCTCCCTTGCAGAGCTGCATGTGGTTCTTGGATCTGGGTGAGCTCTCAGAGATGCTCAGGAGAGCATTGCTTTGCTCTCCAGAGTTCAGAGGTGCCCTGAGAGGAGACTGGTGGGTGCCCAGTGTTTGTTAAGGGAAAGGAAGGGTGGCTCTTGTCAAAGCAACATGGGATTTCAGAGCATAAAGAGACCTTAAGCTCCCTCATTATGAGCAGGAAAACATACTAAAAAGTGCGCTCTTTAAACTTCTGGCTCTTCCTCAGGCTCTGTAGGACCTTTGAATTCAGGAATGCAGGGGCTAATAAGCTGGAAATGTTTGATAATTCCAATAGGAAGTCTGCAGCCCCCAGATAAGATTTTAAGTTGTGTATGTAAATGTCCCATTCCATCAATAAGCAGCTGAGCCTGTAACAGGTGGGAGTTTGGGTATGAGTGTGCATGAGTTGTGTGTGTTAGAAGGATTTCTGGCCCACATTCAATATAAACTGCCATCTAAATTGTAAGTAATATTTTCTCTGCTTATCTAGAGGATGACTCTAGTTACCTTGCTTAAGAGAGAAGGAAAAAACTTTCAAAGATGTGTTGTAGAAGGAACTTGTTTGACTCTGAGATGGCTTTGAAAAATTTTCCATCACCTTAATATGGTGTGACCCATGCTGGCATTTGGATTCAAAAGCTAGGGTTTTTGTACAGGCTCTGCCATTCATGAGCTCTGTGTCCTTGACAAAGTCCTGTAACTCCTTCTGAGCCTCACTTTCTTCAGTTGGGGAAAGGAAATAATTCTTGCTCAACCTCTGGCCTTTTATAGCATTTCATCTGGATCCAAAGGGAGAATGAGTATATAAAGTGACTGTCAGTAGTTTTGGTGGAGTGTCCAGTGAGGTTTTCACTGGGACAGTGTACAGATATTAAGAATTTAAATTTGTAAGGAAGAAAGCAGGATAGAGGTAAGCAAACTTCCATAAGGATTTTAATGGCCCTCCTGGGAGAGAAGGGACCGAAATCTCTCAAACTCCTCTTCTTGTAATTTCAGGTTACAGAAACCTTTGAGTGGGCTGGGTGATCCAATGCCATAGGAATATAAAAAAGGTCCCTGTATTAAAGTGCCTATGGGGACAGACAGAGTTGTGCTGGATGTTAGCAATGGCATTGGATCCTGCCTTGTTCCAAAAAGCAAAGGATTCTGCTTTGAGCAAATGGCTTGGGCATTTGAATCTAAAAATATGGCAGCTGGTAGCCCAAATCACTTTTGGCATAGAGCATCCTCAGCTGAGATAACAATGAGTAAAGAAGCCTCCTTTTTTTTAACCTGAAGATCCACATTACTCATATTACTCACTTGCACTCTGTTAGGTAGGAGAGTAGAGTGATTCCCAATGCTATCAGTTGCCCCTTCAGGAAAGAAATATCTTGAAATGCCCTTTCCCTGTCCTGAAATGAAAATCATAGATAAGATATATGAGCATATATAATCTATAAAAAATAATCAAAATAATGTCCTGAGTATAATATAAAGGAAACATGAAGGGAAAATAATTTATAAAAAAGCAATATGGCCAAACCACATCAGAAGACAACATGCAGTGGTCAGATATTGCACATGTAGGATCTTCATGAATGTGGCAGCCCGTAGGCCATCGTATCCATATGATACTGGTATAGTAGAATAGAATGGGCACTGTCATATCACAAGTAGCGTCACTGTTAGTGACATGATTTTCTGAAATGGTGAGCCACAATTGGTGATGTTCCAAGTTAAATACATAGCAATCTTCCCTTTTCTAGACAGAGTAGCTGCAATCCTGAAAAATTCAGTTATAAAATTATAAAAAAGTAATTTTGGCTTATATATAAGACAAAATCAAAACCTTTGCTCAGTTAATTATAAATAAGTGGGAAACCCTTGATGCCTGTTGGAACATCTGTGGATATATGAGGCATGTAGACCTTTTTTTTTTTTTTTTTCCAGGTTCTCGCTATTTTGCTCAGGCTGGAGTGTAGTGGCATGACCATAACTTACTACAGCCTTAACTTCTGAGCTCCCAGCCATCCTCCTTCCTCAGCCTCCCAAGTAGCTGGGACTACAGGCATGCGTCACTGTGCCTGGCTAAGGTTTTATTTATTTGCTAATTTTTTGAGACAAGGTCTTGCTATGTTGCCTAGTTTGGTCTTGAACTCCTGGCCTTAAGTGACCCTCCTACCTTAGTCGCCTGTAGACCATTTTTCTTGATATGTAGGCTGTGTCACCTGCTTTGTAGGATGTCTGGAATCCTGGCCCACTAAAAGCCAGCAACATAAAACCTTCAGTCATTATGACAACTAAAATGTGTCTTCATATTTCCAAGACACCCTCTGGGAATGCTAACATTGTCATAAGAAACTCGAGGGTAGAGGCCTAGCCTCACTTAAACTGTTTTGGACATAGCTGGAGCTGACCATGCCTTCTAGTGAAGTCAGGGTTAGTCAATGGAAGACCTTTTTAAACTTCATGGGACACCAGGTTTCTGGACTAATTTTGTTTTCTAAAGCAACTGTCTTCTGTTGCAAGCTATTATGGTACTCTGGAGATCAAAGAAGCATGACTGAGTTCTGGCTCTGGCGGCTAACTGGGAGAAAGTAGGACTGGCAGACCCTCTGCCCATGAACAAGTACCTGGAACTTCTTAGCTCTATTGGGGTGAACAAGCCATGGAAAGAGGACTTAGACTTTCTGCTCTTCTGGACAAATGGAGTCCCAATGACGTCACATTCAAGAGTATTTATTTGGGAGTTGGACAAATCTGGGTTTGAATCCTGTTTCTGTTCATATGGTAGCTGTTTGACTTTGGACAAGTTACTCAGTGGTCTGAGCCTGAACACTAAAATGGAGATAGACCTACTGTCTTAGTCCATTCCTGCTGCTCTAACAAAATACCTTAAATGGAATCTATAAACAACAGAATTTATTGCTGATAATTCTGGAGGCTAGGAAGTCCAAGATCAAGGTGCCAGCAGATTTGGTGTCTGGTGTGGGCCTGTTCCTCGTAGATGGCAACTTCTAGGCATCCTCATATAGTAGAAGGAGCAAATCAGCATCCTCACGCCTCTTATAAGGGCACTAATCCCTCATGACCTCATCACCTCCCAGATGCCCCATATTCTAATGTATACTATCATGTTCAACATATACTATCATGTTGGTAATTAGGACTCAGCTTAGGAATTTGTAAGGGACACAAATATTCAGACCACAGCACCTACCTAGAAGGTTGGTGGTGAAGGACAATGAGATCTTCGTAAAGAGCTTTGCATTGTTCCAGGCACATAGTAAGAACTTAGTTAACTCCAGTGAACTCCAACAACTTAACTGTTGTTGCTTACAGTCATACAGTCATCTTTTGGGGGCTTTTAAAAACTTTTAAATTCAGGGATACATGTACAGGTTTGTTACATATGTAAACTTGTGTCATGGGGGTTTGCTGTACAGGTTATTCATCACCCAAATATTAAGCCTAGTATCTATTAATTATTTTTCCTGATCCTCTCCCTCCTCCCACCTTTTACCATCTGATCCCCCCATTGTGTGTTGTTTCCCTCGGTGTATCCATGTGTTCTTATCATTTAGCTCCCACATATACATGACATCATGTGGTATTTGGCTTTCTGTTCCTGCCTTAGTTTGCTGAGAATGATGGCCTCCAGCTCCATCCATGTCCCTGCAAAGGACATGACCTCATTCTTTTTTATGGCTACATAGTATTCCATGGTGTATATGTACCACATTTTCTTTATCCAGTCTATCATTGTTGGGCATTTAGGTTGATTCCATATCTTTGCCATTGTGAATAGTGTTGCAGTGAACATACATGTGCATGTGTCTTTATAATAGAATTATTTATATGCCTTTAGGTATATACCCAGTAATGAGATTGCTGGGTTGAATGGTATTTCTATCTTTAGGTCTTTGAGGAACCACCACACTGTCTTCCACAATGGTTGAACTAATTTATGCTCCCACCAGCAGTATATAAGAGTTCCTTTTTCTTGACAATCTTGCCTCCATCTGTTACTTTTTGATTTTTTAATAATAGGGGGCTTATGTTTGTGGGGAAGGGCATTAGTGACAACTAAGCCTCTACAGAACAATCCTGCGAAAAGGTACGGCTCCATTTCAGCAAAAAAGGATGAGAGTTTTTCTAGAAAGTCATTGAGGGGGAAAAACAAGCCAGCTCTGGATTATATTGAAGAGAATGTCTTAAACATGATAGCAACATCTTCTCTATAACCCTTAATACTTAAAATTGTGTACTTTTAATACTTCCTACTGAGTTCCAAAGAGCCTGAGTAACAAGGCAGTATGATGATCACACAATAACCTTTATACAACAGGAGGTATACACAAGCTCTGCCATGAAATTCCAGGTTTGCTGTCTCATGTGACTTATCCCCAGCTAAGCAGAGCTAGAACCTATTACTGCTCTGCAAGGGCCCTGGAACAGAAACTCATGTGATTGTTTCTTATATACGTGCTTTTCCCAAAAAGTGAATATTAAGGTGTCCTTTTGTTGATGCAAAACAAGCAACCAGGTACACTCATGCACACACATTTTCCTAGGACAAACCACAAAGAAAAACTGTTTGAATATGTTTAATGAAAACATTTCCCAGCTCAAAACTTCTTAAAGAGATCCAGCTTTCCTATGGAAAACAGCCCAGGATTCACAGAGAAAATATTGAAGTATTCTTCTCTTCCTTGATCAGTGTTGTTTTGCCAAAGAAGATGCTGTCTGTCTTTTTCACTGAAGAGTGAAAAGAAGTTCTGACCATATGTCTCCATCATTCCATGGGCAATTGTTCAAATTTGTTTTCCTTTATAACAGTGGGGCAAGTGCTTTTCTTATAACTGTCTTGGTTCATAAAAACTTTAAGACAATAAAAAAATAAGAATATAAAATAAATGAGGACTAAGGGGAAGGATAAATATGGCAAAGGTAAGTATGGAAAATGTATACCTGTGGAATAAAAATTTGACTGAAGGCTTCCTAGTGACTAGAGCAAAGAGGAAAATCCCATTTGGTTATGTGATTTAAAAAAATGAAGTTTTTTAGGAGGAGCTCAGTTGTCCCTGGTGTTAAGAACAGAAGTGAGTTTTCTCACAGTTACTTATAAAAAGTATTTTGAGCTCTGATGATCAGGTTCCTAAAATGCCCTGCAGTGACTGCGGCTGAATTGCGTCGGACCTCTTTGTATAACGTCCCTCATTCTTGGCATTTTGCCAAAGTATAATTCTATAAAGGGAAAGAAATAACCTCCAGGCAATCTGCCATTTACACTATTTATTTTCAACTGAAGTTTTGCGAAATATTGAGCAGCACAGAGTTAGAGGTCATCTCTGATAAGTACCTGGAATGCAACTCTTCTCAGCAGATGGGAAAGTGCAAAGCCACAGGCTTGCAACAGTTCACTAAGCTGGGCAGAAATGACATTCCATTATAAATATGAAAAGGAAGCCCAGAGATATGTGGGCTGGAAGAAAAGGTCACCCACCTTGCCATGTAGAGAGGCAAGTGCATCAAAGAAGATGTAGAAAGTTTGAGAGGAAGGGGAAGAAAAAAATGAACAATAATTTTATTAACTTAAGATAACCACTAGTCACACTTTTGTATATTTCCTTCTCTTTTTTTTGTCCTCCTAGTGGGTGATGTTAACAATCAGAGTATGCACACAGGCTGGGTGCAGTGGCTCACACCAGTAATGTCCGCACTTTGGGAGGCTGAGGTGGGAGGCTGTGGTGAGCCCAGGAGTTCAAGGCTGTGGTGAGTTGTGATAGCACCACTGCACTCCAGCCTGGGTGACAGAGCAAGACCCTTCCCCCGACCCCCCGCAAAAGACTAGGCATACAATTTTATAAATCATTTTTCACTCAGTTAAGCACCATAAAATTAGTTATTATAGTTTGTTTTATAGGGATTTTTGGGCTGCTGTAATATAATCCCCATCATGGCTTCTGACCTTCTATAAAATGTATCATATACCCCCTGCCGTGAGCAAGTGATGCTTTAGGAAAATTAGGAAAAGAGTCTGTTTAAATAGACTGGGAATCAATAAAGAGGCCAGAGGGGATGTAGGAGGTGAGAGCTGCGTGTGGGGAGTTATTCAGCAGAAACAGAGAATCAGAAGGGGAAATGACTGGGAGAACATAAGCCCCAAGAAAATTTACTAACCACATGGGGCTTCCCATGAATGTGGCATTAGTGATTCAATTTTATCTCAAGACGGAACAAGTGCACCTTTTGTAATGTTTTTAAAAATATAAACGTGCCTAAGTTCTGCCCATTCATAAAAAGAGGTAGAAATAGAACAGTGGTGGGTCATGACAATACGGGAGTACAATTTGGCAAGATTTTTCTCTTTTAAAAGCAGCTTTCCAGAAATCACATTTTTCCATAGTCAAGGATTTCTCTTTTTTGGAGGGGGTGTGGCGGGTAGCAAAAGTAATATTACTTTTTTTTTGAGATGGTGTTTCGCTCTATCACCCAGGCTGGAGTGCAGTGGTGTGATCTCGGCTCACTGCAACCTCTGCCTCCTCAGTTCAAGCGATTCTCCTGCCTCAGCCTCCTGAGTAGCTGGGACTACAGGCACGCACCACCAGGCCCAGCTAATTTTTTGTACTTTCAGTGGAGACGGGGTTTCACCATGTTGGCCAGGCTGGTCTCGAACTCCTGACCTCAGGAGATCTACCTGCCTCGGCCTCCCAAAGTGTTGGGATTACAGGCAGGAGCCACCAAGCCCGGCCAGTAATCTGTTACTTACAGAGGAAGACTGGTGTTTACACTCAAATCAGCCCCATATACGGACACTTCTTAATTATCTACTGCTTACTTTGTTAGATTTTGTATCTCTCCTTCCCCAAATAGAAATGTTTCTGATGCTTAAATACAACCACAAAGTCATTGAAGACGTATCTTGAATGACCATTAGGTTCTGATATTCCTTCTTTGACCTTGTACAGACTTTTTTCTCCCCTTATTGTTTTGAAATGTGTCACTTTTTTCTTTGCTACTTTGAATTACCTTCTGTTCCAGGAAGGGACGGGTAAATACATTTTCTTCAATCGTGGTAGTTTTCTGCTGGCCAGATGTTGTGCTAAAATTCTACCTTCTCCAGGGACTAAAGTGTGCCTATTGAATGAGGAGGCTAATCTTTTTTTCTTTTTATCATATGTGGCGTATAGGAATCAGCCCCACTGTGTATGATGATTGCTTTGTCCTCCGACAGCCTTCAAAAGTACTGGAAGGGAATCTGTCAGTTGATTGTCTCAGACAATCCCTTTCTGCACTAAGAGATTATGTCTTCTAAAGAAATTCAACCAAATGTGACTTTAGCCATCTAAAATCTTCTTCTCCCAATAAATGGGTTTAAGTATCTGAAAAGACACAATGAAATTAGAGACTTCCAATTGATTTAATTAAGCAGCTGGGATTAATGAGAGGATGTATTCTTCCTGCAGTTATAAAGTCTCTTCCATTCTCTAGTATTCAGTTAATGAAAGGAAATAATATATATTTGGAATTTTTTCTTCTCTCCAATACTGCAAATTTTATAAGCTGCTAGTTTCACTACTGGATATTAAAGTCTTATAAGGAAAAAAAAAAACTTTTTTATATCAAAAGGGAATGGATTTTGTGTTTGTAGCACAACAGGTAGTCTGCCACTAGGTGGTATGTTTCCTTATTGCCCATACTTAGGTTTCGGAGATGTAAATGCAGTATAGGTACCCCATCATACAAAAGTTCGATTTCCTGAAAAATTCATAATTTAACTGTAAAGAGAATTCTCTTTCTTTATTGGCTCCTATTTTAAAGCCAGAATAACATTTCCTTACTGAACTATATAAATGCATTGAAAGTGTCTGATGGGAGGTTCTGGTGTTGACCAGGTCCCTGGAATTCTGGGAACATGGGTGGAATTTACCCATCGACTGTAATTCTCTTCTCTCCTTTGGAGCCTCTGGTAGTACTTCCTAGAAGGACTTCTCTGGGTCCTTCCCTGTATCCAAAGAATTTCTGTCTCATATCTGTGGCTTCTAGAACTTTATCTTTGTTTATCCCTTACTTTGAGTACTTACAACCTCTGACAGAGCTGAGTTCCATGTCATTTCACCATAGGGTTTACTAAGCGCCTCATAGAGCCTTTCAGATGGAAGTTTCCTCCCCTTCTTCATCAGTCTCACTCCCTCTCTTTCATTTTTCCCCTCTAGTCCTACCCTTCTCTCTCTCCCACTCCTTTGCCCTCCTTCAGTCTCATCATCCTTTTGGTTTCTTCTTTTTTTAAAAATAACAATGCCATGTAAAATTTAATTAACAGTTTATACCCCCAATTTTATTTTTTTAATAAAAGAAAACATAACAAATACAATTAAAGTCCTTTTTGATGCTCAGGCTCCATTCTCTTCCTCTTGCTCTATTAAATATCTCACAAAGCCAGAAGATCCATCTGATGACCCTTTGCACAGCTGTGTTACCAGAAGCCTCATGGAAGGCTGTTCTCTTGCTTTAGGTCATTAATTTATTAGATGTTGATGGGGGTGCTGTGCTAAATGGGGGCAGTGAGTAGTCCAGAAGCAAATTTAGTGAATATCTACTCTTACCCAAATTGTATGGGAAAATAAGTAGATTTGATGTGCCATGGGGTAAACTTGTGAGGAAGAATCAAGTGCAGGAGACTTTAGCAGAATTAGTGACTGCTCCTAATTCCCATTTCCTTTCCAGGAAACCTGACTTGGGTCTTCAGCATTCCTGATCTCATTCTTCATAGTTCTTTTTTTTAAATGGTTTTAATGTCTATATATCTAACCCTGGCCTCATGGCTGTTTTTTGATTTTCTGGCTATGTGATGGTTTGAATTTGATGTTCTTAAATCTACACCATCCCCAAGCTCTGCCTAATTTAGTTGAAGACACAATCAATGGGCTCAGATACAGTCTCCTCATCCTAACCCATCAGGGCAAACTTGAAGGTAGACAGAGGTTGGCTATCTAACTGACTGAAATGTTGACTGTGCCCCTAGATCTGCACAGCTTTGTCCCATTATTGCCAATTTTCCCATCCCTAAGGGTAAGTGGGTACCCAAGAAGAAAGGCACCAAAACTTAGCAGTGCCAGGGAACCTAGAGCCTGAGGTGTCAACATCAACTCGTTGCCTACCAAGACAGATCTTAGTGGGAGGCATGTTGAAATTGGCCACAGTTCCAAGGTTCTCTTCTAGGTCCTCTCTTGGTATTGAGTCTGGGACCTGAAGCCACTGTCATCATTGATAGTGACACAGATAATGAGACTGACGATGCTGGGCTAGTGCTGGGTGTATGTGTGGACACTCTAGTCCTGGCTAGACTGGGTCCGCCACCTTCATTGTATGTGCAGTGGTGCATTTGTAAGCTTTTTATGAGCTTCTTGTCCTTCTCCTCCTTCTCCTTCTCTTCCTTTTCCTCTTCCTCCTCCTCCTCCTCCTTCTTATTCCTTTTTTTTTTCTTGAGACAAGGTCTTACTGTGTTACCCAGGCTGGAGTGCAGTGGTACTAACATGACTCACTGCAGCCTTGACCTCCTGGGCTCAGGCAGTCTTCTTGCTTCAGCCCGCCGAGTAGCTGGGACTACAGGCGTGCATTACCATTCCTGCTTATTTTTGTACTTTTTGTAGAGACAGGGTTTTGCCACATTGCCTAGGCTGGTCTTGAACTTCTGGGCTTAAGCGATCCTCCCTCTTTGGCCTCCCAAAGTGCTGGAATTACAGGCGTGAGCCATCATGCCTGGCCTGTTTTGCTTCTTTTAACCATTCTTCCTTCAGCTTCTTTCCATTACTTTTTTCCTTCTCTCTTTGCCTTGACTTGAGTATCTGCTTGGTTTTCTGTCCTATGCTGTATCTGGTTAACTTGTCCTCTCAGCTGTGAATTGTAGTGACACATAAATGGGGAAATTAAAAATATTGATCAGCCTTGTATAAAGCCTGCCAAAATTTTCATCATCCCTTCTCACTTTGACCGAATACCAGGGAAATTATGCGATGGGTAATAGCCTCCCACAAGCATCTGAGATTCGAGGCTTATGCTGTAGATGGTACTTGCTGTGGGGGAAAAGACTTGATGTAGTCCATGAAAAATAATAAAACTAAATAACAATCATCTCTTTGTTTTTACATGTTCCATTTTTAGCTTTCTTTGGTCTTATTACTCCCTAGTGATTGGACTTGTGGTCCTGAGGAAGAGTAATTGATCCACTTTCTCTCTGTGCTGTTAAGCCACCTCTATTCAGGATTAAGTTATAGTGTTTGAGGGCGTTTAACCCCAATTTCATGCTTTCTAAGGAAAACAAACATAAAACATCAAACAAAGTGAGACTGAAATGAAAACTTTCCTCATCCTACTAGAAGTTAGAAGATCCTCAGAGTTCAAATTTCCAGCCAGACAGCTCAGTAAGTGCCTCTTCCTGGCAGCAGCAAGAATATGAGTCAAATGTCACTAGAGCATCTGTCTGGATTCTAATGCCAGTTCTAGCATTTACCAGCTGGGGGTCATATAATCCCTTAAAACCTCCTTTTCCTCATGTGTAAAATGGGGGTTGATGAAACAAACTATCTTAAGTTGTTATGCTGTTTTATGATAGCAAAGAGGTTGGCATAGAATTAGCACTCAGGTGTGGCCGCCTCACAGTTACTGTTCTTCTGCCTCCTCTCTTTCTCCCACTCCTCTCCTTCCTCCTACAGTGGTTCACAACACAGCCCTGTCATGGGGCTGCCTGCATTTGATCTTGGTCCCACCCATTCCTCCTATTTGGTTCAGAACAGAACCGTCCACCTTTCTGAGGTCACTTTTGCATCTCAGAATTGATGATGATGCTGATAATATACCTACCCAAGTTCATTTAAAGTTGTAACATAGTGCTTGAAGTATAGTAAATGTTCAATAGTTATTTGTTATTATAGCATGATTATTAATATTTTCTCCCAGAGCAAAGTCTTAAATCCCTGCTGAATTTCTGGGGTCTGGCAGAGTTGAGATGGGGATAGGTTAAACTATAAAGTTTAGATGAACAGTCAGCAGCTTTTCTGAAATGACAGTATTGTCTTGATTTGTTCATTTAAATATAAGTGAGGTCTCAAGTCATCTCTAAGTTTCTTTCATTGTAGCATACTCCCCATCTCCCCCTATTGTCCTGGGATGATGACAGTGAGATGGAGCTGCTTTAGACCCTTCACAGAAGCTGCTGATCCTGCAAGGCCGCAGACAGGTTCTTTTTTCTGGACTTCTCCACCTCCCCCTCTCCTCTTGCTCCACAATGTGAATAGACCCGAGGGGCATCACCACTTGGGGTGTTGCCAGCCAGCCCCTTTGCTGTTTTAGAGTTAGTGGGAATTAGGCAGACAATTGTTTGAAAGCAAAAACAAGATCTCAGGATTGGTGCTGGGGAAAAGCCAGCTTGTAGAGCAGGTGAGAAGTGCTCAGAGACAAACTGCCTGTTGTGTAGGTTATGGTGAGCTCATTTACATGTCGCTCCTTTGCTAGGCCTCCCTAAAATACAATCTATAGCCCATTATCTTTGCCCTTAACACATGTAGGCTCTCTAATCACACGGCTTTTAGTTTGGCTGTTTCCATGCACTAATTAGGCTGACCTTAATCCATATAAGCTGTAATATTCCTCTGTGTGTCTCATGGTAACTACCCACCACTTCCTTTTAGCGTATTCAAGCCTCATGACTTGAATAGTAGAAGTTCAAGTCTAGCTCCCCCAAATCATTGATCAAGAGCCCCTTTTCTTACTCATGGCTGACAAGTTAATAGCGAGAGGCTCTTACACTACAGAGGTAGTAGCGTGGTCAGGTTCTCCTCCTAAATTCTCAGCCTGGCATGGAAGTGGAGGCTTTTCTCTTCCATCTTTTGTGTGGCATGGTGACTCAGACTGGACTCTTGTCCATACCCAACAGCGTCTGTGTATGTTTTCTGAAATGCTTTAAATTAAAGGGTTATACAAGTCATTACGCCAAGTCATCAAAACAGCAATTAACTCAATAACCATGACATGAAGCCAGCTGTCTCCTTTGGGAATGTAAAATTGAAAACCAATGCTACAGTGTGCTTGGCTCAGCCATGAACTCCCATGAAGCAAAACTAAATATTGCAAATGTAAATGTTGTAAATATTTACATTCAGAGAGGCAATGTACTAGATTTCTTTTTGGGAGGAAGATGATTGGAACAAAGGGAAACAAACAGAAGAGAAGTAAAAGTATCTATGCCTAGGGGAATATCTTTACAAATGAATATCTACAACGTTGTTGTTTATTATATCACAGATTATTTAGTATATTTAACAAATTGAGAAACAGTGCTGGTTAAATTTCCCCTAGTATGTTAACATCCTTGACAATAATAGTATAGAAAATTGGGCTAATCTTGTTATACATTCTGACTACATACAGTTATACTTATTTTAGAATTACATTTTGAGATTAAATTATATTTTATATAAAATAAAAGAGCTCATTTCATAAAGAAGCTATGGAAACTTAAAAAGTATTTTGAGAACTACGTCCCCAACTTATTGACCTCATCATTTAATGATGAAAACCTACATTTTTCTTCAAACTAGAAGTCCCTATACTCAGTTCATATGGCAGCAATCAGATTAGGGTTTTCTAAACAAATGAAGGATCCGCAAATGCTACAACCAAAGACTTTGGAAAGAAATGTTTGCTTTTCTGATTATAAAATTAACATGTATATAGATTATTCAAAAAATACATAAAGTATAAAAATAAACATTACCAATGTAATCACACCATAAGACTACTGTTAATACTTTGCTACTACTACCTTAATGTTCTTACTTTGCTTTTTTGTATGCATTTTTCATATAATTGTATTTATGCCATAATATATACACTTGTATTCTACTTTTATATAAACTTCATTAGTGGTTTCTCATTTTTGAAATTTTTATTTGAAAATATTTAATGCAAATGTGTCAGGCTATTTAATTATATGGTTATTGGATGTTTTTACTACGGATGTTGCAGTGAACATTTCAGTATATTAATCTTTGATTCTTTGCCTGTTTCTTTAGAGTATATTCTTAGAAAGAGAGTCAATTGTTTGGGCATATGAGATATTGCCAAATTACATTTTAGACAGATGATACTAATTTTTACTCAGTGTTTCTGTGTGCTCCAACTTGACTGCATCTTCAACACTGTTGAGTATTATTTTCTTCATCCAATGGTTCTCAACTCTGGCTTCACTTTGGAATCAACACAGGGGCAACAAACAAACAAATAGACATGTCTATGCCTGGGCTCTACCCCAAACCAATTAAATTAGAATTTTTAAGCAGTGGGATTGCCAATGCATCTGTAATTTTAAAAGCTCCCAATGACTCCAGTTGATAGAAAGGGTTCAGAACCATTTTGCTAACTGTGTAAATGAAAAATATTCTTCTTCAACACCCTTTTGGTATCAGGGTACTTAGAATTTAAGTAGTATATGTTTTGTCTCATTAGCTTGAAAAATATACTGTGAAATTATGTTCATGGCAAAAATATTTTGCCTCAATTGGATTTTCATATACATGGAAAAAGTAAGGACAAATAGCATGCCCTACCCCCCATAGCCTTACCATATTGTCAATTAGTTCTTAGAAAAGCTTTGTAGAGCCCTTTCCACTTTTTCATATTTCATCTTTAAGTTTTATATTTGAAATTCTTTAAGAAGTAGTAAATGCCACTTGTCTTGTCTTTGTCATCACTCTTCAATTGATTATGAAATATGTAATTTATTTAGGCATTTTCAATACCAGGACATGCATTGTCAAATGCAAGGGTTTCTTCAGTGTCTTAGTGTGGCATTATTTACCCATATCTTATTGTTTGGTAGATTAAAATACTAAAGAAGACTGTAATTGCCTGTTACTTTGGCCTGCCAGTTTTGAGGAAGGTTCAGTGAAGCTCCAGATATGATCTGAGTCCTGCTTTTGATTGAGTTAGTCTAGGGAAGCCCTTTTCACTCATCCTGCTAATATATGCTGATGTGTATTGTTCTGTTCTTTCTTGAAATTATTTTCGTATGTGTATGAAATAAAGGAAGAGAATGTTTCCTTCTCTTCTCTATTGATCTTACTTCAAAATCTGATGCCACATATTTACTATGTGATCTTCCTAAAGGTTCTCATTTCCTCATTTCTATCATGCCTCCAGCCCTACCTCTTGTTCTTCCCCAAGAAAGAGAATTCCCTTGTGCACCTGTCCAAATATTCACTTCTCCATACTCTCTTGCAGCTGAGAGTAGTGATATGACAAAATTCTGTCCAATTATATGTAAACTGAATTCTACTGAGAGCTTTGGGGAAGAGGCTCGTTTTCTGAATAAAGGCATACTGATACTGGAACCCTCTTCTCTAACTTCTAGGCTTGAATTCACATGTGATGCCTGGACTTTGGTGGCCACTTTGCAACCATAAGGTAATGGAACTGACAGAAAAATCAACAGAATGCTGGAGATTCCATCTCTGCCATCTTTGACCTCCTGAACCAACACTAACTGTTGCCCACCTGCAGCCTTCTTGCATGAGGAAAATACACCCTTGGTTAAGTCAGTGTTAGATGGCTTTTTTGTTACTTTCAGCAGAAAGCATTTCTGGTTCACCCAAATACTAGTCAATGTCACATTTAGCTATTGATTATAGCTTGCCATTTTATAAATATTCCATGTAAGAATGGAATTAAAAGGCCAAGGCTGTTCCTAAATGGGATGAGGCCCACCTACTTTATCTTCCTTTTATTTTCTTCACCCTAGTGGCAATGCTCGGTCTTGGGCAAAGAACTAGGGAAAATCGTTGCTTCTTAGTGTTGTCTGTTCCTGATTGTTTCTGCCTGATATATTTGGGATGTGCACCCTCTTCAAATCTCATGTTGAAATGTGACCTCCAATTTGGAGGTGGGTCTGGGAGGTGTTTGTTCTGAGTCCTGCTTTTGATTGAAGCAGGGAGAAGTGGGAGGTATTTGGGTCATGGGGGTGGATCCCTCATGAATGGCTTGATGGCCTCCTAATGATAGTGAGTGAGTTCTTGCTCTGGTAGTTCATTCAAAAGCTGGTTGTTTAAAATAGTCTGGCAACCCCCTCCCCAATCTATCTTGCTTCCTCTCTTGCCACGTGATAGATCAACTTCCCCATCACCTTCCACCATGATTGCAAGCTCTCTGAGGTCCTCACTAGAAGCGGATGCCAGCACCACACTTCCTATACAGCCCACAGAACTGTGAGCTAAAATAAACCTCTTTTCTTTGCAAATTATCCGGTCTCAGATGTTCCTTTATAGCAATGAAAATGGACTAATGGAGAAAATTGTTACCAATGAGTGGGGTGTTGCTATAAAGATACCTGAAAATGTGGAAGCAGTTTTGGAACGGGGTAATGGGCAGAGGTTGGAAGAGTTTGGAGGGCTCAGAAGAAGACAGGAAAATGAGGGAAAGTTTGAAACTTCTTAGAGATTGGTTAAATAGTTGTGACAAAAATTCTGATATAAATATGGACAGTGAAGGCTGGACTAATGAGGCCTCAAATGGAAATGAGGAGCTAAGTGGGAACTGAAGCATAGATCACCTATGTTATGCCCTAGCAAAGAACATGGTTGCATTGTATCCATGACCTAGAGCTTTGTGGAAACTTGAGCTTAAGAGTGATGTCCCACGGTATCTGGTGAAATAAATTTCTAAGCAGCAAAGCATTCAAGAAGTGGTGTGGCTGTTTCTAACAGCCTATGATAAGATATGGGAGTAAAGGAATAACTTAAAGTTAGAACTTATATTTAAAAGGGCAGCAGAGCATAAACTTTTGGAAAATTTGCAGCCTAGTCATGTGATAGAGAAGGAAAGAGCATTTTCAGGCAAGGAACACAAGCAGGCTATGCAGCAACCACTTGCTAGAGACATTAGCTTGACTGAATGGGAGCCAAGTGCTAATATTCATGACAATGGGAGAAAGACCTTGAAGGCATTTCAGAGATCTGAATGGCCCCATCACAGGCCCAGGGGCCTAGGAGGAAACAATGGTTTCAGGGATCAGGTTCTGGGTCCTGCTGCCCTGGTCATCCTTGGGATACTGCCTCCTGCATCCTGACTGCTCCTGTTTCAGCCATGGCTCAAATGGCTCCAGCTACAGCTGGGGCTACCACTCCTGAGAGCACAAGCTGTAAGTCTTGGCAGCTTCCACATGATGTTAAGTCTGCAGGCACACAAAATGCCAACATGAAAGGAGCTTGGCAGATTTTCCCTAGATTTCAGATGTATCAAAGTCTGGGTGCCTAGGCGGAAGCCTGCTACAGTGGTGGAACCCTGCAAAGAGCCTCTACTGGGGCAGTGCCAAGGGGAAATGTGGGGTTGGAGCCCTCACACAGAGTCCCCACCAGGGTATTGCCTAGTGGAGCTGTGGAAACAAATCTCTCACTCTCCAGACACCAGAATGGTAGAGCCACTGGCAGCTTGCACCCTCAGCATGAAAAGGCTTCGGGTACCAGATTCCAAACTGTGAAAGCAGCCACAGAGGCAGAGCTGCCCAAGACCTTGGGAGCCCACCTGTTGCACTAGTGTGTCCTGTATGCAGAACATTGAGTCAAAGGAGATTATGTTGGAGCTTTAAGATTTAATGAATACCTTGCTGGGTTTCAGACCTGCATGAGGTTTGTTGTCCCTTTTTTTTTGGCTGATTTTTTCCTTTTGGAATGGGAATGTCTACCCAATGTCTGTACCACCATTGTATCTTGGGAGTAAATAACTTGTTTTGATTTTATAGGCTCATAGGTAGAAGGAACTTGGTCTTAAGTCTCAGGTGAGACTTTGGACTTTGAGGTAATGATGGAATGAATTAAGACTTTGGAGGACTATTGGGAAGGATGATTGTATTTTGCAGTGTGAGAAGAACATGAGATTTGGGGGGCCAGGGGCAGAATGATACAGTTTGAATGTGTGTCCCCTCTACATCTCATGTTGAAATGTGACCTCCAATGTTGGAGATGGGCCTGGTGGGAGGTGTTTGGGTCATGGGGGCAGGTTCCTTATGAATGGCTTGCTGTCATCCCCACAGCAATGAGTGAGTTCTTGCTCTAGTGGTTCAAGCGAGATCTGGTTGTTTAAAAGACCCTGGCACCTGCCCCTGCCTTTTTCCCTCTCAAGATATGATACACTGGCTCCCCCTTTGTCTTCCACCATGATTGTAATTAGCTCCCTGAGGCCCACACCCAAAGCAGATACCAGAACCACACTTCCTGTACATCCCACATAACTGTTAGCCAAAATAAGCCTCTTTTCTTTATAAATTACCCATTCTCTGGTATTCCTTTATATTAATAAAAACTAACTAACATATTGCCTTATTCCAGTAAGTCACCTTGATTCAGCCTAAAGCTATGTAGGCCTGATTCAAATAGAAACAAATGGTGGAGAGTGATTGTCTATAACAACTTCTTCAAACTTTCAGCTTTGAATTGTGGCCCACAAACATAGAGAATGATAGGTATTTGTTTCCTAATTACCATTGTTTCTTGTAGATATCTCTCCTCTAAGTCCTGGTAAGGTGAGGAGGCTGATCTTGGTACCTTTTGCCACCTAACTACCAGTATACTACTCTGATTTTGACACAATGATTGCAACAGTTTGGGTAATGAATGTAATTTGAGGTTACATAGATTTATTCTGTGCTGGAAACTCTTATGCCAGTGCCTTAATTGATTTTGTTGGAGTGAGGTCAAGGCCTTGGGTATACAAGGCAATTAATACCTTTAGGCATTTTGCATCAATCACTGGAGCATCATCAATTTTTGATCAACTATGTGATGTACATATTTACTGAACACAAGTAGTTATGATTTATGTGCATTCAACTGAGGGATGGCCAAGAAAATGCAAATTGTTTGAAGTTAAACAGAAATCGATCAAATGTTCAGTCATTGCTATGACAGCTAAGTGTTGAACCAAGTTGCAAAATAAAGGCAAACTTAACCTCTTACCTCTGTATAATAATCACAAGGTTTACCTAGTCCAGATTTTTAGCTGAGAGATTTTCAGGCGGGTTTTGCATTGTTTTCTGGCTGTGCACTATTGTTTCTCTTAAGATATGTAGGGATGCATAGAACTGGTCAGCATTTTGCCACTACATAATGCTTTATTCATCTTAAATATGTGAAAGTAAAAGGCAAAAATATGTAATTACAATTCTGGGCTTGAACTAAAATACTGAAAGAAAGACTTGGTTTACTTGTGACCAAAAATCACTATGTTCATCTTCTTTTTCAGATGTAACATGTACTAGATCATGAAAGCAGTTATGAAAAAGAGCTTTATTTGAAGCCTAACTCATATTACTTGCTTACTCGTGCACACTCTTTACATAACCTTGTCATCATGATTCTAGCTCCACCTGATGGGAACAGAAACTGATGATGGCTAGAAGGGAGCCTTGTAGAATGTTATTTCCTACCAAAGTATCTAGAAAAAGGTTGCAAAGGAAACCCTGAGTACATCCTTTGCAGACTGGCACTTTTTTTTAATTTTAATTTTTATTTTTCTGTAAGTTATTGGGGTACAGGTGGTGTTTGGTTATATGAGTACATTCTTTAGTGGTGATTTGTGAGGTTTTGGTGCACTCATCACCCGAGCAGTATACACTGAACCATATTTGTTGTCTTTTATCCCTTGCCCCCTTCCCACTCTCCACCCCCAAGCTCCCAAAGTCCATTGTATAATTCTTATGCCTTCACTTCCTCATAGCTTAGCCTCCACATATCAGCGAGAACATACGATGTTTGGTTTTTCATTCCTGAGTTACTTCAGTTAGAATAATAGTCTCCAATCTCATCCAGGTCACTGTAAATGCTTTTAATTCATTTCTTTTTATGGCTGTGTAGTATATATGGATATATATATCACATATATATGTGATATATATACACACACATCTATATATGGATATATATGTCATATATGTATATATGGAGATTATATATGTATATATGGATATATATATCACATATATGTATATATGGATATATATATCACATATGTATATATGGATATATATATCACATATATGTATATATGGATATATATATCACATATATGTATATATGGATATATATATCACATATATGTATATATGGATATATATATCCATATATGTATATATGGATATATATATGTGATATATGTACACACACACACACATATATGTATATATATATATATGTCAATGTTTCTTTATCCATTTGTTGATTGATGGGCGTTTGGGCTGATTCCACGATTTTGCAATTGTGAATTGTGCTGCTATAAACATGCGTGTGCAAGTATCTTTTTTGAATAATGACTTATTTTCCTCTGGGTAGATACCCAGTAGTGTGAGTACTGGATCAAATGGTAGTTCTACTTTTATTTCTTTAAGGAACCTTCACACTGTTTTTCACAGTGGCTGTACTAGTTTACATTCCCACCAGCAGGGCAGAAGTGTTCCCTGATCACTGCATCCACACCAACATCTACTGTTTTTTGATATTTTGATTACAGCCATTCTTGCAATAGTAAGGTGGTATCGCATTGTGGTTTTGATTTGCATTTCCCTGATCATTAGTGATGTTGAGCATTTTTTCATATGTTTGTTGTCCATTTGTATATCTTCTTTTGAGAATTGTCTATTCATGTCCTCAGGCCATTTTTTGATGGGATTGCTTGTTTTTTCTTTCTGATTTGTTTGAGCTCATTGTAGATTCTGGATATTAGTCTTTTATTAGATGTGTAGATTGTGAAGATTTTCTCCCACTCTGTGGGTTGTCTCTTTACTCTGCTGACTGTTCCTTTTGCCATGCAAAAGCTCTTTAGTTTAATTGGGTCCCAGCTATTTATCTTTGTTTTTATTATATTTGTTTTTGGGTTCTTGGTCATGAAATCGTTGCCTAAGCCAACGTCTGGAAGGGTTTTTCCAATGTTATCTTCTAGAATTTTTATAGTTTCAGGTCTTAGGTTTAAGTCCTTAATCTATCTTGAGTTGATTTTTGTATAAGGTGAGAGATGAGGATCCAGTTTCATTTACATGTGGCTAGCCAATTATCCCAGCACCATTTGTTGAAAAGGCTGTCCTTTCCTGACTTTATGTTTTTGTTTGCTTTGTTGAAGATCAGTTGGCTGTAAGTATTTGGGTTTATTTCTGGGTTCTCTATTCTGTCCCGTTGGTCTATGTGCCTATTTTTATACCAGTACCACACTATTTTGGTGACTATAGCCTTATAGTATAGTTTGAAATTAGGTAGCGTGATGCCTCCAGATTTGTTCTTTTTGCTTAGTCTTGCTTTGGCTATGTGGGCTGTTTTTTGGTTCCATATATGAATTTTAGAATTGTGTTTTCTAACTCTGTGAAGAATGATGGCGGTATTTTGATGGGGATTGTGTTGAATTTGTAGATTGCTTTTGGCAGTATGGTCATTTTCACAATATTGATTCTACCCATCCATGAGCATGGGATATGTTTCCATTTGTTTGTGTAATCTATGATTTCTTTCAGCAGTGTTTTGTAGTTTTCCTTATAGAGGTCTTTTGACTCCAGTGTTAGATATATTCGTAAGTGTTTTATTTACTTATTTATTTTTGCAGCTATTGTGAAAGGGGTTGAGTTCTTGATTTGATTCTCTGCTTGGTCACTGTTGGTGTATAGAAGAGCTACTGATTTGTCTCCATTAATCTTGTATCTGGAAACTTTGCTGAATTCTTTTATCAGTTCTAGGAGCTTTCTGGAGGAGTCTTAAGGGTTTTCAAGGTAAATGATCATATTGTCAGCAAACAGTGACAGTTTGACTTCCTTTTTACTGATTTGGATGCCCTTTATTTCTTTCTCTTGTCTGATTGCTCTGGCTAGGACTTCCAGTACTGTGCTGAAGAGGAGTGGCGAGAGTGGGCATCCTTGTCTTGTTCCTGTTCTCAGAGGGAATGCTTTCAATTTTTCCCTATTTAGTATCATGTTGGCTGTGGGTTTGTCATAGATGGCTTTTATTACATTAAGATATGTCCCTTGAATGCTGGTTTTGCTGAGGCTTTTAATCATAAAAGGATGTTGGATTTTGTCAAATGTTTTTCCTGCATCTATTGAGATGATCATGTGATTTTTGTTTTTAATTCTGTTTATGTCGTGTATCACATTTATTGACTTGTGTATGTTAAACCGTCCCTGCATCCCTGGCATGAAACCTACTTTATCATGGTGGATTATCTTTTTGATATGTTGTTGGATTTGGTTAGCTAGTATTTTGTTAAGGATTTTAGCATCTATGTTCATCAAGGATATTGGTATGTAGTTTTCTTTTTTGCTTGTATCCTTTCCTGGTTTTGGTATTAGGGTGATGCTGACTTCATAGAATGAATTAGTCAGGGTTCCTTCTTTCTCTGTCTTGTGGAATAGTGTCAAAAGAATACCAATTCTTCTTTGAATGTCTGTTAGAATTCTGCTGTTAATCTGTCTAGTCCTGGACTTTTTTTTTTGTTGGTAATTTTTAAATTACCATTTCAGTCTCACTGCTTGTTATTGGTCTGTTGAGGGTGTCTAATTCTTCCTGATTTAAGCTAGGAGGGTTGTGTTTTTCTAGGAATTTATCCATCTCTTCTAGGTTTTCTAGTTTATGTGTGTAAAGGTGTTCATAGTAGCTTTGAATGATCTTTTATATTTCAGTGGTGTCAGTTGTAACATCTCCTGTTTCATTTCTTAGTGAGGTTAGTTGGATTTTCTCTCTTCTTTTCTTGGTTAATCTTGGTAATGGTATATCAATTACATTTATGTTTTCAAAGAACAAGCTTTTTGTTTCATTTATCTTTTGTATTTTTTGTTTGTTTGTTTCAATTTCATTTAGTTCTTCTCTGATCCTGGTGATTTCCTTTCTTCTGCTAGGTTTGGGTTTGGGTTATCTTGTTTCTCTAGTTTATTGAGATGTGACCTTAGATTATCTGTTTGTGCTCTTTCAGACTTTTTGATGTAGGCATTTAGGGCTAGGAACTTTCCTCTTAGCACTGCATTAGCTGTATTCCAAAGGTTTTGATAGGTTGTGTCATTATTGTCATTCAGTTTAAAGAATTTTTAAAATTTCCACCTTGATTTCATTTTTGACCCAATGCTCATCCAGGAGCAGTTATTTAATTTCCATGTATTTACATGGTTTTGACAGTTCCTTTTGATTGATTTCCAGTTTTATTCCACTGTGGTCTGAGAGAGTGTTGGTATAATTTCAATTTTTTAAAAATTGATTGAGGCTCATTTTATGGCCTATCATATGGTCTATCTTGGAGAAAGTTCCATGAGCTGTTGAACAGATGAGTACTCTGTAGTTGTTGGATGAAATGTTCTCTATATATCTGTTGAGTCCATTTGTTCCAGGGTATTGTTTAAGTCCATTGTTTCTTTGTTGACTTTCTGTCTTGATGGCCTGTCTAGTGCTGTCAGTGGAGTATTGAAGTCCCCCACTATTATGGTGTTGCTATCTATCTCATTTCTTAGGTCAATTAGTAATTGTTTTATAAATCTGGGAGCTCCAGTGTTAGGTGCATATATGTTTAGGACTGTGATATTTTCCTGTTGGACAAGGCCTTTTACCACTATATAATGTCCCTCTTTGTCCCTTTTAACTGCTGTTGCTTTAAAGTTTGTTTTGTCTGGTATAAGAATAGCTACTCCTGCTTGCTTTTGGTGTCCGTTTGCATGAAATGCCTTTTTCTACCCCTTTACTTTAAGTTTATCTGAGTCCTTATGTGTTAGGTGAGGTTCCTAAAGGCAGAAGACAGTTGGTTTGTGAGTTCTTATCCATTCTGCTGTTCTGTATCTTTTAAGTGAAGCATTTAGGCCACTTACATTCAATGTTAGTATTGAAATGTGAGGTACTTTTGCATTAATCATGCTCTTTGTTGCCTGTCTACTTTGATTTTTTCATTTTGTTTTTGCTTTTTAGCTTGTATTTTTGTTTTATAGGTCTTGTGTGATTTATGCTTTAAAGAGGTTCTGTTCTGATGTGTTTCCAGGATTTGTTTCAAGATTTAGAGCTCCTTTTAGCAGTTCTTGTAGTCGTGGCTTGGTAATGCTGAATTCTCTCAGCATTTGTTTGTTTGAAAGTAACTGCATCTTTCCTTCACATATGATGCTTAGTTTCACTGGATACAAAATTCTCGGCTGATAATTGTTTTGTTTAAGGAGGCTGAAGATAGGGCCCCAATCCCTTCTACCTTGTAGGGCCTTTGCTGAGAAATCTGCTGTTAATCTGATAGGTTTTTCTTTATAGGTTACCTGGTGCTTCTATCTCACAGCTCTTAAGATTCTTTCCTTTGTCTTAACTTTGAATAACCTGATGACAATGTGCCTAGGTGAAGATATTTTTGTGATGAATTTCCCTGGTATTCTTTGTGCTTCTTGTATTTGCATGTCTAGGTCTCTAGCAAGGCCAAGGAAGTTTTCTTTGATTATTCCCCCAAATATGTTTTCCAAGCTTTTAGAACTGTCTTCTTCCTCAGGAACACCGATCATTCTCAGGTTTGGTCATTTAACATAATCCCAAACTTCTTGGAGGCTTTGTTCATATTTTCTTATTCTTTTTCTTTGTCTTTGTTGGATTAGGTTAATTCAAAGACCTCGTCTTTGGGCTCTGAATTTCTTTCTCCTACTTGTTCAGTTCTACTGCGAGACTTTCCAGAGCATTTCACGTTTCTAAAAGTGTGTCCAAACTTTCCTGAATTTTTGTTTGTTTTTTCTTTAAGCTATCTATTTCGTTGAATATTTCTCCCTTCACTTCTTGTATAATTTCTTGGATTTCCTTGCATTGGGCTTCACCTTTCTCTGGTCCCTTCCTGATTAGCTTAATAACTCACCTCCTGAATTCTTTTTCAAGTAAATCAGGGATTTCTTCTTGGCTTGGATTCATTGCTGGTGAACTAGGGTGAATTTTCGGGGGTGTTGACGAGCCTTCTTTTATCATATTAGCAGAGTTAGTTTTCTGGTTCCTTTTCATTTGGGTAGGCTCTGTCAGAGGGAAAGTCTAGGGCTGAAGGCTGTTGTTCAGATTTTTTTTTGTCCCACAGCGTTTTCCCTTGATGTAGTACTCTCCCTCTTTTCCTATGGATGTGACTTCCTGTGAGCCAAACTGCAGTGATTGTTGTCTTTCTTCTGGGTCTAGCCACCTAGTGAGTCTACCTGGCTCAGGGCTGGTACTGGGGGTTGTCTGCATAGAGTCCTGTGATGTGAACTGTCTACGGGTCTCTCAGCCATGGATACCAGTGCCTGTTCCAGTGGAGGTGGTGGTGGGTGCAATGAACTCCATTGAGTGTCCTTAGCTTTGGTGGTTTAATGCTCTATTTTTGTGCTGGTTGGCCTCCTGCCAGGAGGTGGCACTTTCCTGAAAGCATCAGATGTAGTAATATGGAGAGGGACTGGCAGTGGGTGGGGCCCTAGAACTCCCAAGATTATATGCCCTTTGTCGTCCACTACCAGGGTGGGTAGGTAAGGACCATCAGGTCAGGGCGGGGCTAGGCATGTCTGAGCTGTCTCTCTTTGGGCAGGTCTTGTTGCTGCTGCTGTGGGGGATGGGAGTGAGATTCCCAGGTCACTGGAGTTGTGTACCTAGGAGGATTATGGTTGCCTCTGCTGAGTCATGCAATTTGTCAGGGAAGTGGCAATCACAGCTGGCAATCACAGGCCTCACCCAGCTCCCACGCAAACCAAAGGGCCAGTGTCACTCCCACCATGCCCTCCACAGCAGCCCCAAGTCTGTTTCCAAGTGCAGGGAAGACGGGCTTGAAAACTTGCCTGAGGCTTTCTGCCTCCAAGGAGTATTTGGGGTATCTCCTGGGTCCTGCAGGAGCAGTCCGCTTCCTTCAGAGGTGGGTCCTCTCAGGATTGCTGGTTTGTTCTTATAGTCAATCTAGAGCTTTATCTGTACAATTTATTGATTTAAAATATGAGTATTGTTATAGACTGAATATTTATTTTCCCCAAATATGTTGACTACTAGGCCCAGTGTGATGGTGTTTAGGTGTGAAGCTTTGGAAGGTGTTACAGATCGACACATGAAATCAAGTAGTGACCTTTTCCAGAGAAAGGTTTTACTAATAAGGATTTTTACTTTCAATTCACTCATTCACTTTCAGCTTCCTTTGTGGCCAGGTAACTGGGTGCAAGCTTCAGCTTGACACCTTGATTTTAGATATATTAGAGATTTTTGTGATTTATCCTGTACTCCAGCCTTATTGGCATGTTCTAGGCATGTTTTCAGGTGAGAACTGGGTCAGGTCTCTGTGAGACTGGGTTGTGAATGAAGGAGAATATGTCCCTTTCTTGACTCTTCATGTCTTTTTAGAGGTGTTTTGATTTCTTCATAACACTCAGAGGTGCAGCCAAATAAATAAATAAATAAATGAAAGAATAAAAAAGGAAAATCAAACTTGATTCTAGAAGCCAGCTGCCAAATTTTGAAATAGCCCAAACTTAGGCTGGGCAGCAGCAATGATCAGCTGCAAAGGGACAGTGTTCTGTTCTGCCAACACCATAATCATTGAAGAGTCTTCCCCATGTTGTTGGGAAATAAACAAGTAATCCTTCTCTTACTTTTTTACAGATTGAGGATCTGGCAAGAGCTATCAAAATTCTCAGTCTCAGCAGCTCTTATTTAGACCCCATCCTGTATTCCTAATTAGGCCTCAGGTCTTTGCTCTGTTTTTGGCTTGCCAGAGAGAAAAGTGGCCAAGCCTTCTCACCTGGCTCGGCTGCAGGCTGAATCCCTCTTTTTCCAGTCTTTCCTTGTTAATTATCAGCACAGACAACCCCCAATGTGGTAAAACTCAATAAAACCCTCACAAGTCTCAAGCAATGAGGAAAAGAAGTTAAAAAAAAAAAAAAAGTCTGCCATGGAAACTAATTTTGTGTTTTTAATTAATTGCTCCAACTAGTCTCACTTTTTTCAGTTCCGCTACTCTATAACAATGTCAGCTGGGATACTTCTGGAAGTAGAAATTGCTGTAATGGTCAGGTACTTGTCAATTAAAACTCTTACTATGTGCAATTAGCTTCTCTTCATGTTTTCATGGCAACCCTGGAGAGTGTAACAGGCAGCATGGATATGGCCTTACCACCACTGCAATGAATACTGTCAATCCATTTCTATTCCTGTAATTTTGAGAGCATGCAAATTTATTATAGAGAAAAGCAAAGTAAGACCGTACAACCAATGATGCTTTACTCTACATTTGTGATAATATTAAAAGACCTAGTCTTTCCCCTTTGTTTATTACATTTTGACAAACAATACAAAGAGCATAGATGGTGGATAGTTAAGGGTTTACAGCAAAATGTCTTTCAAACATCTCAACTACCCACTTTAGAAGCATCTTTAACATATTGTTGATGTGAATATTTGTGATTGGCAGACTTATTCAGTCATTACAATCAGGCTTTATTTAAAATCACAAATAAGAAAGATGAGGTTAGACTACCTTTAATTATAAATCTGGAACCCATAAAACTTTTTTTCCCAAATATTCAGCCTTTTCCTTCTGTAGTCTAAAATTTTACAATGCGATATAATGTGCTTTTAAGTAGAGCTAGAGCAGTATGATAGTTATTGTATGATTACTGAATAATTAGAATTCTTTCTACCACAATCTATTTTTTAAAGTTATTTTGAATTATTAAAAACATACATAAAAGTGCACAAAACATGTAAATATCTAGCTCAATGAGTTATCAAAGTCAACCCCAGATCAAGAAGTAAAACACTGACAGAGGCCCAGAAGTCCTTCTCTTAGGTTCTCCCAGTCACTCCTTCATGCCTCAAAAAGGCTACTGCTTTGAAGAAATTGTTCCAGTGACATTCAACTTTGATTTTTATGGTTTGAGAAGATGGCTATTGTTCTCATTGCTTCTTTGAAAGTATATTAGTCAGAGTTCTCTTAGAGGGACAGAACTAATAGGAGATAGACAGATAGATAGATAGGTAGGTAGGTAGACAGATAGGGGAGTTTATTATTAGCTTACACTATCACAAGGTCCCACAATAGGCTGTCTGCAAGCTGAGGAGCAAGGAGAGCCAGTCCAAGTCCCAAAACCGAAGAACTTGGAGTCTGATGTTTGAGGACAGGAAGGATTCAGCACAGGAGAAAGATGCAGGCTGGGAGGCTAGGCTTGTCTCGTCACTTCACGTTTTTGTGACTGCTTTATATTCTCTGGTGGCTGATTAGATGGGGCCCATCCCATTAAGGGTGGGTCTGCCTTCCCCAGCCCACTGACTCAAATGTTAATCTCTTTTGGGAGCACTCTCACAGACACACCCAGGATCAATATTGCATCCTTCAATCCAATCAAGTTGACACTCAGTATTAACCATCACAGAAAGCAATTTTCTTTTTACTCTGGCTGTATTTAAATGTTCTCTCTTTATATCTGAGGTTCAATAGTTTTACCATGACGTGCCTAAAACTTATCTTCAAAGTTTTTCCTTTAAACTGATTCTTTAACCTGCTTGGAGTTCATAAAATTTCTTGAACCCACAATTTGTTGTTTTTCATCATTTTGGAAAATTCTCAGCTAATGTTTATTCAACTGCTGTTTTGGTGTCATTCTTTCTCTCCTTTCTCTTCAGTATTTCAGATGTGTCTTAGAGATTTTCACTATTTTCACTACACACTTACTTTCTTTTAAAAATATTTTCCAACTTTTTGTCTCTTTATGCTTAAATCTGAGGATTTTTTTTCTGATCCTGTGCACTAGTTATCTATCATTAAATCTCTCTTGTGCTGTGGTATAAACTGCTCTAAACTGATCCATTGAAATTTTAATTTTATTGTATTTTTTTTGTTTTTGTTTTGTTTTGTTTTGTTTTTGAGACGGAGTCTCGCTCTGTCGCCCAGGCTGGAGTGCAATGGCGCGATATCGGCTCACTGCAAGCTCCGCCTCCTGGATTCACGTCATTCTCTGGCCTCAGCCTCTGGAGTAGCTGGGACTACAGGCCACCACCGCCACGCCAGGCTAATTTTTTGTATTTTCAGTAGAGACGGGGTTTCACTGTGTTAGCCAGGATGGTCTCGATCTCCTGACCTCGTGATCTGCCCGCCTCGGCCTCCCAAAGTGCTGGCATTACAGGCGTGAGCCACCGCGCCCCAGCCTATTGTATTTTTCAGTTACAGAATTTTACTTGGTTATTTTCCAATCTCTTAAGTCCTTTAAGAAATAATTTATAATCTGAGCTGAATTCTTTTTATTTCCTTGAAAGAGTACACATAGTTATGTTCTTATGTAGTCTACGTTCATTGCTATTTATGCCATACCAATGAATGTCAGAGAGATGATGTGGTGTTTCCTCAGGCAGTGGTATTCAGTGTGTTCTTGATGAGGTAGCAGCAAAGGTGGCAACTAAAATTCTCTTTGGATTGGCTCATAGACTTTTTTTTTCATTTTCCATATAAAAATTATGATATATACTGAAGTAGAGAGAAAAGTCTATGAACCTGAAAGACCTCATCACCCAGTTCCAGCAATTATCAGTATTTAGTGACTATAGTTATTTTAAAGTTCATGCCTGAAAGTCTAATATCTGGATCCACAGTGGGTCTATTTCCATTATCTGTTGATTCTACTGTCTCTTGTTCTTGGCTTCTTGCTTTTATTTTGTTTCAGAAATTGTATTGAAAAATTATTTGCTTAAATAATTTGATGCCTATAATAATTTCTTTCTGCAGGGAAGGTTTATGTTTTCTTCTAAGTGCCTGGTGGTTCTTGTATCTAGAATCACTGTAATCTAATTTCAGGGATAAAGATGATTTAAAGCTGAACTAAAGTTCCTAGAAGAGCTGGTCTACATCTGGATCAACACTGTTAGGGTGACCCAGGCTCTGTTACCAAGCCCAATAATCCAACATTTGTGACTTTATCCGCATGAGACTGCCACAAGTGCTACCTATCCGTTTAGCTACCACTTCCTGAATTGGAAAATGCCCCAGAGGAAAACCCCAAACATTGGATCTTTACTATTATGTTAGCTCTCTAATGCTGTCAAGTAGAATATGTATATGTGTGTGAGTGCGTATATCTTAGTTATCCTCAGCAGGATAATTAGTCCATATCTCCTGGTCTACCATTACCAGAAGCAAAAGCCTGTTCTATACATTCCTTAAACAGTCTATCATCCTGCAGTTTTTCATACTAATAATTTTTAAAGGGAAAATTGAATTGTAATATACAATGATTGCATCTGAATTCATTTATATCTGTATCTACCTGTGAGAATTTATTGATAACCATTCTGTAAATTGCTCGTTTATACTCAGATCTAGTCCTTGGTCCTTTTCTTCTCTGATGTATATCATAGATAGAAGCTCCCTCACTCTTTGGTTTCCAAGGATATGTGACCAAAAGGAGGCACTGGTAGAAAGTTGGAGAGTGAGAGCAGGGAAGAGAAGTCAAGGTATTCTCACTTCTATTTATGTTTTCTATGGTTTCTCTGACAGTAGCTCTGTCTCCTTCAAGGTTCCAGCTCTTACTGGAAGGCCCTGCCACCTGAGTTATGCTGATCCCATTCTTTCCGTTACTCCCCCCACCTCTAAGGATGGTAGAGGCTTCCTACTGTTGCTATCTTGTGGTTTGCCATACTCCGTTTGGCTTCTCAACTCTTCTATCTCTGTGTAATCAGTTCCCTTTATGTTCCCACTGTTTTAAAGAATTAGTGTAGTTACTTTATCCATCTGTGGGGTTTTGCTATAGTATGAAGTCTACAATACATAGTCCTTATCCTTAGAGAAGGTATTACCTTGACAAGAAATAAAACACTATATGTGTGAAGAAATTACAGATGATCACATGTTAAGTGTCAAACTTAATGATTTAAATGAGGAGGTTAATGCAACTCAAGAAAGGAAGAAACCCCTGAAATTCTCATGACCTTTTGGTGGAGGTGAGATAAATTGGCTATAAAGGATGTGTTGTAGAATAGAATACAAAATACTCCAGGTGGAAGATAGGATCAAACAGTTGAAATAAGACATTTCTGGAAAACAAAATCTTGGGTCAGAATCACCATGTAAAAGTAGCCTTTGAAATTATTTTCAATGCAAACTACTGGCATAGATGAGTAACTTGGTGATTCTTGTGCATGCTTTGGAAAGTCTTAAAACTGAAAAACTTTCAAAACCATTTGATGTGGTGGCATTTTCAATCTCACTTAAGACATTTGGTCTTGCTGGTCCATAAGCTTGAGCATCACTAGAAATTACTCTGTCATTCATTGCAAATAAGCTCTGTCTTTCAGGTGCTGCCCACAGACAATCGATTGAGAGTTGTGCAATGAATTACAGTCAGAAAGCTTGTAAACAAATACATATTTTCCCAGTGAAAAAGGTGCATGATGGGGTATATAAAGAAATGCTCTTTCTAAGCCAGGATGTCATGGTACTTTTGGGTAGACTTAGGTATCTGAAATAAGTTAGGAATGGAAGGTAGAGTATGAAACCAATTATTTGGATGTGGATTGTTACTCTGAAGCTAATATTTATTGTGCTGCCAGGCTGTGCTCAAGCCCAGGGCTGTAGGATCAATATGCCTCTTTATTTGGTTTGTATTGTTTTCTTTTTTGAATTTGGACTTGATTTATTTTCTCTACACCATCTTCAGCATGAAAGTGATTTGTTTGACAATTAACTCACATTATAAAAGCCAACATTATACACAGACATAGCAGTTACAAAACAGTGTGTATACTAATGCAACAGAATTACAACTAGCATATTGTTTTCAGACAGTCATTGGAAAGAGCACTGAATTTAGAGGCAGGTATGAGTTAGAAACCTCTCTTTGATCCCTTTTTAAGCTGTTCGATCTTGGGCAAAGAACTCAACTTCGTGAGTTTTGCCTTCCTCATCTGTGAATTGGGAAGAATAACACATTCTCTCTTAGGAGGCTATAGTAATAATTTAGGTGAGAGTGTTTAGTAAACTGTCTCACAAATGTAGCTATTTCTTACACAAACATTTGTTAGCTGCCCTACTGTCTCTAAGCTATTACGCTTGGCCAGACTGTAAAATTTGCTGGGGAGAGAGATAGTAGACACCTAACTGCACTACTAGGAATCTGTGCTTATCAGATAGACAGGGGAGAGTCACATCATTTTCTTCTTGGATTTTAAAATTTTTTAATTGCCACTCCTAAAGTTCTGGCACCTGGCCCATAGAATATTTGTATCCATTTTATATATTACCCACATGACACACTTGGCTGTGCTCCAAAGGTGGAAGTTGAAATCAGTAAATGGTCTCTTTATTTGCTTTATAACTAAGCTCCATTTCCTTTCCTCTCTTATATCCTGGAACCCTCAGTAATATATACGTGGCATGAAATGTACATGAAATAACAAGTCATTACTCAAAAAGTACTTTTTTTTCTCCTCAGAGCCTTATTAGCAATTGGCAATCTTAAAATTTCATCTCCTAAGCAGGGTCCTCATCAGATATTCCTTGACCCCGTTCTGTTAAGTATCCTAGCCACTCATTGTTAAGCCAACTGCTAAAATCTTAGAAAAACATTTCAGCCTTCTCCTACCCCGTCCCCCACCCCCACAAGCTTCTAGCTTCTTCTACCTACAGCAAATGTTAAAACTAGTCAGAAGTTGCATTATTTACTCTGAGAATAATAGTCTTTTGCAGTTGATGCATATCTTGTCACCCAACCACAGTAATTATAGGTTTGATATGAACTGCATACTAATTACTTTTATTATTCCAGAGGTTTCATAAGCAACAATCCTCCCTTGCTCCCAAATACTCTCACACTCTGAGGAAGGGCTAGCATCTAAAAATATCATCTTAAGTATATCCCTGAAGATAAAATAAATGCTAGTGTATGCATTTAATGTTTGCTCCACCTGCCCCCATCTTTCAACCATTCACACCAAAAATGTTAACAGTCAGAATATAATTATGATTTCTCAAAGGGAACTCTTTTCTGTCTGAATTTGAGAGGGCTTCAAGATTCTTCTCCTAACTCAGATGTGAGGAACAATTGAAGGCTTTTCCCTTTTTCCTTAAGTTAAAAACAAAAAACAGAAATCATGGTCTGCATTGTTAACTTTGCCAAACAGCTTTTAGTTATTAGCAGCCTAGAAAACAAATGTAAATACTGAACTTCCAAATGCCAGAATTTAACTTGGAGTTTGAAAGTAGACAATGAAGACACCTAAACAGTCAAAGTAAATGAAACAGCACCCATGGAGCATATCCAAATGTTTATTTTAAGCAAAATTTAATCAAGCAGTTCACAGGAGGTTAGAAGCAGTGAATCAGAAATGGAAATGCAGTCACCCTATGTCTAGTCAGGTCAGGCTGCCATAACAAAGTACTGTCGACTGGGTAGCTTAAACAGCAGAATTTTTTTTCTTATAGCCCTAGAGGTTAGGAGTCCAAGATCAAGGTGCTGGTTAATTCAGGTTTATGGTGAGGGCTCTCTTCTTGTCTTGCAGATGACCTCCTTCTTGCATGGCCTTTGCTAGGTATGTGCACATGGAGAGAGAACAAGAGCGAGCTCTTGCATGTCTCTTCTTATAAGGGCACTACGCCAGCATAGAGGCCCCACTCTCATGACCTCATTGGTCCTTAATTACCTCCCCAAAGCCTCACCTTCAAACACATCACATTGGGTTAAGGATTCGACATATGAATTTGGGGGAGATACAATTCAGCCCATAGCACCCTGCAAAGTCAGACATAACAATAGCAATCAAAAGAAAGTTGTTGTTTGCTAGGGAAGGACCAAAGAAAAATTGTTATCTATTTTTTTAAGTTTTGTTTTTTGTTTTTTAAAGACAGGATCTTCCTCTGTCACCTAGACTGGAGTGCAGAGGTGCGATCATAGCTCACCATAGCCTTGAACTCCTGGACTTAAGCAATCACCACCCTCCCTTCCCTCAACCCCTTGCCTTGGCTTCCTAAAGTATTGGGATTACATTCATGGGCCACTGTGCACGGCTAATATTTTATTTTTAAGAGTGGCCATTTAGTGCAGGGACATATCCCTCTATGGAGGTCAGTGGTTCCTGTGAGCATCATGATGACTAATGTTCACAGTGATGATTCTGAGTCTGTAGGAACTATCTTCAGTGTCCTTTGTTTAAGAGGGCAAGGAAGAGTGTAATCTATTTTAGAATTATTTGTGTCAGTGTACCTAAAGTATTGGTGTGTCTGTGGGTTGTAATCAATCATTTGAAATATCCATTTATGTGGAATGGTTTTCTAAAACCTGATAAATCTCATGCATTAACAAACACTTAATAAGTATTTTCTAGGGTCAGTCAGTAGGAACAATTGTTTTCTACTGAATTATGCAAGAGATAACAAAATTTAATGTTGGTATTTCAGTAATTGAAAATAATCCACTAGGTTCTTCACTGCCTAGCACCAAGGTTGAAAATAATGATTACAGTGCTTTCTTATCCAAACACGTCTATACATGACAAGTCTTATTGTCCTTTAATTTAGAGGTGATGATACAGATCAGGCTTCAATAGAAGAAAGAACCTATGTTTGACTACAATTCTTTCACTTGGGCAAAGGAACAATGATTTCTTGATTTGCTGACTTCTCTCCTATTAATAGCCATTTACTGGACTCTTGTGATAGCACCAGCCAGGTTTCCTTTATTACTGCCTGCCATACTTACCAAGCAATCAGCATCTGTCTCCACAATAAGGCTTATCTTGCCAAAGGTCTAGGATACTCAAAGTCAGTTAGCTGTAATTTCCTGTATCAATCCCTACCATAGAGATGGCTGTGCCAATGGAACCACAATAAATGAAATCACTTGGCAAATGCTCCCATCCTCCAGATGGTATTTGGAAAGGTACAGTCAGCTTCTGCCTCTATAATTTTTTTTTATATATGTTTCTATGTGTGGGAAACTCTCAATTGGCTGACATGCCTTCTTTAGCTATATTAAAACCTTTGAGGTCTCATCTTATTGGCAGAGGAATTGGGCTGTCCTGTTAAGGTGACACTGCAGACCTTGGTTATGAGCCATTGTGTTCTGATCTTAGAGTTTATGCCTAGGTGCAATCTAACTTCTTTAGATCTGTGTTCTTAGGAAGGATGCCTCTCTACAGAGTCCCCAAATCAACATGTACTGAGTAACACTATGTACATGTGCTTTGTCTCATATCCACATCGAATATATTAGCAAATCCTAGTGGCTCCATCTAAAAAAAATCCCGATCCCATCTGCTTCTCCCCAACTCCAGACTGCAACTCTAGTCCAGGCCTCCAGTCTTATTCACCTAGACCTCCATGTTTTCCTCAGTGGCCTCCCTACTTCCAGCCTTGTCTATTGATCTTTTTCAACACAACAGCCAGAGTGCTCCCTTAAAACACACATATGTTCATATCTGCTGCCCTGATCATCCATGTGCTTCCTGTGAGAGAATAAAATCCAAATGTCCATTCATTAGTTACAAGACCCTAGATGATATAAGGCCACCTTATTGACATCATCTTCCAACATCTCCCCCTTGCTCACTCTGTTTCCTCTATACCGGCCTTCCTCCACATGTTCCTGCCTTGGGTCATCTGTGCCGGCTCTTCTGTCTAGGGGATAGGGAAGTTCTTTCCCTCTCATACGTACACGCTTCATTCCTGCACCTCATTCTAAGCTCTGTGCATGTTCTCTCATTGGAGAAGCCTTCCCTGGTCACCCTATTAATAAAATAACAGACTCCTATCCCCAGGCTGTATTACTCATCGTCTGTCTTTGCCCTGCTCATTTATTGTCTATTCCATCACTTCCTCTACCCCTACCAACATAAAAGTCCCACCAGGGATATTCACAGCGATGTTCTCCCTAGGTCCCAGAACAGTGCCTGGCACTTAATATGCACTCGGTAAATATACATTGACTAATTGATGGCATAATTCCTTATCTTATTTAATCCTTGTGGCACTTCTTTTATGGGTTAGATGCTGGTATTTTGATTTGATGAACTGAGAAAGCAGGCTCAGTAACTTGCTGAGAGAATACAGCTACTATGGAGCTGAGTTTTGAACTTTTGTCCTTATGGCTCTGAGTTCAGCATTCATCATTATCACACTTTTAACCCCACCTAGTGATGTGAAACTGTATGGCAATGCTGGTGAGTGCTGGCAAGTGGCATTCCAGGATTTGGTCACTGATGTTTAATGGGAGGACAGAATCATTAGGTTACAGCTGATTTACAGCTGATAATGAATTTTTTCAAGAAATTAAGTTGTGACCCATCTATGTATCTATTAATCAAGATTCCTCAGTCTCAATAGGGAGGATAATAAGTTTAGTTTTTGTTTGTTTTTGAGACAGAGTCTTACTCTATCACCCAGGCTGGAGTGCAGCGGCTCAATCCCGGCTTGCTGCAATCTCCACCTCCTGGGTTCAAGCAATTCTCTTGCCTCAGCCTCCTGAGTAGCTGGGATTACAGGCATGCACCACCACACCCAACTAATTTTTGTATTTTTTTAGTAGAGATGGGGTTTCACCATGTTGGCCAGGCTGGTCTCGAACTCCTGACCTCAAGTGATCCAACTGCCTCAGCCTCCCAAAGTGCTGGGATTACAGGCATGAGCCACCATGCCCAGCTAGTTTACGTTTTCTTTGTTTTAATTTTGTTCTGAATGAACAAATAGAAAACAACTTGCTGATTAGTCACTGTGTTGTAGTAATTATCATTTATTTCCACACCCCCCTTCTAGATAGACAACCATGTCATAACAGGATCTAGAGTATATGTAGTCTGGTCCAGAGACAGAAGATAGGAGGTTAACCAGATCAGAATCATTCATTCAAGGATCAGAGTTAAATAACCAGCCACGGGTCAGATATAGAATGTTAGACATTCAATTTTCAAGATTTTCAGCAACAAAGTCTCCTTATCAGTGGATTACTGACCCATTACAGGAATACCTTGATAGTATTAAACAAGAAAGGTGCTGAAGATTAACCAAATTCCCACATTTGCCTCTTAGTGCTGCCTCTTTGGCCAGGGCAAAGCCAAGGTCAGATGCAAGGCTGACCCTGATAGGTATGTGACTCTTGAATACACTCTCTTAGCAATGGGGAGTCAAGGGAGCTCCATGAGTGACAGTCTGTGTATGTTTCAGTGAAGTTCATCTCTGAATGGACAATGCTGTCTCACAGATTGATGCTATTATGGTTTTGTTTATGTGTAGATAATATTCTGCAGACATTTATCTTTTGTTTTAACTTAAATGGCTGCAAACAAGTCTGTTGAAACACCAGGAAATAAGTAATTATATATAAATGTGTTTTAAAAAGTTAAGCATGCAGTGGGCCAACGTAAGTCAGCATATATTAACATTGCTTAGGGGGCAAATGTGATTCTGGAACATAAAACTAGGAACATAGCATGAAGTTTGTTTTCCTGCACACATCATTTACCTATATATTTTTAGAACAACCATTCCATGCCAGGTAATGTAGTATATGCTCACAGTATACAGACATAAGACTCAGCCTTTTCTCAAGGAGCTCAGGACATAACAACTTCTCTGTGGGCCACTTCTAGACTCCTGTGTTTCTGTTCCTTTCAGCTTACAAGAATTCTAAAAGAGTGATATGGTTTGGATATTTATTGCTGCCCAAATCTCATGTTGAATTGTAATCCCCAGTGCTGGAGGTGGGGCCTGGTGGGAGGTGTTTGGTCATGGGGTGAATCCCTCATGGCCTGGTGCCATCTTCATGACAGTGAATTCTGGCAAGATCTGATCCTTTAAAAGAGTGTGGCACCTCCCACCTCCACTCTCTCTTGCTCCTGCATGTGACGTGCCTGTACCCCGTTTGCCTTCTGCCATGATTGGAAGCTTCCTGAGGTCTCTCCAGAAGCAGATGCTGCTATACTTCCTGTACGCCTATGGAACTGTGAGCCAATTAAACCCCTTTTTAAATAAATTATCCAGTCTCAGGTATTTCTTTGTAGCAATGCAAGAACAGCTTAATACAAAGAGGAAATAAAAATTTGAGATACATGAAAAAGAAATCAATTAATTAGTTTAAAGTTAGTTTAATTGTTAATTGGAGGAAAGATACAGAGATTGTATCCTATAGTTTTTCTTCCTTCATACTTAAAGGAGGGTTCTAAGTATGCAATCAGAGAAAGATATTAAGATAGAACAGATGTAAAGACATTCGCTTTCTGACCTTAAAGCTGTGAAAAGATTTATTTATCTATTACATGTATCTTATATGTGTGTGTATATGTGTTTGTGACCCTCCGAAGTGTGTATGTCAAATTCCTAAGCCCTAGTATTTCAGAATGTGACTAAATTTGGAGACAGATTTTTAAAGAGATAATGAAATAAAATGAGATAATTAGAGTGGGCCCTAATCCAATGTGGTTGGTGTCTTTCTAAGAAGATGAGACTAGGATGCAGACAGTTACAGAGGGAAAATCATGTGAGGATACAAAGGGAAGATGGCTATCCACAAGTCAAAGACAGCGGCCTCAGATGAAACCAACCCTGCCAACACCTTAATCTCAGACTTCTAGCCACGACTATGAGAAAATAAATTTCTATTGTTTAAGCCACTCAGTGTATAGTACTTTGTTTTGGCAGCCCTAGCAAATGAATACAAACACAGTACCCAAATATAAGGACCTTAGTTCTAAAGATTTTAAGAACCCAGAAACTGCACACGTGTATCAGGGCTAGTTTAGAAAGAAATATTCTCAGGTGCTGGATCATACTGGGCTTGTGAAGCTCAATGACAGGATGAAAAACAATCCTGGCTGAATAGCTATGTGGATGTGAAGTGCTCTATGTCCTTAGTAGCTCATTGACTCAGTGAATAGTTTTTAAGCTCCTGCTATGTGCTAGGTATTGAACTAGGCAAGGAAAAACAAGAATTTGTCCTCAAGGCACTAGTTACTGTTGGTGGCAGCTGCAGTGTGAGAAGTCTTCTGAGTAACGTGAACAGAGCACCTAACTGAGCAAGGGGGTTGTTCCAGGTCTATATTCCCACTATCACTGGGCTACACTTGGTATTTTTTGTTTATTTCTCTTAAAGCCTTCTTTTTTATTATTGACCTACTCTTTTTTATTTTATTTTTTATCTTTTTCTAAGTGGCTAAATACTGGATATCAACACTGGATTTGTAGTAGTTCAGTTAGGCTCCTAGGAAGTCATTCAGAGAACATGTTGCAGTGAATCAGACTGTGTTAACTCTGACCTAGAGTGTTATCGTCTGTCTGGCTCAATTCCAGAAGAGAGAACCTCCTCCTGTGACCTCTTCCCCCGTATTTCAGGCCATAAATAGGTGCTGGGGCCCTGCCAAGTTGGGTCACTGTGGTTCATGAGGGACTATCAGTTTCTCACAAACATTACACAGCTGCAAAATTGCTATGCCACCCAAGGTGACTCATAAAATCTGCCCCTCTTAAAAAGGGAATATGAGAAATGTCACCTCCTGGCTACCACAATAATGTAATTAAGAGTTCTGGTTCTCCGCTGACTACCCACAAGAGTCCTTAGAGGAACCACACAGGAAATCTGGGAAACCTAACACTCTGATTCCAAGGCAAGTGTTAGGAAGCAGGGTAGAACTTCTGGGTATTTTAGTCTAGGATTGTGATAAAATATAAATGATGTTTGATATTTATTTGTATTAGTCAGGGTTTTCTAGAGAAACAGAACCAATAGGATATATATACACACACACACACACACATATATATACACACACATATATACATATATATACATATGTATATATACACATATATACATATATGTGTGTGTGTGTGTGTGTGTGTGTAAATGTGTGGTGGGGCAGAGGGAGGGAAAAAGAGAGAATTATTCTAGTTATTTTAAGGAATTTGCTCACATAATTATGGGGTCTGGTATGTTCAAAATCCACAGGGCAGGGCGGGAGGAGAGAAACTCAAACAGGATTTCTATGTTGCAGTCTTGAAGCAGAATTCTTTTTTCTGTGGGAAGCCTCAGTTATTAAGAGGCCCTCAACTGATTAGATAAGACCTACCCATATTATGGGACGTAATCTGCTTTACTTAAAAAATCTACAGATTACAAATGTTAATTACATCTACAAAATACCTTCACATCCCATCTAGACTAGTGTTTAACCAAAGAAAAGGGCACCATAGCCTAGCCGAGATGACACATAAAATGAACTGTCACACCACTTAGAGCTGAAAGAAGTAATTGGAAGCCTTTGTCATGTTATTGGGGAATAAAGATTTCAAGGAAGTTAACTTGTCACTTCAGATTTCTCTCTCTTTGAATACCTTCAGTTTTGGGGTTTAGAGTCACTTTTCACAAGGCCAGCAAGTTCATCTTTGGATAACTCTCATAGTTGACAAATCCTTGCTTGAATATGTTTAACCCCAATTCTTCTCCCTATAACTATAATGCCTTAAATGCAGCCCTACCCCTTGGAACAACATTAAGCAGGATGAAGACCAATTTATCTTAAATAATGTCCCAACGTATCTGTATGGAATATTCATTTTGTTTGATTCTTAGTTTAGGAGTGGGGGATAAAGAAGGTTCTGTGGTCACATAAATTTGGGAAACATTGCTTACATGCTGTTTCTTTGGAAGACACAAAGAAACCAACTAAACTAAACTGTAACCTGGCACTTCTCATATACCTGACCTTGGAAAATCCTCTTTCTTCTTTTTAATATCATCCTATGCAATAGACATTGAAAATTTCTACAAGTCTCTCTGACACCAGCCTTTAGTTTAGGTGCTCCATCCCTCCAGTTGGTCTGCATCGTGGTTGTTGTATCAGTTAGCTGTGTTTTGGAGCAAACCACCCCAATCTTTAGTAGCTTAAAATAATAGCCATTTATTATTTCTCCCAAGTCTACGGTTCACTGGGTGATACTGCTGTCTGAAATGGTTTTGACTGATCTCAACTGGGTTTACTTACGCATCTTCAGCCAGCTGGTGAGTAGGCTAGAGGATGGGTGGTCTAGTGTGGCCTTGGCTGGGATGACTCAGCCCTATTTTATGTGTCTCTCACACCCTTTCACCAGGCTAGCCTTGGATAGTAGTCTCATTGCAGTGACAGGGGTTGAAGAGAGAAAATGGAGACATGCAGGCAAGCACTTTTCCAAGTCTCTCCTTGCATCAAGTTTGCTGAAATTCTGTTGGCCAAAACAAGTCACTTGGGGCAAGCTCAGAGTCACAGTGACATGGCACCACAAAGTTACAGGGCAAAGGGTGAGGATATGGGGTGACCATTAATTGAGGCCATTAGCTATATTCATCTAATACAGTTATCAAATGCAAATCTGAGAAATGGTGCTGAAATGGCTACAACAGAATTAACAGAGGAAGCATAGTAAAAATGCAGGTCCTCCGATCTCTACCCTTCAGACATGCACAGGGTAGGATTGGTCACCCACAGTTTTAAAAACTCCTTAGGTAACACTGATGATGAGCCAGGTTTGGAAACACCTGGTTTGGACCCCTCTTTTGTTAAACAATGTTAACTAAGCTTGTGCAATTATAAATTCCATAAGGGATGTAGAAAGAGGTTTAAGATGAAGATGTTGGTGCTTCTTCCTAATGAGCTTCTAGTCTCAGGCAAATAAGACAGTAAGATAGATAGCAACAGGTTAGCTTTTAATCCCGTTGCTGCCATGACTCTTTCCTGGCCTAAAAATCTGTCCTGGCTCGTGGGATCCCTGCAGTTAGATCATTTATACAAACTGTGACTAACACATTTTATTCTGGGTGTGTGTGTGCCATGCCCTCTATCAAGAGAAGCAGCTGCAGAAGAGGGACTGAGCCCAAGTTAATCCTAATATAGCCAGACTTAAAAGGGACGGGGAATAGATGATTACCACCCCAGAGACTGAGGATCCCAAGAAGTCAATGGAGTAACTGTTGTAAGGGTGTTGATTGTGAAAACACATTAATATCAAGCATTATCTGAACCTGAATAAAATCAAATCTCCCAAATATGTATACAACTTTTTCCCACAAATATATTTATATGTTGTTATGATTAGTAACATACAGGTATTGCTGAATTCATTATATCTAGTTATTTGTGTGTGTATATATGTATTTATATATCATTTCAGTCAACAGTTAATGAAGATAGAATAACTAACAGCTTGTGGAAGTTCATATAATTTTTTACATTCACAAGTTGGACACTTATTGGGCGGCTCTGGCTGCCATAACAAAATAACATGACTGAGTGGCTTAAATAACAATTTATTTTCTCACAGTCCCGAAGGCTGGAAGTCCAATATCGAAGTTCCAAGAGGGTCGATTTCTGGTCAGGCCCCTCTCCCTGTCTTGCAGATGTCTGCTTTCTTTCTGTGTCTTCACATGACTTTTTCTCTGTGTATTCATGGGCAAAGCATTAGCTCTGGTGTCCTTTCTTCTTCTTAGAAGGACATCAGTCTTATTGGATTTGGGCCCCAGTGATCTCATTTAAACTTAATTATCTTCATAAAGGCCCTATCTCCAAATATAGTCACATAGGGATTAGGTCTTCAAACATGAATTTTGGGGGAACACAATTTAGCCCTTAACAGGAATCATTGTGTTAAACTATTGCTGAGTATAAAATGCCCTCACTCCTTGCTGTTGCCATTTGGGATCTCCTCCAAGATATGATTTGGCCCCAGAAGCTTTCCTACTCATTTCTTCAGAGTGATGGCTCTCGAATATTTTTGGACTATAGCCGTCCCAGTGGTTCAAAAGACCTCTTGACTCTCTACCTTATGTGTTCAAACTAGATTATATAAAGCATTGAGGCCCAAAATATGTGGATTTTATGCCTACTTTAAAATAGTAAGCTTGTGTATAGATTTTGCATTCTAGAATGCTGCAATATAAGTTTAATCAAATAATTTGCAGCTAAAAAAAGGCAAGCAAAATTTCTTCACATCAGCAATAAACATACTGCTATACAGGCATACATTTCATATCTTCTTGATCAATAAAGGCATAGTTGATTAATATTTGAATTGCAATGCCTTTGTGTCTCAGTATATAGCTCCTGGAGCATTTTAGTTTCCTAGTCTGTATATGTGTTTCACTGAAACCTAAGAGAACAAATATTATTGGCATAGTGGTTAAGAGCAAGGGATCTGGAGCAAGAGTCAGCAAACTGTGGCCCAGACACCAAATCCTGCCTACTGTCTGTTTTTGTAAATAAAGTTTTATTGGAACACAGCCATACCAATTTGTTTATGTAATGTTTAAGGCTGCTTTGGGGCTACAACATAGTTCAGTAGGGACCCTACAGTCTACACAGCCCCAAATACTTAGTATCTGGCCAAAAATTTACAGAAACAGTTTGCTGACCTCCAACCTACCATGAAGATCCCTGAGTTTGGGTCCTGCTTCCGCAGTGTCTAGCTGTATGATCATAGGCAAGTTGTCTAGTTTCTCTGTGCCTTAGTTTCCTCATCTGTAAAATGAGGATGATATTATTATCTGTCTTGAAAGGGTGTTAAGAGCAACAAATGAACATGTGAAGATCTCAGCCTAGGGCCCAGACTAAACACTCAAATAGTAGTTGTTATGAACTGAACAACCCTGCACAAACTAAATCCATAATGAAGATGCTCAACTGAGAGGAATTTATAATTAAAAAGAAAAATTAGCAGTGATTAAAAACCTGACCAACTCAAATCAACAGCGGTGAGGCTCCTCCCTAAGTACCGTTTCTAAAAATTTGCAGGAATTCTATTTATATGTGGGGCATGCCCAGTGGGAGCTTTTGAACATTGGCAAGTATTGCTTGGCACTAAGCCATTTTAGGAAAATATAGAATAAATCCTTGGTAAATTCAGGCAATATACTAAGTTTAGTCTATTTAGTAACCCTTAATAATTCACCAAGGATGTACCAGTAAATAGCCCCTAGCTATTCCCAAAAATAGAACTCAGTAGAATTAAATTGTATTTTTAGTTCTGTTCATAGCCTACCAGCTTATTTTGAAACTGTCTAACCCTAACTCTTTTCTGACTGGATGATGAGCAGCCATCTGGTACATGGATTCAATGAAACCATTCATGGATTCAATCCCTAGTTATATTATCTGCTTGATTCTCTCTTACAGTCACTGGTTGTACCTTTCACCATAAGTGGCTGTGGGAAATTGGCCCCCGAGGAAGATTAAATAGTATTACTAGTAGTTAGGTAAGCGTAAATATTTTAGCCCCACTGGAAAATATCTTTCAGTGATGAATGGTACATCAGTAGCATCATGGTTTGTTAAGGGAATTTCATAATCCAAGGGAGAAGGCCTGAAGAGATTGCTCCCCAGTCTACCAGTGGGTTATGTAAGGTCATTGGCAGTTCTTTACATAAGGGGTTAGTTTTGCAATTGTATGTATAACACTGGAAATAGCGGTCTTAAAAAAAAAATAGATGCTTAATTAGGAGTAGGAAGTGTGAATAGAAAGTTTCTTGTCTAAGGCCAGGTGCGGAGGCTCATGCCTGTAATCCCAGCACTTTGGGAGGCCAAAGTGGGAGGACTGCTTGAGGCCAGGAGTTTGAGACCAGCCTGAGCAACTTAGCAAGACTTCATCTTTACAAAAAACTAAAAAGTAAATGGATGTGGTGGCATAAGCCTGTAGTCCTAGCTACTTCAGAAACTGAAGTAGAGGATCGCTTGAGCCCAGGAGTGCAAGGTTGCAGTGAGCTATGATAGCCACTGTGCTCCAGCCTGGGTGAGTGTGAGACCCTGTCTCTAAACAATAAGAAAAAAAATGTGTCTTGTCTAATCTGCTGGTTGTTTGGATCCTTATCACTGTCTGAAGTCTCTTTATGAAGTTTCAAAATGAAACACAAATAGTCATTAACTTGTGAGCATGACTACAAAAAGTCCTCAAGAATGGTTACTCAGAGGCATGGCACACAGTTGTGATGGTTAATACTGAGTGCCAACTTGATTGGATTGAAGGATGCAAAGTATTGATCCTAGGTGTGTCTGTTGAGGGTGTTGCCAAAGGAGATTAGCATTTGAGTCAGTGGACTGGGAAAGGCAGACCCACCCTTAATCTTGGTGGGTACAATCTAATCAGCTCCCAGCACAGCCAGAATAAAAAGCAGGCAGAAGAACATGAAAAGACTATACTGGCTTAGCCTTCCAGCCTACATCTTTCTCCTGTGCTGAATGCTTCCTGATCTTGAACATCAGATTTCAAGTTCTTCAGCTTTGGGACTCAGACTGGCTTCCTTGCTCCTCAGCTTGCAGATGGCATATTATGGGACCTTGTGATCATGTGAGTTAATGCTACTTAATAAACTCCCATATATATATATATATCCTATTAGTTCTGTCCATCTGGAGAACCCTGACTAATACAACAGTTAATGCTAATTGTATTTTCTTTTTCAGACATTAAATAGATTTTTAACAGACTTCTTTTGAGAAGTTTTATGTTCGCAGCAAAATTGATTAGATGGTACAGAGATTTCTGATATGCCCCTATTCCCACACATGAATAGCCTCACCCATTATCAACATCCCTCGCCAGAGTAGCACATTTGTTACAGTGGATGAACCTACATCATTATCACCCAGAGTCCATAGTTTACCTTTGGGTTGACTCTTGGTGTTGTACATTCTATGGTTTTGGACAAATGTATAACATGTATTCATCATTAGAATATCATATAGGGTAGTTTCCCTGCCCTAAAAATCTTCTGTGCTCTACCTATTTATCTCCCCTAGCTTTTTGAAACAACTGATCTTTTTACTGTCTATAGTTTCACTTTTTCCAGAATATAATATAGTTGAAATCATACAGTATATAGTCTGTTCAGATTGGCTTCTTTCACTTATTAATATTCATTTAAGTTTCTTTCATGTCATTTCATAGTTTGATAACTCATTTATTTTTAGTGCTGAATAATATTACATTGTCTGATTTAGGACAGTTTATCCATTCACCCACTGAAGGATATCTTGGTAGCTTCCAAGTTTTGCAAATTGTGCATTAAGCTGCTATCAATATCCATGTGCATGTTTTATGTTGACGTAAGCGTTCACTTCCTTTGGGTAAATATCATGGAGCATGATTGCTGGATCTTATGATCGTATGATTAGTTTTTTAAGAAACTTCCAAATTGTCTTTCAAAGTGGATGTATTTTGAATTCCCACCAGCAATAAATGAGAGCTCTTGTTGCTCTACATCTTTGCCAGCATTTGGTGTTACCAGTGTTCTTGATTTTGGCCATTCTAATAGGTGTGGAGAGGTATCTCATTTTCGTTTTCATTTTATTGATGGCACAGGATGTAGAGCATCTTTTCCTATGCTTATTTTGCCACCTGTATATCTTCTTTGGTAAGGCATTTTTAAAAGTATTTAAACCTTTTTCTTTGTTTTTTGAGACAGTTTCTTTCTTGTTGCCCAGGCTGGAGTGCAATGGTGTGATCTCGGCTCACCTCAACCTCCACCTCCTCGATTCAAGTGATTCTTCAGCCTCAGCCTCCTGAGTAGTGAGGATTACAGACAGGCACCACCACGCCTGGCTAATTTTGTACTTTTAGTAGAGATGGGGTTTCTCCATGTTGATCAGGCTGGTCTTGAACTCCTGACCTCAGATGATCCACCCACCTCGGCCTCCCAAAGTGCTGGGATTACAGGCATGAGCCACCGCACACGACCATATTTAATCCTTTTAAATTTTTAATTTTTGTGGGCATATAGTAGGTATATATCATTATAGGCAGTACATGAGTTGTTTTGGTATAGATATGCAATGCATAATCACATCATGGTAAACAAGATATCCATCACCACAAGCATTTATCCTTTGAGTTACAAACAATCCAATTATATTCTTTCAGTTATTTTAAAATGTACAATTGAATTATTATTGACTATAGTCCCCCTGTTGTCCTATCAAATATTGGATCTTATTCATTCTAACTATTTTTTTGTACCCATTAACCATCCCCAGTATCCCACGTCACTACCCTTCACAGCTTCTGGTAACCATCATTCTATTCTCTATCTCCATGAGTTCAATTGTTTTAATTTTAAGCTCCCACAAATAAGTGGGGACATGCAAAGTTTGTTTTTCTGTGCCTGGCTTATTTCACTTTACATAATGACCTCCAGTTCCATTTATGTTGTTGCAAATGACAGGATCTCATGATTTTTTATGGCTGAATAGCACTCCATTGTGTACATGTACCACATTTTTTAAATCCATTCATCTGTTGATGGACACTGAGCTCGCTTCCAAATCTTGGCTATTGTGAATAGTGCTGCAATAAACATAGGAGTGCAAATAGCTCTTTGATATACTGATTTCCTTTCTTTTGGGTATATACATAGCAGTGGGATTGTTGGATCATATGCTATCTCTATTTTAGTTTAATTTAATTTAATTTTAGTTTTAGTTTTAGGGGTACATGTGCAAGTTGGTTCTATGGATAAATTGCATGTCATAGGGGTTTGGTGTACATGGTATGTTGTCACCAAGATAATAAGCATACTACCTGATAGGCAGTTTTTCTATCCTCAGCTACCTCCCACCCTCCACCCTCAAGTAGGCCCCAATGACTGCATAAACAAACTAACAAACAAGCAAAGAGAAAATTAATTTAAAAAAACCTATACTTTAACTTCATCCCTCTGCTTTTTAACTTTTCGTTGTTTCAATTTATATTTTATTGTATTGCCTATGTCTTGAAAAGTTACTGTAATTTTATCATTTCATCTTTTAGTCTTTTTACTTAAGATATGAGTAGTTTGCACACCACAATTACAGTGCTAGAATATTCTGTGTTTTGTTCTGCACTTACTAATACCAGTGAGTTCTGTATCTTCAGATGATTTCTTATTGCTCATTAACATCCTTTGCTTTCTGACTGAAGAACTCCCCTTAGCATTTCTTGTGGGACAGGTCTGGTGTTGATGGAATCCCTGAGGTTTTTTTTGTCTAGGAAAGTCTTTATTTCTCCTTCATGTTGGAAAAATATTTTTGCTGGATAAACTATTCTAGGGTAAAATAGAACTTTTTTTTCCTTCAGCACTTAAAATATGTCATGCTACTCTCTCCTGGCCTATAAGGTTTCCACCGAAAAGTCTGCTGCCAGACATATTGGAGGTCCATGGTATGTTATTTGTTTCTCTTGCTGCTTTTAGGATCCTTTCTTTGTCCTTGACCTTTGGAAGTTTGGTTATTAAATGACTTAAGGTAATCTTTTTTGGATTAAATCTGCTTAGTGTTCTATAACCTTCCTGTACTTGAATATTGATATCTTTCTCTAGTTTTGGGAAGTTTTTTGTTATTATCTCTGAATGAACTTTTTACCCATATCTCACTCTCTACCTCCCTTTTAAGGCCAGTAACTCTTAGATTTGCCCTTTTGATGCTACTTTCTAGATCTTGTAGGCCTGCTTCATTGTTTTTTTATTCTTTTTTCTTTTGTCTCCTCTGTATTTTCAAATAGTCTGTTTTCAAGCTCACTAATTCTTTCTTCTGCTTGGTAATTTCTGCTATCAAGAGACTCTCATGCATTCTTCAGTATATCAATCGCATTTTTCAGCTTCAGAATGTCTGCTTGATTCTTTTTTAATTATTTCAGTCTCTGTTAAATTTATCCGATAGGATACTGAAATCCTTCTCTGTGATCCTCAACACAGCTATTTTGAATTATCTGTCTGAAAGGTCACATATTTGGCTCTCCAGGATTGGTCTCTGGTGTCTTATTTAGTTCGTTTGGTGAGATCATGTTTTCCTGGATGGTCTTGATGTTTGTGGATGTTTGCTGGTGTCTGGGCATTGGAGAGTTAGGTATTTATTGTAGTCTTTGCAGTCTTGGCTTTTTTTATACCCATCCTTCTGGAGAAGGCTTTTCAGATATTCAAAGGGACTTGGGTATTGTTATCTATGTTTTTGGCCACCGCAGCCATGTCTGCATTGGGGATGCACCACATGTCCAGTAACGCTGTGGCTCTTGCAGCCTTGTAGAGGTATTGCCATGGTGGTCTTCGATAGGATCCAGAAGAATTCTCTGTATTACCAGGCAGAGACTATTATTCTCTTCTCTTACTTTCTCCCAAACAGAGTCTTTCTCTCTTTCTGTGCTGAGCTGCCTGGAGCTGGGGGAGGGGTGACACAAACATCTTTGTGACGACCACTAGGACTGTACTGAGGCAGACCTGAAGCCAGCACAGCACTAGTGTCACCCAAGGCTCACTATAACCACTACATGGCTACTGCCTATGTTTACTCAAGACCTTAGGGCTCTACAATCAGCAGGTGGCAAAGCCAGCCAGGCTTTTGTTCTTCCCTTCAGGGTGATGAGTTCCCCTTGGCCCTAGGTAGGTCCAGAGGTGCCATCTGGGAGCAGGGCCTGGAGTCAAAAACCTTAGGAATCTACCTGGTGCTCTGTTCTCCTGCAGCTGAGCTGTCACCCAAGCAACAAGAAAAAGTCCTTCCCACTTTTATCTCCCCTTTCCACAAACAGAGGAGTCTCTCCCTATGGCCACCACTGCTCCAGACACATGGGAAGCACTGCCTGGCTACTGTCAATGTTTACTCAAGGCTCAAGAGCTCTTCAGTTGGCTTGTGGTGAATGCTGCCATTCCTGGAACTCTTCCTTCAGGGAAGTGGGCTCCCCTTTGGCCCAGAGCAGGTCAGAAATTCTGTCCAAGAGCTAAGGCCAAGGCTGTCCCTTAGCCTCAGAGACCCTAAGATCCTGCTTGGTACCCTTCTGTGGCCAAGCTGGTACCTATGCTGCAAGACAAAGTCCCCTTTACTCTTTCTTCTGCTTTTCTCAATCAGAAGGAGGCTCTCCTTGTAGCCACCACAACTGGTCCATCTTAGAGTTAAACACAAGACCCATGGCAGGTACTGCCTGGCTACTGCTGCTGATTATTCAGGGCCCATGGGCTCTGTAGTCAGCAGGTGATGAATCCAATCAGGATTGTGTCCCTCCCTTCAAGGCAGCAGATTCCCTTCTGGCCCAGGGTATGTCTAGAAATGTCATCTTAGAGCTAGGGCCTGGAATGGGTGCCTCAGGACTCTGGCCAGTGCCCTATTCTATTGTGGCTGAGCTGGTATCCAAGCTGTAAGACAAAGTCTTCTTTATTCTTCCCTCTCCTCCCCACAAACAGAAGGAAAGAGTCTCTTTCAGAGGCTGCAAGCTGCACTGTGCAGGGTTGAAGGAGAGATAGCACAAACACTTTCTTGGCTGCCCCAGATGGTATTGCACTTAGTCACATGCTTCCCAAGTCCACTGGCTCTGAGCCCAGCACAGCATTAGGATTTGCCTAGGAATTGCTGTTCTTGTGGCCTAGACTGCATTTCACTTTTATTTAGGACCCCAGAACACTTTAGCCTGTGATGGTGAGGCTTGCTGGAACTTGAGTTTTGACCATTGAGATGGACAATTTTTTTCTGGCTAGGGGTGGTCTAAACGTTCCCTCTGTGGACATCAGCTGAGTTCTTCCCAGTGTTGCTTTCCACTGTAACAGGGCAGCACTGAATTCCAATGTAAATTCCCTAAATTACTGCGCTCTCCCTCCTCCAACACACATATTCTCTTTTTGTGCTACACGGCTGCTGCCAGGGGGTGTGGGAGGGGTGGCATTGGCAGTTCAAGACTGTCTTTCCTATCCTCTTCAGTGCCTCTTTCAATGATATAAAGTTCAAGCCAGGTACTGTGATTGCTCACCTGATTTTGTTCTTATGAAGGTGCTTTTTTTATGGAGATTGTTGTTAAATTTTGTGTTCCTTTGGAGGTCAATTGGTGGAGCCTTCTATTTGGAGATCTTGCTGTACCTCTCTAGATAATTTTTTAGTCAGGTTGTTTATTTTCTTATGGTTGAGTTTTAAGAGTTTTTTGTATATTTCAGATAATAGTTCTTTATCACATATATCTTTTCAAATATTTTCTCCCAGTCTGTGTCTTGCCATTTCATTTTCTTGACAATGTCCTTCATAGAGCAGCAATTTATAGTTTTAATGAAATCTAGCTTATTAATTATTTCCTTCGTAGTTCACGCCTTTGGTGTTGTATCTCAAAACTCATCTCAAAAACCAATGTTGTCTAGATTTTCTCCTATGTTATCTTCTAAAGATTTTATAGTTTTGTATTTTACATTTCAGTTTGCAACCTATTCACGTTAATTTTTCTGATGGGAGTAAGGTCTGTTTCTAGTTTTGTTTTGTATTGTTTTGTTTTGCATGTGGTTGTCCAGTTGTTATAGCACAACTTATTGAAAGACTGTCTTTTCTCCCTTGTAATAGCCTTTTTTCCTTTGTGGTCTATCTTGGTGAATTTTCCATGTGAGATTGGCGAGAGTGTACATTCTGCTGTACTGGATAAAGTATTCCATAGATGCCCATTATTTCCATTTAATTGATGGTATCGTTGAGTTCAGCTATACCCTTACTGATTTTCGGCCTGCTAGATCTGTTCATTCCTGATACAAGAGTGTTGAAGTCTTTAACTACAATAGTGGATTAATCTATTTCTCCTTACAGTTCTATCAGTTTTTGCCGCACATATTTTGACACTCTGTTGTTAGGTACATACATATAAGGATTATTATTTTTTTTGGTGAATTTATTCCTTTATCATTATGTAATACATTTTTTATCCCTAATAACTTTCTTTGCTCTAAAGTCTGCTCTGTCTGAAATTGATATAGTGAATCTCACTTTCTTTTGATTAGTGTAAGCATGTTATATCTTTCTTCATCCATTTACTTTTAATTCGCCTGCATCTTTATATTTAAAGTGAGTTTTTTCCAAGATGAAATATTCGAAATACCAGATAAAGAAATCAAAAGGTTGATTGTTAAGTTACTCAAGAAAATGCAAGAGAAAGGTGAAAACCAACATAAAGAAATTTAAAAAACAATTCAGGATGTGAATGAAAAAATTTTCTAAAGAGATAGATATTTTAAAGAAAAGCCAATCAAAATTTCTGGAAATGAAAGACACCTTTAGAGAATTACAAAATGCAGTCAAAAGTTTTAACAACAGACTAGACCAAGTAGAGAAAAGAATTTCAGAGCTTGAAGACAAGGCTTTTGAATTAAACCAGACAAAAATAAACAAAAAAATTAAAAGAAATGAACAAAGTTTCCAAAAAATATGGAATTATGTAAAATGGCCAAACCTAAGAATAATTAGTGTTCATGAAGGGAAAGAAAAAGCAAAAATTTGGAAAACTTATCTGAGGGAATAATAGAAGAAAACTTTCCTTGTTTTGCTAGAGATTTAGACATCCAAATACAAGAAGCTCAAAGACCTTCTGAGAGATTCATTGCAAAAAGATATCACCAAGGTGTATAGTCATCAGGCTATCTAAAATCAACACAAAGGAAATAATTTTATTTTTAAACTTTTATTTTAAGTTCCAGATACATGTGCAGGATGTGCAGGTCTATTACATAGGTAACCATGTGTCATGGTTGGTTGTTGAACAGATTATTTCATCACCCAGGTATTGAACCTAGTATCCATTAGTTATTTTTCCTGATCCCCTCTTTCCTCCATTCCCACCTCTGATAGGCCCCAGTGTGTGTTGTTTCCCTCTATGTGTCCCTGTGTTCTCATTGTGCAGCTCCCACTTATAAGTGAGAACATGCAATATTTGGTTTTCTGTTCCTCTGTTAGTTTGCTAAGGAATAACGACCTCCAGCTCCATCCATGACCCCTGCAAAGGACATGATCTCATTCTTTTTTTATGGCTGCATAGTATTCCATGATGTATATGTACCACATTTTCTTTATCCAGTCTATCATTAATGGGCATTTGGGTTGATTCTATTTCTTTGTTATTGTGAATAGTAATGCAATGAACATACATATGCATATGTCTTTATAATAGAATGATTTATATTCATTTGGGTATATACCCAGTGATGGGATTGCTGGGTCAAATGATATTTCTGTCTTTAGGTCTTTGAGGAATCACTACTCTTTCACAATGGTTGAACTAATTTACATTACCACCAATGGTGGAAAAGCATTCCTATTTCTCTACAACCTCACCAGCATCTATTATTTTTGGACTTTTTAATAATAGCCATTCTGATTTGTGTGTGACAGTATCTCATTGTGGTTTCAATTTGCATTTCTCTAATGATCAGTGATGTTGAGCTTCTTTTCATATGCTTGCTGCTGTATGCATGTCTTCTTTTTGAAAAGTGTCTGTGTTCTTTGTCTACTTTTTAAGGGGGTTGTTTTTTCTTGTAAATTTGTTTAAGTTCCTTATAGATGCAGGAGATTAGACCTTTGTCAGATGCATAGTTTTTGGGAAAAACTGAATGTTGGGAGAAGCCGAGGCAGGGCTTGCATGTCTGACATAATGTAAAAGAGTCTTGGAACATGTCCGGGATCCAGGGTCTAAAATGCCTTGTGGCCTTTGGAACACCAAGGCCTGTGCTAAAGGGTGGAAGGCTACCCTGACTCACCATAATCTAAGCCCAGGGCATAAAATCCCTTGTGGCTTGGATAGAATCCAGGGCTTGTGGCTCTGGAATGTGTCTAGACATGCTGGCTCCTTGCCCCTTGCTCTCCTGGGATCAATTGTATCTTTAGTTAAAAGAACCTCCTCTCCATTATCTCAAATAGCAGAGCAAATGCTAAACCGTCACAGCTGTAAAATCATGTGCTTAATGCAACACGCCCTTTTGACCCCCGCATTCTCACCACCTGTTTCTTTGTTAGATTACCAATAAATAGTGTGGGCTCCCAGAGCTCAGGGCCTTCACAGCCTCCACAATCATGATGGCCCTCTGGTCCCACTTTACTTCTCAAACTGTCTTTTTCTCAATCCTTTGACTCCGCCAGACTTGGCCGCCTCCACGACCTGGTGTTGGGTCTGATCACCCCAATACATAGTTTGCAAAAATTTTTTCCCGTTTTGTAGGTTGTCTGTTTCCTCTATTGATAGTTTCATTTGCCGTGCAGAAGCTCTTTAGTTTAATTAGATTCCATTTGTCAATTTTTGCTTTTGTTGCAATTGCTGTTGGTGTTATCATGAAATATTTGCTCATGCCCATGTCCTGGGTGGTATTGCCTATGTTGTCTTCCAGGGTTTTTATAGTTTTAGGTTTTACATTTAAGTCTTTAATCCGTCTTGGGTTAATTTTTTTATATGGTATAAGGAAAGGGTCCAGTTTCAATTTTCTGCTAATGCCTAAGCCAGTTCTTCAGCACCATTTATTGAATAGGGAATTCTTTCTGCATTGCTTGTTTTTGAGAGGTTTATCAAAGATCAGATAGTTGTGGGTGTGCAGTCTTATTTCTGGGTTCTCTATTCTGTTCCAATGGTCTATGTGTCTATTCTTGTACCAGTACTATGCTGTTTTGGTTACTGTAACCCTGTAGTATAGTTTGAAGTTGAGTAGTGTGATGCCTCCAGCTTTTTTGTTTCCTTAGGATTACCTTGGCTATTTGGGCTCTTCTTTTGTTCCATATGAATTTTAAAACAGTTTTGGGCCAGGTGCGGTGGCTCACACCTGTAATTCCAGCATTTTGGGAGGCCAAGGCGGGCAGATCACTTGAGGCCAGGAGTTTGAGACCAGCTTGGCCAACACAGTGAAGCCCCATCTCTACTAAAAATACAAAAGTTAGCTGGGCATGGTGGTGCACACCTGTACTCCCAGCTACTTGGAAGGCTGAGGCACAAGAATCACTTGAACCCAGAAGGTAGAGGTTGTAGTGAGCTGAGATTTTTCCACCGCACTCCAGCCTGGGTGACAGAGTGAGACTCTGTCTCAAAAACAAAAAAAAGGTTTTTCTAGTTCTCTGAAGAATGTCAATGGTAGTTTAATGGGAATAGCATTGAATCTGTAAATTGCTTTGGGCAGTATGGCCATTTTAACAACATTGATTCTTCCTATCTGTGAGCAGGAGAAGTTTTTTCATTTGTTTATGTCATCTCTGATTTCTCTGAGCCATGGTTTGTAGTTCTCCCTGTAGAGATCGTTCACTTCCCTTGTTAGCTGTGTTACCAGGTATTTGATTTATTTGTGGCAATTGTGATCTCACTTCTTTTTCAAACTTAAGAAGAGTTTTTGATGTTTTAGTTTGTTCAGCTTAATTTTTGTTAAGGTGGAATAGCAACTTCCAAGCTCCATACATGTAGGGCTGGAGTCCAAAAGTCTCCAATAGAGTTTTAAAAATTCCTATGGATGGTTCTTGCACAAAATATCCCACAGTAAAGTCTGGTCTTTTCTTCCTTCTGATGCTCTGTTGGCAACCTTTCTTTGGTCTGTGAGAATTTTGGCAATGCCCTCTTTCTTAGTTCTTTTCCTGTCTCTTCATTTTTTTCTAGTTCAGCCTCTTCCTGGAGATCTTCTTCCTTTGCTCTTCACCCTTCCCCAATTAATTTTTTATTATCCTGCATTTCTGTCTATGAAGATGCTTGGTAAACCCACCCCAACTTCTATTAAGATAAAGTGAAAATGAACCATCAATATCTATCTTTTTCTCTGGGTCAGAAAAGATTAGATAATGGATCATTGAGAATTTAAAAAAGATATAAATAAATGTATTTGTGGGTTTACAGTTCTTGTTTACTTTGCTTAGTTTGTAAAACAATATATTTTTTCATTATACAGGAAACATCTGTCTGTTGTAGGAAGTTTGGCAAAATAAAGAAATCTAATAAATAAAAACATAAGTACCATAACCCTACTGCCCATACATAACCACTGTTAATATTTTGCTATATTTCTTTCCCATCTTCTTCACACATTTATTAAGCACACATATACATACATAATTTATCTGTTTAAAAGTTACTTTATACTAATAGTTTATACATATACAGCATTTATTAGATACTGTGCTAAGCATTTTATGTACATTATTTTATTTAATCTTCACTATAATCAAATGTGATATAACCTACATTATTTCCATGCTAGAGATGCTGAAATAGGGCCCAGAGAATGAAATTATTTGACCAAGTTAATTAAGGACGACAAGAGTCCATGGTATTTATCCTATGCTAATTTGGTCACCATATTTATTTTATTAATAACAGATCTTAATATTCAAATTGAATTTATTAGTGATTAGAGGATTATTTTAAACCTAATGAGTTATTAGCTTTTAAATAAATAAATAATGTGTATTAATTGTAGCTCAAAATATTTAAATTTATAATTCTTAACAGAGTACCTTTCTTGTCTCTATTAAATGAGGCAGAGAATTACTACCCATGCGAAAGGCCACAGACTGAACTCCATTCTTGTCTTTAACCTTGTTTCTCCTTCCTTCTTTACTGTTCAACTAAACTGATGGATTTGTCACATGAAAAAAGAAGGAAGAGAAGTTGTCTCATGAACCCACAAACGATTCACATTCAATCTCCCCATCCCCTGCCTCCCTCTGAAACCCTGGTAAAGTGATCATGCACTGAGCACTATTAAATCCATTGCTTTATTTCTCATCCTACTCTCCTAGTATTTCCCCGATGGAATCACTCATGAAATAGGCAGAAGTTAAAGTTCTCAGCTGATTTAGCAATGTCTGACAAAATTGTGATTTCCATTATGATATGACGACGATTAATGTATATAGATATTTTATCGTTTATTCTGAATGCTACATTTTATCAGTATATAGCGTATATTTTTCTTATATCAGTGACTTATGTCTCATAAAATAACAGTCAACAAGACTATTAGAAGTTCTACCACACCCCCATCTAAAAATATTTGTGTGAGAAAATGTTTATCTGGGATCATTATATATGTGCATATGTACACTTTTATAACCTGCTTTCCCATGTAATGTTTTAGCAACTTATACTTTTTTTTTCTTTTTTTTGAGACGGAGTCTCGCTCAATCACTAAGGCTGGAGTGCAGTGGCGCGATCTCGGCTCACTGCACGCTCCGCCTCCCGGGTTCATGCCATTCTGCTGCCTCAGCCTCCCGAGTAGCTGGGACTACAGGCGCCCGCCGCCACGCCTGGATAATTTGTTTGTATTTTTGTAGAGACAGGGTTTCACCGTGTTAGCCAGGATGGTCTCGATCTCCTGACCTCGTGATCTGCCCGCCTCGGTCTCCCAAAGTGCTGGGATTACATGCGTAAGCCACCGCGCCCGGCCTAGCAACTTATACATTTTAAAGAGCTGCATAATTCTTGATCTCTTAGGTATGTTTATATTGTTTATGAGTATGTAATTTGTATCTATCTTGTAGATGAGCTTCAGGGAGCACTGCCACAGAATTTCCTCAAACGATGATGATTTGTTTACTAGATTTTCTGTAATATGTCAATACTGCTGCTTTTTACTAAGAAAGCAGAATGAATAACCATCCAAAAGAGTATTCTTGCAGAACCTGATTTCAAATGCTGAATAACAAGTTTAATTTAGAATCATAAGAATTTATGTTCTAAGGAATATGAGATATAAGATAAGATTATTGCTTTCAGTCCGTTCATTTTATGGATGAGGAAACTGAAATGATGGCTTGTCTAAGGTCACCAGCTAGAAGTGAAGTATCCTGCCTAGAAACAACTAAGCCTTCTGTAATATCTTAAAATAGAAGGCATTTATTTACTGTACTATTCCAGTTTTTTTGGATTTAAAGAAACTATCTGGAAGATGGAATACTTCACTAAATTAATGGTCTCTGAAACTGAATTTCTCACCCACCTCCTCACTGCTGCCTTCCACAAATTCTGCAACCAGGAGTGTGCAAGATGACCCAGTGGTTAAAATTCTGAACTACTTTTAGACTTTCAAAAAAAATTGCAGAAACAGTACAGAGGGTTTCGGTATGTCCTTGTGCCACTCCATTGTTAACGTCTTACATACCATAGTATAATTATTACAACAAGGAAATTAATATTAGTACAGTACCATAAACTAAAGATTTCAGTTGAACTTCACTTTGAAGGTTCCCATTCATGTCTCTTTGTTGTTGTTTCCAACATTCCACTTAGGATTCCATGTTGCATTTAGTTGTTATTTCTCTCTGGTCTCCTGTCGTGTGCAACAGCTTCTCCATCTTTCCTTGTCTTTCATGATTCTGACAGCTGGAACAGTACTGATTTGTTATTTTGCTGCACATCAGCTGATCAGTTCAGGCCATTTGGAATCTTCTCATGATTGAACTGAGATTATGCATCCCTGTCAAGAGTACCATAGAAATGGTGCCTCATCCTTCTAGGTGCATCAAATCATGGCCTTCATGATGTCAGCATGTATTGTTATTGGTGATATTGGTATTGATCACCTGGTGGAAATGGTCACCACTAGACTTTTCCACTATAAAGTTGCTATTCAAATGGCCAAAGATGGAAAAAATTAAGCCACAAAATACATAATGATAGTACTGGATTGTAGTCCATTAAAGAATATAAATATGAACCATGAGTTCATAGGGACACAAATAAATAATGGGTTGAATAGATATAGTCACTTCTCATTATTCATGGTAATTGTGTTTTATAAAGTCACTATGAACACTGAATTAGCGAATACTGACCCATTGCTCTTAGGGGAAATATAGCTTTAGATTTCTGTGAGCTATTGTCAACTAATCAATAGATAATCTTGCTTCATGTGTATTTCTGTTTAAAAACACCTTATTTAATATTTTTTGTTGATTCATTAACGTTGAACTCACCACCAACAGCACCATAACCCATGCCTGAATGAAGCTTCTCTAATGGATGTTATTTTCCTTGGCAGGCCTGTCATAGCCTTCTTGCACTTAGGAATACTAGTCAGCTAATCAGCATTATGCTTCAGGGCATTTTAAACAGCAAAATGACCAACAAAAGGCACAAAAATATGAAAAATATGGCACTCAATAGACTGCAAAAAGGGCACTTGTTTACAGGATGAGAGCTGAAACAAGAAGGGCAGAGTATCACCTTGTTTGATTTCAGCTGAGAACATGCACATTGAATTCTCAAAGTTTTTGCTGTTCTGTACACGTCTGTGAATGACCGAGAAAATGACATGAGTATTGATTTTCGGGTTACAAATAAATTTTAGCAAGCAGGTGAATTCTCAAATATGTAATCCATGAGAATAAAGATTGATTGCATATGGAGAAGTGGCAGCTCTCTTTTTTTTGCATAGAATTTCAATTAATAAATGTGGAAAGAATGAGAGAAAACTGCCCCAGGCCACCTCCACAGTGGTGATTGTTGCAGATGGATCCATCGACGTATGCTAGACACAGTGGGCAAAGGTTTGAGGAACAAAGAAATTTGCATAGTCTCAAAGTGTCTCCCTCAAGATGTTTGTTGACTACAGGGAGAAATACAGTAAATTTATGTTTATTGTAAATTTAATAAGTTGTAGGTTCTTTATTTTTCTAGCATTTATATAGCATTAACAGATGTTGACTAGCAAATACAGATAAATAGGTGGCATGTGCTCAAATTCTTGATAATAAGGGAGCCTCCATATTTTTTTATTGCACCTTCTTTGGATAATCAGCTAGTGTTGAGCCAAAGCTGTTAATTTATGTATAGTGGGAGAAAAGGCAAAGAAGTTGCTATTTTATCAAGGGTAGACTTGGGACTCTTAAGAACCACTTGCCTCTGTGAAATTATCCCAGGTAGAGGTAAGCACCTGTTCTTCAGTGTCCCACTATGACTATTTGAATAGCCTGGAAATATCTTCACACTAGAGAGTTGGTTGTGCACATGCTTGTCTCCTGCACGTGGTGTTTCCTGAGTGCAGGGGCTGCCTCTTTTATCTTCATATCTCCAGTAACAAGTACATTGACTCACATGGGTGTACTCAGTAAATGTTCATTGGGAATGGGATGGCATAGATGGGCTGGGATGATACCCTGGATCTGTTGGGCAACCCTCTCTCCATATTTTTCCAGAGGCATTTTTGTTCTTGCTGTATTTCTGGCAATGTTTCTTGCTAATGCTTATCTTCTGCCAATGATGAAAACAAGCAAACCCTCTAGTATTTCAAGGTACATGAAAATGAAGACAGACCTCTGTAAGTACATATTGTTCAAGGGAATTTTCTTATTCCATATGTCTAAGTTCAGCTGTGACCTTAAGTGCTTTATTTACACACTTGCCTTTATCTTAATAACAGTGGTACTGTTATCTCTGGAAGCAAAACAGATTGATGGCAGCATTAGTTAGAGATTTTATGAATCCGCTGAATAGAAAAAGCTTGCAGCAGTTCCAGGCTTGGTTCTGAGCATTTGTGGTTTCAGGTTGAACCAAATGTATTAGTCAGGGTAGCCAACTGATGTAACAAACAGTTCCAAAATTCCAGAGGCATAACATACCTATTTTCTTGTGTCTGAACAGTCCAGTGTAGGTGTTCCCAGTTGGGCAGTTTTTATCTTGGCAGAGTTTCAGGGACTCGGGCTTTTTCCATTCCATGGCTCTACCTTCCACCAGGTGCCCATGGTCTTCTTTCTTCAGCTGGTAGCTTTTATGGGCCAGGTCGAGAAGTAGTTTCTTGCCTTCTGCCCACATTCCTATGGATGTAAACGGATCACATTTCCACACCTAAATGCAAGGCATGCTGGGAATGTTGTCTAACTGCATTTCCAGGTGAGAAAGGAGATATTGTTTTGTGAACAACTAGCCAGTCTCTGTCCCCACAACTCAGCCTGGCATCTCTCCTCTCAATTCTCATGTCAGTTGTTTTACTTATTCTTCTTAAGACATTAACACTTTCTTCATTGTATTCATTCATTAAAATCCATTAACATCATGATGGGCTTCCACAGCATGCCAAATGATGGGAATTATAAAGAAAAATCAGGTGCAGGGCCTACCCTTGAACTCAATCTAGTTCAACCTTGTTTAGCTGTCACTGTATTTGGAAGTCATGAAGTACTTATTTTTAATTCAATCATCCAAAAAGAAAATAATATTATTGTGTGACTACCAATCCCACAAATTAAGTAATCTACTTAGATGTCCAAGTTTTTCCCAAACACTTATTTGCTTCTAATTCAGTTATTTATTTTGCCTTTTTGTAGTCTTTCTGGAAACAAGTAGAGGCAAATATCTAAGATTTAAAGAAAATATACAGGGACAAAACTTTAAATGTTGTCCCTAAATTTAATTCTTCTTGAAAATTTGGAAAAGGGTATTATTTAGTCTCAGTAGAAAATTAGAGAACAAAGAACCACTGGTCTAGTTTCTAGTCATCTGTGGACATGGTACTCCTGTTAGTGTGTAAGCAATGCAAATTTAGGGAACTTATCTAACAAAATATTTTTTTCTCTACCCCCCAAAACTCTATCCTTATTCACCTAACTCATCAAATCTTTTAAAAAATTATTACTTTTATAATTTTGAAAGTTTATTTGTTGTAGCAAAGGTTGAAAATATGGGTAAGCAAAAGATAAAAATTAGAAATGTTCATTATCCTACTTCCCATAGATAAATCCTGTTAAATTGATATGTGCATTTTCAGCCTTTTTTCTGCATATATCTGTGGATGTGTGACTACAGTATATGTAATCTCTACAACAATGAAATTATACTAAGCATATAGTTTATACTAAGCATATAGAATTTAGGAGAATAGCTGAGGACATTTTAGTTCTGAAAGCAATAGTGTAGCATGATGGTTCATTTCTCAGACCTGGGTTTAAATTAAAGTCAACATCATAATCATAATCATGATACAGATAATTTTGTATAAATGAAAATAGTTGTATTTGAGTCAGTAGTTCAAGCACTTCTTTGTGATATAAATGCAACACGAGTACCCATATATCCCAGCTTTGCCACTTACAAACTGCAATGCTTATGGCCTAGGTTTTCTTATTCATAAATGGGCATGATACTAGTATCTGCCCCACAGGGTTGTGGGGAGGATTATTGAGCCAATTCATATAAAGTGCCTGGTATATAGTAAATGCTCAGTAACTTTTGGCTATTATGAAACTGCGTATGAATTTAAAAACAGTAATCTTTCTTTTAAGTAGGCTGTAAATCAGTGGTTCTAAATCAGGAGTGATTTCTTCCATCCCACTACCTCGGGGACATTTGGCAATGTCTGGAGACATTTTTGGTTGTCCCATCAGTTGGTGATAGGAAGTTCCTACTGGCATGTACTGTGTAGAGGCTAGGGATGTGCTGAACATCCTACAGTGCAAGGGATGCACCCTCCCAACAGAGAATTATCTTGCCCAAGATATCAGTAGTTCTGAAGTTGAGAATCTCTGCTTTAAAGAAATGTGTATTTTATGCTATCATAGATGGAGGGGAATTTGCCATCAAAGTCACACAACTAGGAAGTTACCTTTCTGGTAATCAATCTACATGTTGAGAAAGATGTTAATAAATAGCCAATTCACCTCAATCTTTGTAGAGATCGAATGAAAGATTGCATTTAACTTTTGTATATTTATACACTATGTAAGTGTAAGTTAGAGCTAAACCTGTTTTCTTCTGCATTTTCTATTTCTTTTTATTATTGCCCCATTAAGGAGACTTTTAAGACTTAAAAAAATTGCCTCCTCTTCCCATGAAATTTTATACAACAGATATGGTATATATCTGTTTATGCAGTTGGATAGGGTTAAGGATTGGAGGATTACAAAACACTGTGATATCTAAGATATTTTTGCCCCCTAAGAACCAATTTTCATCCCTATGGGGAAATATTCTAAGTAAAAAAGGAGTGAATTCTAAGTGTTTTTGTTTTTTTAAGAATGATGCTTAAATTACTTATTCAATTAAAATTGGCTTAATATCTCCTGTTCTGCACTTTGAGATCATATTGAAAGAGCAATGGAAAAGTGAAAAATAATACTATTGATTTAAAGTGTTATAGAAATTTAAAATGGACAGCAATGCTCAGAGAAATGAATAGAGATTTAGTGAGTGCTGAAAATGCAAAAATAAAATCTGGTGAGGCCAGAAATAAAAGAAGTTGAAAAGGAGACGAAAGCTTTCTAGAGAGGTAGCTAATCTGAATGTAAACTTATCATAAAAGGAAACAAAGAGCTTGAGAGGATAAAGGATGGAAGGGAAATTGTGCTGGATAAGGAAGCTGAAGGAAATAATATGAACTTTTCTTTTTTGTAGGTCAAAGTCACTACATTAACTATGTAGCTTGTTTCTGCATTGTTTGAAAAGGAAAGATTAAACACAACTAAATCTGCAAAGTGACAGGCATGTCACACACTGGGGAAAATTGGAAATGTATAGCCTGCAGGTTAACTACCTGGTAATCAAGCCACAAGTCTGGAAGGGATCTTTCTATTGCCTGGCCTGTGTGTATCTATTCCCTTTGTTCTTCACTCATCCCTCCCCCTTACTTATAAATCCTCAGTGAAGGGTCGTGTATAAATTTTCAGCCTCATTTCTTACCACATCAACTACACAGACACTGTACTCTTGTCAGCTCAGCCGCCCAAACTTCCAGCAGTTCTTATGGGTCCCACTTCTTTACTTTTGCTTATTATAGGTACTTGATTTGGACTGCTTTCTCGGGACTTCGTTGCCTACCCTTATGCTCTGTATTCCTTTTAATTCCCTCTTCCTCACACTGACAATGAGGGGATAAGAATAAGCCTTGCTTTACAGGTGTGTTCACAGTCAGTGCTGCATGTTACGTTCCTTGAAAGTAGAAGTTTTTGTACTTGTTTTTATATCCACAAGCCTAGCCTGGCCCTGGAGCACGGTTGGTGCTTAACACATGTTCACTGAAGCAAAGGAGCTATTGTTTCCCTCCTTCTCCATGTGGCATGTCTGCCAAGTTTATAACAATTCTCCCTTCTCTGAAAACTCAGAATTGGTGTTGGCTAGTTCTTCCTTGAACTCTTGTATCCACTCATCCCCCAGCCAGAGTTAAGTGATGGTGAACACCTGACCCATAGCTAGGCTACATTTCCATCCTTGAGACACTGAGGACAAACAAATCACAAGGTCAGTCCTTGTGGTTAAAACCAGAGCATATAAACACAGGAGCTATTACGGGGCAATCCTGTGGGTTTAAGTGCGGAGAAAACCGGCCTTCCAAGATGAGACTGAAGCCACCATACAGAGAAGAACAGATAATATGGAGAGAGAATGTGAGGGATTCCATCCTACTCCTGTTTTGCTTGCATTTCTGCATTTGATTGCATGAGACACTCTCATATTCTTGTAATAAATTCTCTTTAGTGTCAAAGTTGGTTCAAGTTGATTTCAATGATTTGTAGCAAAAAATCTTTCACCACTATATCACACTTTCTGATTTCCCATTTCAATGAAGGAAATTATACTAGACAGAAATAATATATACGGGGGAGAGATCAAACTTACTTAAAATATTTGAAACAGAAATTGTTTGGGAATCTTATTTGGGGAATTTGGTGGAATAATGCTGAGGGACTCTCTGCATTGTTAGGTTTGAAGCAATAGAGAATTTTCCCTTCAAGATGAAGTAGGAGCATGAAGAAAAAAATATTTCATGCTTAAAAACCATAGGCAACAGCCAACGACAGAACAAAGCACCAAATAGTTAAACTAGGATCCATCAGAAACCTAAGCGTCATTTGGCCATACTTCTTGAGCTTCAGCCCTCTTATCCAACCCACCACCAGATCCTGTGAGTTTTCTCATCTACCATTATCTTGAGTCTGTCTCCATCCACTCTAGTCTAAGTGACCCTTATTTCTCATGAGAACTCCAGCAATGGCCTTCAAGACGTAGATGGTGGACAGCTGCTCTTGTCACACTGTGACTGTAGAGCTGATCTAAAGTTCCTAACTGATCCTGTCAAATGTTTTTCAGGTAATTTTAGTGGCTTCCTTCACTCTTCCTCATAAAGCCCCATAAAGTTCAGCCTGTGCAGCCTCATCATGTACCCCACTCCACTGCTTATATATGTTCTTGATTATCAGCTTCTTTTTTTCTTGTTAGACAGGGTCTCTCTGTTGCTCAGGCTGGAGTGCAGTGGTGTGATCATGGCTCACTGCAGCCTTGACTTCCCAGAATCAAGCAATTTTCCCTCCTTAGCTTCCTGAGTAGCTGGCATGTGCCACAGGCATGTGCCACCATGCTTGGGCAATTTTTTTTCGTTTTTGGTAAAGATGGAGTCTCACTATGTTGCCCAGGCTAGCCTTGAACTGTTGGGCTCAAGCAATCTGCTCATCTCAGCCTCCTGAAGTGCTGAGATTATGTGCGTGAGCCACCGCAACCAGCCAACATCAACTTCTCCTCAGGCCCTTGCCTTGCCAAGCTGCCTTTGCTATGGGGCTTTTGCACATATTGTTCCTCCTGGAACATTCTTTTCTGCCACCTTTACTCAGCTTTCCTTGGACTCTCTGACTAGACTGATTATTCCTAGTATAGCACTGTGTACCCATCCTTTTTAACTTTTGTTATTGTAGCAACTTTACTCCCCGCTCCCCCAGTATTTGGTTGTCTGTCTATTCTACTAGACGGTAAAATCCACAAGGGCAGGAGCTGTCTGCTTTAGCCTATTGTTTTAGTCATAGCACCTAATAGAATGTGTAGCAGGGGATTATCAAATATTTGTTGAATAAATAAATATGCAGAAAGGTAAAAAATGTGAAAAACAAGCAAACAGACAAGGAGGAGCCTTCAACTTATATACTCTTTATCAAAGATTAGGTGTGTAATTCAGTTGGTTCTAACTCATAGTTTTTCTTAGGTGGTAGGCTTGTCATCAACAATCCTATTAATAATGCTAAAATTCCTTTAACAAATAGGGGTTTAAGGTTATCAGTAAATAAAATATAATTAGTGTTAGTAGTACTTCTAGATCAGTCCATAAAGGCCTGTTGAATAGATGAGGTGTCCCTAAAATAGTAGTTTTAAGCCCTAACATTTACTAAGTCCCTATGACCTTTGAGAAGGACTTGGATGCTATGAAGGGAAAGAGAATTCCAATTACTAGCAATTTCCAGAGCTTCATAGATGAAAGATGTCATCAAGACATGTTCTGAGGTCTGCAATTCTAGTAGTGAGTGTGGGATGGGCCAGAGTGATGGGAATGGAGGAGAGCCCAGGGACCATTCAAAGGAAGAAGCTGCTCATGAGCCCTGTGATATGCTGGCTAGCATAGGTCCCTTTTCCTTTACTTCTATATATGTCCCTTTGAAGGTACGTGCACTTAAGTAGAAAATACTGTCCAAAGTAATTTACAGAATCAATGCTATTCCCATTAAACCATCATTGACATTCTTCACAGAATTAGAAAAAAACTATTTTAAAATTTATACAGAACCAAAACAGAGCCTGTATAGCCAAGACAATCTTAAGCAAACTGAACAAAGCTAGCACTATGCTACCCAACTCCAAACTATACGACAGGTTACAGTAACCAAAACAGCGTGGTACTGGTACAAAAACAGACACATACACCAATGGAACAAGATAGAGATCTCAGAAGTAAGACCACACATCTATGATTATCTGATTTTTGACAAACCTGACAAAAACAAGCAATGGGGCAAGGATTCCCTATTTAACAAACGGTGCTGGGAGAACTGGCTAGCCATCTGCAGAAAATTGAAACTGGACCCCTTCCTTACACCTTATACAAAAATTAATTCAAGATGGATTAAAGACTTAAATGTAAAACTCAAAACTACAAAAATCCTAGAAGAAAGCCAAGGCAATACCACTCAGGACATAGGCACTGGCAAAGATTTTATGATGAAAACGCCAAAAGCAATTGCACCAAAAGCAAGTATTTGACAAATGGGATCTAATTAAACTAAACAGCTTCTGCACAGCAAAAGAAACGATCATCAGAGTGAACAGACATCCTACAGAATGGGAGAAAATTTTTGCAATCTATCCATCTGACAAAGAGCTAATATCCAGGGTCTACAAGAAACTTATACAAATTTACCAGAAAAAACAACCCCATTAAAAAGTGGGCAAAGGACATGAACAGACAGTTCTCAAAAGAAGACATTTCTGCCACCAACAAACATATGAAAAAAGCTCAACAACACTGATCATTAGAGAAATGCAAATCAAAACCGCAATGGGATACCATCTCATGCCAGTCAGAATGACGATTATTAAAAGTCAAGAAACAACAGAGGCTGGCGAGGTTGCAGGGAAATATGAATGCTTTTACACTGTTGATGGGAATGTAAATTAGTTCAACCACTGTAGAAGACAGTGTGGCAATTCCTCAAAGATCTAGAACCAGAAATATCATTGACCCAGCAATCCCATTACTGGGTATATACTCAAAGGAATATAAATCATTCTGTTATGAAGATACACAAACACGTATGTTCACTGCAGCACTATTCACAGTAGCAAAGACATGGAATCAACCCAATTGCCCATCAATGATCTCATTTAATTAGATCCCATTAACCAACCCAAATGCCCATCAATGATAGACTGGATAAAGAAAACATGGTACATATTATGCACCATGGAATACTATGCAGCCATAAAAAGGAATGAGATCACGTCCTTTGCAGGGACATGGATGGAGCTGGGAGCCGTCATCCTCAGCAAACTAACTCAGGAACAGAAAACCAAATACCACATTTTCTCACTTATAAGTGAGAGCTGAATGATGAGAACACACGGAGACAGGGAGGGGAACAACACACACCAGGGCCTATTGTGTATGGCAGCAGGAGGGAGAGCATCAGGAAAAATAGCTACTGCATGCTGGGTTTAATACCTAGGTGATAGGTTGATGGATGCAGCAAACAACATGGCACACGTTTACCTATGTAACAAACCTGCACACCCTGCACATGTATCCTGGAACTTAAAAAACAGCCCCCCCAAAAAAATTTAAAAAAAAGAAAACGTAAGTTACCCCGCTGGAGGAAGATTTTTCTTTTACCTAGACTATAAAGGTAGCCATATTTTTGCAAGAATTTCTGTATTAACATTCCATGTCAAGAGGAAGAAAAGAAAAGGAGATTCCAAGGGTAGAAGGATTGGTGCAGAAGCCATCTGAGAGCATGGGAGGAAAGGCAGTTTGAGGAGGTGATGACACATGGATTGCTGGAGAGAAGGGTGGATGCCCTCAGGGAATGAGAAGGAAGGAAGGAAGAAAAGAGAAAACACAGGTTATTTGCCTGGGAATGAAGGACACAGACAATTCTGCTTTCAATGACCAGATTTTCTGACAAATATTCCCAGAACATAGCTCAGTAGAAACGCCAATTGCTTCAGGCAAATCTTTCTAGAGAATATCAGTTTTATTTTAGAAAGAATAGCCTGGCTGCAAAGAGAAATCTAAGATTGAGAAAACATCAAATTATGCCATGAATTATTTTCATGAGATGATATACTGCACAGCACTCTGAAAAAAAAATTATTGTTAAAATTCTGAGAAAGAGGAGCACTTGGCATAAAAAGCACAGATCCTGAAGTCATGCTCATGACTTTAAATTTGTATAAGCAACTTAATAACACTGGAAAATGTAACCTGTGGCAAGGCGAGGTGGCTCATGCCTGTAATCCCAGCACTTTGGGAAGCCGAGGCAGGCGGATCACCTGCGGTCAGGAGTTTGACACCAGCCTGGCCAATGTGGGGAAACCCTGCCTCTACTAAAAAAAAATAAAAAATTGGCTGGGCGTGGTGGCAGGTGCCTGTAGTCCCAGCTACTCAGGAGGCTGAGGCAGGAGAATTGCTTGAACCCGGGAGGCAGAGGTTGCAGTGAGCTGAGATCACGTCATTGCACTCCAGCCTGGGTGACAAGAGCAAAACTCTATCTCATAAAAAAAAGAAAAAAAGAAAATGTAACCTATTTATTGTATTTTAAAGTGAAGCTGAGGATGAGGTAATTTGTGTTCCCATAACTGGATTCTTTCAGAGCATGAAGCATTCAGGTTTAAGGCGAGAAAAATCTCAAAAAGCAACTTTTATCTCTATTTCCTGATTCCTGCCCCTGACGCCCCTGGAGTATATATTCTGGTCTTCGGAGCACTAGATTAATATTTCTTCATGTGAATATTCTTATATTTTTCTTTTGGGCATATTCTATAAACTTAATTGAACCATGTTATTTCTACAGAAGTTTTTGAAAAATTACTTTTGTCATTCTTAATTTTACTCCGAAAGTGATTGCCTTTGTATATCACAGTTCACATAAGAAAATTAAAGTTAGTGAGAAAAAAATCAACAAAAAGATTGCCTGAAATTAAACTCAATGTTCTTTCTAAAGAGTTTTACAAACACCCTCCATGCAGTAAGAAGCACAGGAATTCTGATGAGAACGCATTTTTCAAGAATTCATCTTCACCTTCCCTTTCACTCGGGAGGTGGCCTCTTATTGTGGCTGTTGGATGTAACCAGTGAACTGAATACTTGAAACCAATTTGCTGGTTTGAGAAGAGGTTATTGATTCTCACAGCATGTATATACTTGGAAAATTTCATTGTTTAACTCTGTATGTGGATGATTCTTGCCTCACACTACTTTAAGTCGGGCAGACTGGGTGAGGCATATGAACTCCCTTTGCTTTATTGAAGTCTTCAGAGAAGACTGCAAACTTAAAAAAAAAAAAAAAAAAAAAGTTTAACAGGTCTGCATGTTGCCTTGAATAAAAAGTACTATATGTGCTTCTTGGAAAAAGTCTGCTTAGGTGATTTTTTTTAAAGCATGTGCTTTATTTTGAGGGAGGATGTTGGGAGAGAAATTTCTTTGTATTTTGTACAGAATTAAGAAGACAAAGGCTGTAATTGATAAAACACCAAATCTTGGGTGTTTATATTCTTGTTTACTAAATAATAAAAGTTCAACTGAATAATCAAGGTGTAACTCTTCGGATGAGTGAAGATGAACAAAATCTCAGCTCATCTGAGGTCAACATTTCTTCTAGGGGCTGTTGAAGAATATAGGTAAGATGTTGAAGCCATGTGTTGCTGTTTCCCTTCAGATGCTGGAAATATGGGCCCCACCGCATTTCAACACCTTACTTCCCCAGTTTTTCTCTAGGAATATTATTATTGGCCCAGGGGAGGTTCATTTCAGCAGAAAGTCTGCCATTTTGAAGCAATTGGAGCAATTTATTAGCAAGAGGAAATGATTTATTTTTCTTAATCACCATTCATAAGATGATCATTATGAACAAGGTTGCTGATAAATCTTTGGCCACCGGAGAGGACTTTAATTTGTGACAAGGAAAGTTTCTTAGTACTTAATGGAGAGAGAGTTTTCTGCCCTTACCTGTGCAGGTTCATGGTGAGAGATAGACCCTATGAGTATTTATTGACCTGAACTGGGGGTCTTCTTAATATAGAGATTTATGTTTTAGAAATGAAACTCCTTGGGGTCTTGTCTGGGGTGGGTGATTAGTGAAGAAAAGAACCAAGTTAATATTTTTTTTTTTCTCAAACATCCTGATCTTTGGCTTTTATCTTTTTTTTTTTTTTTTTTAACTGACAAGTTACTTCTCTTTCAGGCTCCAAGCTTGATATAGAAGACTATCATATGAACCAGAGAGGGTAACTGAAACCAAAGAAATGACTCCAGTATCAAGCTAAAGACACGCCTTAAAGGATGAGGAGGAGCAGAAATCTTACCAGCAAGGCAAGAAAGAAGCCATACGTGAACAGGTGGCAGTATGAGCAATACTTAATTCCCTGTTGTGATTATTAGCACGTGAAGCTTGTGAAGCACATAGCCCCAACTAAAGAATCTTGTGTTATAATTTTTCAAAGACTGTAGAGTAGGCACACCAGCCATGCAAATACTAGAAATCAAGTGTTATTTCTAAAGTATCATGCACTTTGGTGATTAGCAGCTTGGGGAGCCATCGGCTGAATTTCTTGAAGAAACCTCCAGGGAGTTGGCCATAACTCTAAGGGTGAGGCAGCTTTCAAGAAGTGTGATTCATCTTCTTTAAGTATTAGGGTCACCTAGTGCCACTCCAGCCCAGCCTACAGCAGGTCACCTGGAACTGAAATTCTGAGATGTAAGAAGTAGGAGGAAAAATGTCCCACCTTGTTCAAGGGATGAAGTCAATTTAAAGGGATGAGGAGAATACTGGCAGAATATTTTAAATATATTAAAATATATTAACTGATTTTCCTCTTCTGGCAGCTCCTGTTGCCTCTGCATCCTCCCCCAAACCCATTTAGGTATCATTTGTTCTATCAGGAAAAAAAGAAGTTTCACCAGAGAGCAGGAAAAAAAGGCTTTTGATTTTCCAAAGTCAAGACCCTGAGGGAACTTGTCATAAAGACACTAAGCTGAATTGATGCAAGGCTTCCCACCCCTTGTAGGACCTGAAGTTTTCCAGGCATGCTGTGAGGACAGTGCTAGAGCTAGGGGAGGAAAGGGAACTGTTAGATGCTGTGGGAAGGTGGGGAGGAGCAAAGGGAAGGTAGAGGCGGAAGGGGAAGCAGAGACAGCTCTTAGATGCTGGTGGCTCCCCTCTCCTCTGAGAAAAAGACTCTATACCCTGCTCCTCAGAGGAGAAGGTTGTGGATGACAGAACTGAAGACGGATTGGGGTTGCCATCACCTCCAAGTAGAGCTCAAGAAGACTGCAAAACCCCAGAACAGAAATGGCTGAGTGGTATCCAGGGGACAGATGCTCTGAGCCAGCCTCAAAGAACTGAGTGTACCCCAGCACAGCCCACAAATGTTAGAATGAGTCTTCTGTGCTCAAAAGTCCCACCAGAATGGTAATGAAGGACCCACAGAGCTTCCCGGTGCCCCTGTGGCCTGAGCAGTGCAATAAAGTTTCCTGTGCCAACAAGGGGCTTGGCAACAGTTGAGAGAAAATGTGCCATGCCTGAAGGAGTCTCACGCTGGGGAACAGCTCAGTGGTGAAGACCCACCAGGAACAAGGTCACATCACCCAAGGCTAGTGCTGAGATAGCATCACACAGAGAAAGAGATAATTCCCTCCACCCATTGCTCTGGTACAATGTCAGACCCCTGGAACTCAGTGAAAAGGATGGGGGTGTAGAACTGAGGGAAATTAGGTTCTAACACTGAAGATAGGCTCAAAATAGATAAGTGTTTACCGAAAAATAAAGTTTCACTTCTTGTACAATTGAATTTGTTGATTGAGTCCTGAACCCAAAGTAAAACCAGTCATTCAATCAATAAGTTAATTAAAAGATCAGTCATACCTGACAAAACTATTTAGCTCCTCCTTTCTGGAATTTAGGAGAATTTAACACAATTCACAATCAAGATTTGTCTTACAGCCTAACACAAATCTTGACTATTGCTATGTAGTTAGTCTATGTGCAGCCTCAGGTTCGTGGGTGTAGCTCAGACTGCATTGCTTAGTAAGTGCTGACCATGTGGCTGGCACTCTCCTAGGAACTTTCACCATTTTCCCTCATTTAATCCTTTAAACAGTGTCTGTGAGACCAGATATTATTCCCATTTTACTGAAAAGTAAACGAAGGCTCAACAAAGTAAAATCTGAGAGAATTCTAATAATTGTCAAACATTTCCTTTGTGAAAGTTGGTTCCACATTGTGGTGGGTAATGCCCAGCACTTCCTTCCTTCTTTTCCAACAGTCTCTTCTTTTCCTGTGCATTCTTTGCAGGCCCTGTCCCACCTCTGTGCCTTTGCTCCAAAGCCTCTACTTCAGATACTGCTCCTCTTCCTGTCCTTTTGACATCTTCCCCAGTTTCTAAGGCGCAATTTCAATTTTGTCTGTTCCCTGACACTTTTCCAAACCTCTCAGCTATTATTATCTTATCCATCCTCATGCTCCTTCAGCACCTCACAAGTCCATGATAGGCCTTTATCAAGTCAGCTTTGTATTGCAGGTTTTTGGTCATGGTAGTGTCAGCTGCTAATTTGTAAACCCCAGAAGAGCTCCATCTTGTGCAGCCCCAGCACCTACAATGAATTTAGCATCCTAGGCTGGCAGGTATCTTGGTGCCTGTTACATAATAAAGCCTTAACACATATTTGTCAAACTAAATTAACTTAAAATTCTAAAACACATAGTTAGTGAAACATGAGACAGATGCTTACAAGAATGTTTAATTGGCAATGTCTTTGAATTCCTCACAATTTTCTTCTTTATCCCTAACTTATTTCAATTTTTTTCAAACATACAAAACAGTTTAAAAAATCATTCATTTAACACCCATGTAATGACCATTAGTTTCTATAATATACCCTTTATTATATTTATGTTATCATATCTGTCCATCTACTCATTCTGCTGTCCATCCATCAATACATATTATTTTTTCCTCATTGCCTTTCAAATACACCCAATGTTTGAGAGACCTTTGATTTTGGAATCAGATCTGAGATTAATTCCTGGATTCAGCACTTACTTGTTCTGTGACCTTGGGGGTTGCTTAACTTGAGTCTGTTTTTTCTTTGTAAAATGGGGGTGAACAATGATGTCTACATAGGTTGTGGTGAGGAATAAATAAGACTGTATATAAAGGGCCTGACACATAGTGTTTGTTCAATACGTGGTAGCAAAAGTAAAAGAACAGCATAAGTATTTATTTCAGCCATCAGCACTGATTTGCAATGATTTGTGCTTTTGGTATTCCTGCTTACAGCCTCTGCTTTAGGCCCAGAAGGAAAAGAAGCTTACAGGAGACAATCAGTCTTACACTCTTCCATGGTCACAAACAAAAGGTCCCTGGATCTACAGGTGAGCAAGAGGTGATCTGGGCTTTCGAGTAGGTACTGCATTCTGAACTCCCTGGCACAATTAAAAGGCAATAGAGCCAAGAGTAGAATCACCAATTATCTACTTTACCCAGGCAACATGGGGGATCTTAATGTCTATCTAAAATTCAGAAGAACTTTTGCTAAAAATGGAGATGATTAGGAGAGGATATCAGAGCTCTGCCGTAGCCATAAACCTGCCTTCTGAGCCCTTTGGTGCAGGGATTTGAATTTTTTCCAAATAGAAGCCCTCATTAGTAGCACCCTCCACTCTAAAGCTGTAGGATATCCCCAATTCATGAAACTATTTCTTAATTATACTGTAAGTCATCTTGCCCCTGAAATGGCCATGGAAAGCTATGGCTGAAGAATGGAGGAAAAGATGACTTTCTCTGTTTCTTCAGACCAGGCATCAATTGGGATGTTGGGATATTGATAAAAGGAAATCTCATCCTTTGTTATCTGCCTATGCTTTCACCATACCCATTCCCATGTCTGGTCATCACAGCGTCCTTCACAGCCCTTAGCTGAATCATGTTGAGTACAGGATGGTGTGAATATCATGGTTTGAATACAACCATGGTCTGTCCATGTGGATTGTTTTTTGCAGCCCACTTAGACTTAAGCCCTCTTAATTTCAAATTTATGTTCATATGTGCCAATAAAGTTGTCCCTAGATGAACTGGAAAATGCCTGATTTCCTTATCTTCCTGAGGGTTTGCAACTTAGATGACATGTCACATTAATCTGTGGAACTTTTTGAAAGATATAAATGCCTGCTTCTTTGAAAGCCTCACCCTTCATTCCAAGAGTCAGAGTGAGTGGGTCTTATGTAATCCCACTGCAGTCTACATTTTAAATATCTCTACAAATTATTTTTTCTCACAACCATGGCTAAGAACTGTCTCTTTACCATAAAGCTGTGTAGCTCTTCTTTAAAACAGTGAGAGATGAAGTGTGTCTTCTTTTGAGATGCAAAATATTGGTTGACCTTTTCATTTTTGTTTTGTTTTCTATTAGTTGATGACCATAAAATGGAAAATTAGTTGAAATGGAAGGATTAGGAATATTATCAAAGTAGAGTAGGTTGTACGTAAGATAGAAATAAGGACAACCCAGTAGAGCATTTGAGAAGATGCTCAGCTAAAGTAAAAAGGAGCTAATAAAGGTTATCTCAGTCAGCTAGGAAAGCAGTGCTTAGATTATCAGGTAAGGGTATCACCTAAGACAAGAAGGCAGATGTGCAAAAGGAGTTATTATATTATGTCAAATCTAATACAATCATACTTTACATTTTAACATTCCAGACATCTGTTGGTCTGGTGGCATTGGAATGTTGTGTCATTGCCCATGCAGTATAAATTTTGTTGTTAGTCACAATGGCATAACTGGTCAACTTCAACCCCTCAAAGTTTCAGTCAACAAACTAAGAAAAAGTAAATCCTGATTTACTGGATAAAAAAGTAAATCTACTGTTGTCATCTGCTGGTTAGATTTTTTCAAAAGTAACATCAAAGCTTCTAGATCAAGTGTTAGTTGCTTGGAAGAAGATTCAAAGATAATATTAGAATGTTTTGTAAATAAATGCTGGATTTTCAATGTTCTTGATGACATGGATACCAATATCATATGAAAAACGGGAACAAATCTGCCAATTCTGAGTTGAAAGTGACTCAGAGGAGTTGGATACTCTACTTGTGAAGAAATTTGGAATAGAGTGTAATTGGCAGCATTTTATTCTCTCTTACTGGTACATAATAGTGGTGCATCTTACAACCACTGATGTCTTAGGTTCGTTCAGTATAACATGATATTTGCATTGGTCTTTACAGAGAAGAATATTGAAGAAGATTCTCAAGTCCAAATAGTTCCCCGAAAAAGGCATATGTGAAACTATAGAGGGGGCCCAGTGAATCACAAACCTGTGGGTGTCTAACTTCTATAAAGTCCAGCTATCAAGATCTTAAAAAGAGAGAGGAACTACCATATATTTAGACCATGAAATAACATTTTTAAAAGAAAAATGGCTGGGTTTCATTAAGAAAGAATTATTTTATTAGATTTTTTTTGAAGAAGTAAGTAGGCATGTGAACAGGAACTGATGGTGGTAATTAGGCTGATGTTCAAAAAGTCTTTCACAGGGTCCATCCTGGGGACAGTTAGAACAACAACAGAAAATAGTCATCATTGAATTGGAATTGGGGTGGGGGTGCAGTTTGGAGATTTGGTGTCTTTTAAGCACTCCAAATTTGTTTTATAAAATTGTAACATCTAGGGTTGGAGACTGGCTTTTCATTCCCTTCCTCTTGGGCTGGCCTGAGAAGCTGTAATTTTCTCTATTCTTCAAGACCCATAATTCACAAGCCCCACCCCTCTTCCACCTGTTGCTTTTAAATGTCTCAAAAAAAAATACTTTCTTATAAACCTCAGGCTACTCTTCTCCAGGCTGAACACCCCTTTAATTTTATCATTGTCTGTTTCTTTGAGAACCTTCCTTTCCTTGAGCCTTTCCTCCAAATATCCTCCAATTTGTCTGCATCTTTTATAACTAGCTAACAGAGGTCCCATGTGTCCAGGGATCTTAGTTTATGGCTATTTTCTGAGCTTAATTATTACTAGCAACTCTTTCATTCTCAAAAGTGTTCTTATTAGAATATCATTTTTGGTTAACCTACATACAACTAAACAGAATGTAATATCTAAGAGTGAGCTGACTAGCAGAAGTGAGGGCAGAGCTCTCACCATTCTAAGCCTTGGTACACTACAGGTGCAGCCAAACAGATGCATTAGGGACTTGGTCCATACGTCACACCATTGTCTCATATAAGCTTGTCTCGTGTAAGTGCAGTCCTCAAGTCTTTTCCACCCTTGCTGCCATGAAGCCACATCTTCCCCATCTAGTACTTGTGCTGGTGGTTTTTTGGCGTTTGTTCCTACTAAATTTCATGACATTATGATTCAACCCATTGTCCAGTCTGTCAAGAACTTTGTCATCCAAAATGCTGGCTTCTCCCTTCCAAATTCCTGTTACCAGAAGATATAATCTTGCTTTTCTATATCATTACCCAAATTCTTGATTTAAAAATATTGTATAGGGCCAGGCATGGTGGCTCATGCCTGTAATCCCAGCACTTTGGGAGGCCGAGGCAGGAGGATCATGAGGTCAGAAGGTTGAGACCAGCCTGGCCAACATGGTGGAACCCCGTCTCTACTAAAGATACAAAAAATTAGCCAGGCGTGATAGCATATGCCTGTAATCACAGCCACTTGGGAGGCTGAGGCAGGAGAATCGCTTGAACCCAGGAGATGGAGGTTGCAGTGAGCCGAGATCACGCCATTGCACTCCAGCCTGGGTGACAGGGCGAGACATTGTCTCAAAAATAAATAAATAAATAAATAAATAAATAAATAAATAAAGCATAGAATAGCCCTGTGGCACTTTGCTTCTTTCCAGTTTGACCTTGTTGGAGCCAAGGGGAAGCTTCCCCCTTGCCCTCAGAGGGTGCACTGAAAAATCAACTTACGTTAAGGCAGATTAATAAGAGAAAAGGCATACAAATTTATTTAACCATGCACACAGGGAGAATCAGAGTGATTTCCCTATTTCCCAATGAGGCCCAAACACTTATATAACCTTTTAGAGGCAAGGGGGAACATAGAGAATATAGGTAATTCTGTTGAGGGCCATTAAATGATTACTGGGAAAAATGAATGGAGACTTGGGAGAATGAGTGGATTGCAGAGGGGGTGGGTGGTGAACAGATTGACTTGTGGTTCTCTTTGGAAGTTGAATGAACCTGAGAGACAGACATCGTTTTGTAAAAAGGTTAGGCCTGGTCTGGTTATGTTCTTCCTCTCCTTTCTTGAAATAGATGATAAGATTACAAGGAAAGAAAGGAAAAGCAATAGTTCATCTTGGTGGTTGCATCCAGTCCTTATGAAGACAGGGAAAAAGTCTCTTCCAAGGCCTGTTGATTTCAAAGAGTTTCCAATTCAAAATATTCATTATATCAGGGAGCTATATTTTGGGGTGAAACTCTCTGTGCTCCTTCAATGTCCATTCACATCTTGGAGGTCATTTAACATCACAAGCTTACTTAATTGTAGTATCATTAAGGCTATGTATTTCTGGTTTTTGCATGAAAATCACTTGAGAGACCTTTGTAAATGCCTTTTAAAACTTTGAATGTCTAACGTAGAATGACTTTTCCTAATCTATGCATCTAAGTAAATAAATTTGTAAATAAAATAAATATACAATGAAAGAAAGAAAAAGGATAACAAAACTGAGATGAGTCTAATATGACTAGTGAGGGTGTATGGGGGCCTTGGAAATATAATGACTGGCATTTAGAATAGGTCAGTGCTCAACTAATATTTGTGGATCCAAACATAATTTTTCATTGAAAATGAGCAGAAGATCTTGCTTATGACTCTTGCTGTGAAAAAAGCCTAGTTCTTTACACCTGTCAAGGACATCTGCTTTGGGAAGTCCCAAACACAGCTTAGGTCCACACCAGAGTATGAATTGACTATTTGCTAATCATGTAAATATTATTACTGAAACGAAAACATGATTGAGGCTGGAAGTGTGAACCAAATGCAGAAAGTGCCAGCTCTTTAATGTAAGCAGTTAATTAGGCATCATCTTTAAGTGTGGTGATAGGTCCCAGGGTGTTAATCAAATCAAATATCACCAGCTGCTGAGAGAATAGGCTCTTTCAGGAAGCATTCGCAATACTAAGTGTGAGAGAGATGTGGCTTTAAAAGGGGTTTTCTGAGGCTCCAATAGCTGAGGACACCTATAGAATTGTGGGAAACAGTTAGGTAGGCATATCCATAACAGATCAGACAAACACTATCTTGAGTCAATTGAAACAGTGAGAAAAGCCTAGATTTGGATACCAGACAGATCTGGGTTCAACTCCTGCTTCTGCTTTTTCTAGCTTCGGAAAAATCACAGTTAGTTCTCCACAGATTCACAGGAACAGATCATAATGTTTGGGATTATATGAGTTGCTGGTAAGATACCTACAAGCAGCAAAATAATTAGCACCATCCCTGAAACCATCCTATGGGATCTATGACAAACTTGTGCTCATTGGAAAAATCTTAGGTTCGCCCCTTTATCTCTGGCCCATTGTTAATTGCAGAAGAGAAAGGGTTATAAGAGCAGCACAGGTGTTTGAGCTATGTGTATTTTCCTCTAGGGGACTTGGTGCTATCAGAGGAGGTCATCATATTGGAAAACAAGTTTTTTTAAAAGTAGAAGTCATAAAGTTGAAGAATTCAGTGACTTTTGCAGGGGAAGAAGTACCTGATTTATGAACAGTCATTATCCTGAACTGTTTTGTAGAAATGATGTAACTGATTGATTTTTAATAAGCATTCCAAGTGTTACACAGCAAGTTTTGATGCTTCCAACTGGCCAATGAGGTAAGCAATTGAAGTGAGTTTCAGATATTTACCTGTATCTAAACTGGAGTAAACCTAAAGTAAAGCTTTGTAAATTCTGAGTAGAGAGTAACAGAGCACTTTTAAGACTTGGGTGCAGGCTGGATGTGGTGGCTTACCCCTGTAATCCCAGCACTTTGGGAGGCCGAGGTGGGTGGACTGAGGTCAGGAGTTCAAGACCAGCCTGGCCAACATGGTGAAACTCCATCTCTACTAAAAACACAAAAATTAGCTGGGCATGGTGGTGCACACCTGTAATTCCAGCTACTTGGGAGGCTGAGGCAGGAGAATCACTTGAACCCGGGAGCAGAAGTTCCAGTGAACCGAGATGGTGCCATTGCACTCTAGCCTGGATGATGACAGTGAAACTCCATCTCAAGAAAAAAAAGAAAAGAAAAAGACTTGGTTTCTAGAGTCAGACCACCTAGCTTGCGATCCTAGCTCCATTATTCATCAGTTGTGTGATCTAGGGCAAGCTATTTCTCTTGCCTCCATTTCTTCATTCATTTAATAGGAATAATTACTTCATAGGATGATCCTGATCCTGACTTTATAAACCTCATCACAGGGAATGATAAAATAAACATTCTGAACGTTTCAGAAACAAATGGATTGATAAGCAACATTTTTTTCTAATTAGTTCTATATATTGTCTTTCTAATTTCCACATCAGTATCATGAGCTTAGAACCTGAGTACCCACTCAGTACCCAAGTGCCTAGGGATTGGGAACCATTTTCATTAGTATCTTACTCGAAAAACAGCATTCATTTTTGATAAGGTGTTTATAGGCATCAACATGATGTAATATTTAAGAGCAATAATTACAGTGTCAGACTTCTGAGTTTGAATCCTCACTTACTGGCACCTTAAAAAGATGTTTAATCTCTTTGGGCCTTGGTGCCTTTATCTGTAAAATGGATATTCTGTGTAGCTTAAATGAGTTAATAGATATGAAGTGCTCACATCAGTGCCAGGCACATAGAAAGTATTCAGTGCTTCATGGTCATTGACTTGTACTGTTAATCAAGCATTTCCCAGAAAAGAAAATGAAGTTAAGAGGTGATATCATGAAGCATTTTTCTTCATCCTGTAAATAATATACTGAGCTTTGAATCTCATAACATTCAAGATGAAATGCTAAAGGATACCTATGCCAGAATTTTTTTTCATAGTCAAACATTAAAGACGAAGTGAGGGTCTATTTAGGTAGAAATAACAAATACATGGCATACATACTAACACCCCACAACAGGACTGTGGCAGGCATTATTAATCCATCTTGGCTATCTTGCCTACTGAGTTTATACTCAGCTTCTGAATTTTTCTCAACATGATATTCTGGGCAACCATTGTCAATTCGATTGGTATTATGTGAAATAAACTTATTTTCCATCTTTGTTCCACTATCATCTCTTTAAAGGTGTTATTTTCCCGGAAGGGAATTGAAAAATGAGAACACATGGACACAGGAAGGGGAACATCAGACTCTGGGGACTGTTGTGGGGTGGGGGGAGGGGGGAGGGATAGCATTAGGAGATATACCTAATGCTAAACGGTGAGTTAATGGGTGCAGCACACCAGCATGGCACGTGTATACATATGTAACTAACCTGCACATTGTGCACATGTACCCTAAAACTTAAAGTATAATAAAAAAAAAGTACAGGTTTTCAAGTAAAACTCCTCTATTGAAGTCCCAATCAAACTTTTTTTTTTTTTTCTGAGACGGAGTCTTGTTCTGTCACCCAAGCAGAGTGCAGTGGCGTGATCTCAGCTCACTGCATCTGCCTCCCAGGTTCATGTGATTCTCCTGCCTCATGCTCCCAAGGAGCTGGGATTATAGGTGTCTGCCACCATGCCTAGCTAATTTTTGTAGTTTTAGTAGAGATGGGGTTTCACCATGTTGGCCAGGCTGGTCTCGAACTCCTGACCTCAAGTGATCCAACCGCCTCAGCTTCCCAAAGTGCTGGGATTGTAGGCGTGAACCACGGCGCCCAGCCCCAATCAAACTTTTAAATGATGCAAGATAATCATCCCTCATATCCTTAAGCAGGGTGAGTTATATAAAAGAGACAAAAAAAGTTGACTGGCAGTACCCATAATCTATTTTTTGTGCTTCTTGGGAAGATGCTGCTAAGACAGATGACATTGATAGCTGCAATTAAAAAAAAATTTGCTAGAGTCCAAAGAAATCATTTGGAATGTGGTTTCCTTAGTTGTTGACTCAGTGAATAATTTTCTGGAAAGACAGCCAGGTTATACTATCTAGTAGATTATACAGCTGAGCATCTTTCATTTTATCTTAAGAGAAAGATACAAATGGCTAAATGTGAAAAGTGTTCCTAGATGTTGATTGGTTGGTACCCATTTAACTCTAGACTCTATAGTATCTTTTTATTTATTTATTCATTTTTGAGATGGTCTCACTCTGTTGCCCAGGCTGCAGTGCAGTGGCGTGATCTTGGTACATTGCAACCTCTGCCTCCTGGGTTCAAGTGATTCTCCTCCCTCCGCTGCCCGAGTAGCTGGGATTACAAGCATTTGCCACCACACCTTGCTAATTTTTGTGTTTTTATAGAGATGGGGTTTCACCATGTTGGCCAGGCTGGTCTCAAACTCCTGACCTCATGTGATCTACCCACCTTGGCCTCCCAAAGTCCTGAGATTACAGGTGTGGTCTATAGTATCTTATAATTACAGCATTGTTACTTATATCATCATCATGTGACCTAGTTCTTCAAGAAAGTATAGTTATGCTTGCTATGCACCATTTAAGACAACGAAATATGTACTCACTGTAGAAAAATTTCATCTCTGACAAATCAATGGAAAATGGGCAAAGATAATGAAGAGTTAAACTTCAGAGAAGAGAAAATACAAAAAGCTAGCAAGACTGTAAAGAGATGTTCAAACTTAGATGACAGAAAAATGTAAAATAAACAATGAGATACTCCTTTACATGTATTAGACTGGCAAAAATTAGGAAGCTGGATAATGGCAAGTGTTAACAGGGATGTGGGGCCATGGGAATGCTTACACACTGCTGATGGGATTGTAGACTGGTGTAGAACTTCTACAGAGGACTCTATTGGTAAGAGCAGATTAGACCTATGTATACTTTCTGACCTGGCAAGCCAAATTCATTCCTGCATATGTATACCACAAAATGTGTTAGTCTGTTCGTTCTCATGCTGCTAATAAAGACATACCCAAGACTGGATAATTTATAAAGAAAAGAAATTTAATGGATTCACACTTCCACATGGCTGGGGAGGCCTCACTATCATGGTGGGAGGTGAAGGAGGAGCAAAGGCATGTCTTACATGGTGGCAGGCAAGAGAGCATGTGCAGGGGAACTGCCCTTTATGAAACCATCAAATCTCATGAGTCTTATTCACTATCACAAGAACATGGAAAAACCTTATTCGCTATCATGAGAGAATGGGAAAACCTGCCCTCGTGATTCAGTTACCTCCCACTGGGTCCCTCCTATGACACATGGGGATTATGGAAACTACAATTCAAGATGAGATTTGGGTGGGGACACAGCCAAACCATATCACAAAAAAATTATCCAAGAGTTTCCAAGGGCCCTATAGGAATAGGGTGATGAGGCATCCTAACTTGCCTGGGACAGTCATAGTGTACAACTGCTGTCCTAGTGTAATTATTAATATCACCCTTTCATTCTCAAAAGTGTTCTCCCTGTGATTAAGGCTGGTCATCGCAGGATATTCTTGGTGGTGGGGAACTAGAGGCAATTTGGGGAGTGGAGAGGCAAAATGCATTCGATTCACACTATTCAGCAGAAAGCTGGATGAAAAAAGAAACAGGTTGAGGTAGATAACATGACATTTGCATATAGTTAAGGTCCATGTTTATATAAAACTATATGCTTTATAAGAACAGTTACTAACAAAAGGACATAGTTTGAATGATTGCCTTGGGGCAGTAGAGGAATTAGAGTGGGATAAAGGAAAAATAAATAAAATGATAGAGATCTTGTTGGACCAAAGATTATGAAATAAACCATTGAGAAGGGTGATTAACTCAGCTTGAGTATCTGAATTCAAAAAGTAAGGGTTCCACCAAAATAGATGATTGTGAAGTTGATATTTATATATTTAATTAATTAATTTACTCTCTTTGAGGTTCCAAGGATATTTAAGGCTGTTTAATAAGTATCTTAAGTAGAAAAATATAAATATAAAAATATTTGAATGAGGAAGCAGAACAGATTGTATATAGAAATAAGAAAGATAAGGCAAAGTTAGCACAAGGTTAACATCTAAAATTCACACCAAAAAGGCCTGTCAATCAGCTATAAATGGGTCTCAGGTTTGGTGCTAAGCTGTCCAGCAGGAAATGCAAAGAAGGCAATGCCCTTATGTCCATGATCCTCATTATCTGTAATAAGAGTCACCACGAAACCATTGTAAGTACTAGAAAGCAGTGTGCATTTCCCATTCTGAGATCAGACAGAAACTTTTCCCTTGGGCTCTTATAAGGAGGGCACTGTGTAATGAAATAGCGACCTAGAAAACTAATTTTTACAGAATGACTCATTCCAAAGCAATATGGAAAACCAAAATGTTAATTTATTCTAACAGAGTTTGGGCTCCTTGAATTTCCACAAAATTACCAGGTTTCAGTTTCAAATTAGTTCAGGAAACATTCCTAATTGTGCAATAAAGCTATGGCCCACAGAGATTGGGCTCTTCCATTCGACTGGGCCAGAAATTCCTGATCATAGTCATAACAAATGAAAGAAAAAAGAAGGATTATTATTCCAGATTCCAGGAGTGCCACTGCCTTTATACTCCTGAGAAGGTAGGTGGTAGTTAAGGAGAGAATGTCTTCCTCCTTTCTTCCTGAAACAATTTCAGTAGCCATAACTGACTAAAAAACAAACACAGTCATTGATATAGAGATCACAGAAAGTAAATCTACTATGTGAAAACAGGTGTCACTCTAAGAGTAAAACTAGCAAAAAGCAATGCATAATAGAAGAGTTTAGTGGCAGACATCTGAAGAAGGAATCCACACTGAGAGATTATCTCCAAAGGGACACGTAAGGGGTGTGTGTGTGTGTGTGTGTGTGTGTGTTCGTTTGTGTGTGTGTGAGAGAGAGAGAGAGAAAGTGTGAGTCTGGTATTCTGGTACATTCCAGTTTTGGAGCAAGGGTGCTCATTAAGTTCTTTTGACGCTTGGTTGAAATAATCCCTGAGCATCATTCAATTATATTTGATTTTGTATTCATCAAGCAACCTCTGCTTATTCAGTTTCCAAGAGCCTGAGAATGGGTAGTGTCATAGATTGATGCCTAAATAGCTGTAACTATTTCCCTCCCGGTATCTAGGCCCACATGCAATATGACTTTGCAACTCATCCCATCAGAGGGTGGAAACTATTTCTTCACCCCCTTGAACCTGGGCTGGCTTTGTAATTTGTTTTGGCCAATAGAATGTCGTGGAAGTGATGGCGTTACCAGAAAGAGTTCCCAATCCAGACTCGTGCGAGAAAGAATTTGAGTTGAGTCCGTAAAATGAAAGCAAGTTTATTAAGAAAGAAAAGAATGGCTACTCTATAGGCAAAGCAGTGGCATGGGCTGCTTGACTGAGTAAATTTATGGTTATTTCTTGATTATATGCTAAACAAGGAGTGGATTATTCATGAGTTTTCCAAGAAAGGGGCAGGCAATTCCTAGAACGGAGGGTTCCTCCCCCTTTTAGACTATATACAGTAGCTCAGACATTGTCATGACATTTGTAAACTGTCATGGCATTAATGGGAGTGTCTTTTAGCATGCTAATATATTATAATTAATGTATAGTGAGCAGTGAGGATGACCAGAGGTCACTTTCATCCCCATCTTTGTTTTGGTGGGTTTTTGCTGGAATCCTTACCACATCCTGTTTTATCAGTGGGGTCTTTATGACCTGCATCTTGTGGTACCAGTCCTGCCAACCTTCTATAGCATCCTTTGACTAAGAATGCCTAACCTGGGAATGAAGCCCAGCAGGTCTCATCCTCACTTTACCTGGCCCCTATTCAAGATGGAGTTACCCACTTTACCTAGCCCCTATTCAAGATGGAGTAACTAAGAATAGCGTGTCCGTTCTAAGCCTAGGCATCAAGAGGCCTTGAATGCTTAACTCTCTCTCTCTCTGAACCCTGCACAACCACCATGGGGTCATACTCAGGCCAACCTGTTCATTGATGAGAAATGAGGCCTATTGACTCCTGTTACTCTGGTTGATGGCCAGACAACACCAGACACATATGTAGGGCCTTCTTTGATCAGCCAGCCTGTAGTCCAACCACTGGCTGACCATAAAGGCCTGAGAAAGCCCAGGAGAGATTAACTGAACCTGACCCAGATTGTCAACATTTTCCAGCTGCTCTTAGATACGTGAGAAAAAAACAAATGATACCTTGTTTTAAGTCTCTGATTTGCATCCATTAAAGTACAAAAAAAGTCTCTGAGTTTTGCATGGCTGTTACACAGCAAGAGCTAACTGCTATTAGGATGGTATCCTGATGTGAGTGTAATAACTAATAGAAAATTCTGTCCTATTAAAATAAAAACAAGAATATTATAAATTGAAAACAAAAACCTGAGCATTTTTGTATGTGTTTTAGGTTAGCATGAAAGTTTTGGAGAAAATGAGTAGCTCTGAAGAGGTGGACAAAGCTAAATTTCTGGCTTTCAAGATGGACAGTCAGACCCTAGACAAATGACTTACAAATCACCCCACCTGGAATTCCCAGCATGCGTATGAGGGTAATGCCATTCAGCTCTATTGTGAATAAAATATCATAAAATTTAAATCACCAATTCCCCATTCCCTCTTAGTTTACATGACAGAGGGTTGTTTTCTCTTAGAGTATCTTTAATTACTCCTGCATTGCTTCACACCTGCTAGCTGCTGTGAGTTCTCTAACAGTTCCTTTCTTAGAGCTGCGTCTTCCATGCTGTTGGTCTATGTCTCATCACCTCGCCTCAGGGAAATGAAGAGAGGTTATGCACAAAAGTACCTGTCATAAGGGAAGCTGGGAAACAGCAACTTTTAACTGGGTTCTTCCATGTTTTCTGTGACCAGTTCTGACCTCCTGATATTTTCATTTGAGTTTTGTCTTCAGTTTTGTTGTGAGGAATTTCTCTGGGCTTAATGCTTGTGGCTGAGGGAGAGGCACAGGTGGGCCTGGTCCCGCGGTCCTGTGAGAAGCCAGCATCTCTTATGCTGTGGCTGAGTCTCATTATGGCCATTGCTGCTGGGCTGGCAGATCATTTGAAAGCAGAATGGAGGCCTCTGGGATTCACTAATGACAGCTGAGGAGATGCGACAGGAGTTTACTGTCTTGGGGCATCATTGTGAAAGTGTGCCTGCCTATGTCCTGCAAGTAATGACAGATTTCTTTCCTCTCATAACTGCTTAGAACCAGAATTCTTGGGATATCCATACAGGAAAATAAGCAGGATTTAAAATTCAGTTTATAAAATGTATAGAATCCCCAGTGAGGATTCCAAAAGTGGGGAGGGAGAGAGGGAAGGAGAGGAGCAAGGGCTGAAAAACTACCTATTGGGTACTGTGTTCGCTACTTGGGCGATCATTAGAAACCCAAAGGTCAGCATCACACAATATACTCATGTAACAAACCCCCTAAATCTAAAATAGAAAATAAAATTAAAAAAATAAAAATTAAAAGTAAAAAACAAAAAGAAATTGCTGAAAATTTTATTAGTGTACTTTGTAACCAAAGTTGAAAGTTTTATGTATCCAAAATTTTATCATTTCAATAGGTAATCCATTTTAAAAATAAAAATGAAAAAATAAGATATATAAAACTTTGGAGATATTTTTGTGACCCCACACTCTTTTTCCTTTTCAGAAATGAAAGAACCAGAGCATTATAGCAAAATGAATCCTGGAATGGGAATGCAATGCCTGGATTTGTGGCACAGTTGCGAAGTGTCCTGGCCATGCCATGTTAAAGGTATGCCTCATGGCAAGTTATTTAGCTTTTCTGAGATTTTGTGAAGTGAGAATTGTATTAAATTTGTCACAGGATTAAGTAATTTAAATGTATGTAATTCCTAGCATGAAACCTGGAGTAACTAACTTGATGAATGTTAGTTCTCTTTTTGCCTTTTCTGACTTTGTGTTTTATTGTTGTTTGCTTGCTTGTAGATGTAATTTTTTACTCTGTAAAACAAAGGATTAGTTTTTAGAAAATAAGACGGCATTTATACAAAAATCTTTAAACTGTGCTTTTTACCTAATAATTTTCTTTATGTAAATGTGTGCTAATATAATGGCTCAAATAAAAAAGTACAGAGTTACAATCATAACAATCCATCATTGCTTCAAATATGTCCTTCCTGATCATTTTGCTGCTTGCCTTGTTTTAAAAAGCACATACTTTTTTCACCCTTATTTTTAAAAATCACTTGTGCTACTTGCTTCTTATTCTCCTATTAATGTTTTCATGTAGTCAGATTATTCTCTTCCTCAAATCATTAATAAAAATAGACCAGTTAAGTCCCCTGGGCTTAACATGAATCACTCCCTTCTAAAAAGAAAAATGTCAAACAAGCTTATTTCTTGAATCTATGCAGCCATTTTCTAGGAGAAGCAAAATGCTGGATTATAACCCATTTTGTGTGTTCATGCATCTATGGAGAGATATTTCATAGTAATAGTTATGCCAATCTTTCATAATATTTGGTCAAAGCAGAGTACACTAAGAAAACAGTCAAGAAAGCACTCAAAGTAGAGAAAAGAGAACTTGTCTTGACTGGTCAGTTGCTACATGCTCATCCTTATGTTGGGTTCTTCCAAAATGTTGCTTTGACAAAATACCCTGAATAAGCCTTTTAATCTTCCATTTTCTGAACATGAAACTAAAGCCCCAATATTTCAAATGGCTTGAAACACAGACCATGAATTTGAACAAAGGGCTGCTTGACTTTAAAATCTATGTTCTTATTTCTATTCCCAGTTGTCTCCAAGGCGGTGATTCTTACCCTTGGCTACACATTGGAGTCATTTGGGAAGCTAGAAAAAAAAAAAAAAAGAAAAAGAAAAAAATGCCCAGGACCTGGACAAGACAGCTGAATAAGAACAGCTCTGGTCTGCAGCTCCCAGCAAGATCAACGCAGAAGGCAAGTAATTTCTGCATTTCCAACTGAGGTACCTGGCTCGTCTCATTGGGACTGGTTAGACAATGGAGGCAGCCCACAGAGGGCGAGCAGAAGCAGGGTAGGGCATCACCTTACCCAGGAAGCAAAAGGGGTTGGGGAACTCCCTCCCCTCACTAAGGGAAGCTGTGAAAGACTGTGCCGTGATGAATGATACATTCTGGCCCAGATACTATGCTTTTCCCACAGTCTTTGCAACACGCAGACCAGGAGAGTCCCTCGGGTGCCTACACCACCTGGGCCCTGGGTTTCAAGCACAAAACTGGGCGGCTATTTGGGCAGAAACTGAGCTAGTTGCAGGAGGTTGTTTTCATACCCCAGCGGCACCTGAAACACCAGTGAGAGAGAAGTGTTTGCTCCCCTGGAAAGGGGGCTGAAGCCAGAGAGCCAAGTGGTCTAACTTAGCAGATCTCACCCCCACAAAACCCAGCAATCTAAGATTCACTGGCTTGAAATTCTCGCTGCCAGCACAGCAGTCTGAAGTCGGCCTGGGACACTCGAGCTTGGTGGGAGAAGGAGCATCTGCCATTACTGAGGCTTGAGTAGGCGGTTTTCCCCCTCACAGTGTAAATAAAGCTACCAGGAAGTTCGAACTGGGCAGAGCCCACCACAGCACCGCAAAGCCGCCGTAGCCACACTGCCTCTCTAGATTCCTTCTCTCTGGGCAGGGCATCTCTGAAAGAAATGCAGCAGCCCCAGTCAGCGGCTTATAGATAAAATTCCCATCTGCCTGGGACAGAAGACCTGAGGGAAGGGGCAGCTATGGGCACAGCTTCAGCAGACTTAAATGTTCCTGCCTGTAGGCTCTGAAGAGAGAAGCGGATCTCCCAGCACAGCGTTTGAGCTCTGCTAAGTGACAGACTGACTCCTCAGGTTGGTCACTGACCCTTGTGCCTGCTGAATGGGAGACACCTCCCAGCAGGGGTCGAAAGACACTTCATACGGGAGAGCTCCAGCTGGCTTCTGGCAGGTGCCCCTCTGGAAACAAGCTTCCAGAGGAAGGAACAGGCAGCAGTCTTTGCTGTTCTGCAGCCTCCCCCAGGCAAACAGGGTCTGGAATGAACCTCCAGCAAACTCCAGCAGACCTGCGGCAGAGGGGACTGAATATTAGAAGGAAAACTAACAAACAGAAAGGAATAGCATCAACATCAATAAAAAGGATGTCCACACAAAAACCGCAACTGCAGTTCGCTAACATCAAAGACCAAAGGTAGACAAATCCACAAAGATGAGGAAAAACCGTCACAAAAAGGCTGAAAATTCCAAAACCGGAACACCTCTCCTCCTCCAAAGGATCACAACTCATCGCCAGCAAGGGAACAAAACTGCATGGAGAATTAGTTTGACAAACTGACAGAAATAGGCTTCAGAAGGTGGGTAATAACAAACTCTTCTGAGCTAAAGGAGCATGTTCTAACCCAATACAAGGAAGCCAAGAACTTTGAAAACAGTTACACAAATTGTTAACTAGAAAAACCAGTTTAGAGAAGATCATAAATGACCTGATGGACCTGAAAAACACAACATGAGAACTTTGTGAAGCATACCCACATATCAATAGCTGAATTGATCAAGCAGAAGAAAAGATATCAGAGATTGAAGAGCAACTTAATCAAATAAAGCATGAAGACAAGATTAGAGAAGAAGGAATGAAAAGGAACTAACAAAGCTTCCAAGAAATACGGGATTATGTGAAAAGACCAAACCTGCATTTGATTGATGTACCTGAAAGTGATGGGGAGAATGGAACCAAGTTGGAAAACACTCTTCAGGATATTATCCAGGAGAACTTCCCCAACCTAGCAAGACAGGCCAACATTCAAATTCAGGAAATACAGAGAACACCAGAAAGAAAAAATGTGAAGGGCAGCCAGAGAGAAAGGTCGGGTTACCCACAAAGGGAAGCCAATCAGACTAACAGCAGATCTCTGCAGAAACCCTACAAGCCAGAAGAGAGTGGGGGCCAATATTCAACATTCTTTTTTTTTTATTATTATTATTATTATACTTTAGGTTTTATGGTACATGTGCGCAATGTGCAGGTTAGTTACATATGTATACATGTGCCATGCTGGTGCGCTGCACCCACTAACTTGTCATCTAGCATTAGGTATATCTCCCAATGCTATCCCTTCCCCCTCCCCCCACCCCACAACAGTCCCCGAAGTGTGATGTTCCCCTTCCTGTGTCCATGTGTTCTCATTGTTCAATTCCCACCTATGAGTGAGAATATGCGGTGTTTGGTTTTTTGTTCTTGTGATAGTTTACTGAGAATGATGATTTCCAATTTCATCCATGTCCCTACAAAGGACATGAACTCATCATTTTTTATGGCTGCATAGTATTCCATGGTGTATATGTGCCACATTTTCTTAATCCAGTCTATCATTGTTGGACATTTGGGTTGGTTCCAAGTCTTTCCTACTGTGAATAATGCTGCAATAAACATACGTGTGCATGTGTCTTTATAGCAGCATGATTTATAGTCCTTTGGGTATATACCCAGTAATGGGATGGCTGGGTCAAATGGAATTTCTAGTTCTAGATCCCTGAGGAATCGCCACACTGACTTCCACAAGGGTTGAACTAGTTTACAGTCCCACCAACAGTGTAAAAGTGTTCCTATTTCTCCACATCCTCTCCAGCACCTGTTGTTCCCTGACTTTTTAATGATCGCCATTCTAACTGGTGTGAGATGGTATCTCATTGTGGTTTTGATTTGCATTTCTCTGATGGCCAGTGATGGTGAGCATTTTTTCATGTGTTTTTTGGCTGCATAAATGTCTTCTTTTGAGAAGTGTCTGTTCATGTCCTTCGCCCACTTTTTGATGGGGTTGTTTGTTTTTTTCTTGTCAATTTGTTGGAGTTCATTGTAGATTCTGGATATTAGCCCTTTGTCAGATGAGTAGGTTGCGAAAATTTTCTCCCATTTTGTAGGTTGCCTGTTCACTCTGATGGTAGTTTCTCTTGCTGTGCAGAAGCTCTTTAGTTTAATTAGATCCCATTTGTCAATTTTGGCTTTTGTTGCCATTGCTTTTGGTGTTTTAGACATGAAGTACTTGCCCATGCCTATGTCCTGAATGGTAATGCCTAGGTTTTCTTCTAGGGTTTTTATGGCTTTAGGTCTAACGTTTAAGTCTTTAATCCATCTTGAATTGATTTTTGTATAAGGTGTAAGGAAGGGATCCAGTTTCAGCTTTCTCCATATGGCTAGCCAGTTTTCCCAGCACCATTTATTAAATAGGGAATCCTTTCCCCATTGCTTGTTTTTCTCAAGTTTGTCAAAGATCAGATAGTTGTAGATATGTGGCGTTATTTCTGAGGGCTCTGTTCTGTTCCATTGATTGATATCTCTGTTTTGGTACCAGTACCATGATGTTTTGGTTACTGTAGCCTTGTAGTATAGTTTGAAGCCAGGTAGCGTGATGCCTCCAGCTTTGTTCTTTTGGCTTAGGATTGACTTGGCGATGCGGGCTCTTTTTTGGTTCCGTATGAACTTTAAAGTAGTTTTTTCCAATTCTGTGAAGAAAGTCATTGGTAGCTTGATGGGGATGGCATTGAATCTGTAAATTACCTTGGGCAGTATGGCCATTTTCACGATATTGATTCTTCCTACTCATGAGCATGGAATGTTCTTCCATTTGTTTGTATCCTCTTTTATTTCCTTGAGCAGTGGTTTGTAGTTCTCCTTGAAGAGGTCCTTCACGTCCCTTGTAAGTTGGATTCCTAGGTATTTTATTCTCTTTGAAGCAATTGTGAATGGGAGTTCACTCATGATTTGGCTCTCTGTTTGTCTGTTATTGGTGTATAAGAATGCTTGTGATTTTTGTACATTGATTTTGTATCCTGAGACTTTGCTGAAGTTGCTTATCAGCTTAAGGAGATTTTGGGCTGAGACGATGGGGTTTTCTAGATATACAATCATGTCGTCTGCAAACAGGGACCATTTGACTTCCTCTTTTCCTAATTGAATACCCTTTATTTCCTTCTCGTGCCTAATTGCCCTGGCCAGAACTTCCAACACTGTGTTGAATAGAAGTGGTGACAGAGGGCATCCCTGTCTTGTGCCAGTTTTCAAAGGGAATACTTCCAGTTTTTGCCCATTCAGTATGATATTGGCTGTGGGTTTGTCATAGATAGCTCTTATTATTTTGAGATATGTCCCATCAATACCTAATTTATTGAGAGTTTTTAGCATGAAGTGTTGTTGAATTTTGTCAAAGGCCTTTTCTGCATCTATTGAGATAATCATGTGATTTTTTTCTTTGGTTCTGTTTATATGCTGGATTACGTTTATTGATTTGCATATGTTGAGCCAGCCTTGCATCCCAGGGATGAAGCCCACTTGATCATGGTGGATAAGCTTTTTGATGTGCTGCTGGATTCGGTTTGCCAGTATTTTATTAAGGATTTTTGCATCAATGTTCATCAAGGATATTGGTCTAAAATTCTCTTTTTTTTGTTGTGTCTCTGCCTGGCTTTGGTATCAGGATGATGCTGGCCTCATAAAATGAGTTAGGGAGGATTCCCTCTTTTTCTATTGATTGGAATAGTTTCAGAAGGAATGGTACCAGTTCCTCCTTGTACCTCTGGTAGAATTCGGCTGTGAACCCATCTGGTCCTGGACTTTTTTTGGTTGGTAAGCTATTGATTATTGCCGCAATTTCAGCTCCTGTTATTTGTCTATTCAGAGATTCAACTTCTTCCTGGTTTAGTCTTGGGAGAGTGTATGTGTTGAGGAATTTATCCATTTCTTCTAGATTTTCTAGTTTATTTGCGTAGAGGTGTTTGTAGTATTCTCTGATGGTAGTTTGTATTTCTGTGGGATCGGTGGTGATATCCCCTTTGTCATTTTTTATTGCATCTATTTGATTCTTCTCTCTTTTTTTCTTCATTAATCTTGCTAGCGGTCTATCAATTTCATTGATCCTTTCAAAAAACCAGCTCCTGGATTCATTAATTTTTTGAAGGGTTTTTTGTGTCTCTATTTCCTTCAGTTCTGCTCTGATTTTAGTTATTTCTTGCCTTCTGCTAGCTTTTGAATGTGTTTGCTCTTGCTTTTCTAGTTCTTTTAATTGTGATGTTAGGGTGTCAATTTTGGATCTTTCCTGCTTTCTCTTATGGGCATTTAGTGCTATAAATTTCCCTCTATACACTGCTTTGAATGCATCCCAGAGATTCTGGTATGTTGTGTCTTGGTTCTCGTTCGTTTCAAAGAACATCTTTATTTCTGCCTTCATTTTGTTATGTACCCAGTAGTCATTCAGGAGCAGGTTGTTCAGTTTCCATGTAGTTGAGCGGTTTTGAGTGAGATTGTTAATCCTGAGTTGTAGCTTGATTGCACTGTGATCTGAGAGATAGTTTGTTATAATTTCTGTTCTGTTACATTTACTGAGGAGAGCTTTACTTCCAAGTATGTGGTCAGTTTTGGAATAGGTGTGGTGTGGTGCTGAAAAAAATGTATATTCTGTTGATTTGTGGTGGAGAGTTCTGTAGATGTCTATTAGGTCCGCTTGGTGCAGAGCTGAGTTCAATTCCTGGGTATCCTTGTTGACTTTCTGTCTCGTTGATCTGTCTAATGTTGACAGTGGGGTGTTAAAATCTCCCATTATTAATGTGTGGGAGTCTAAGTCTCTTTGTAGGTCACTCAGGGCTTGCTTTATGAATCTGGGTGCTCCTGTATTGGGTGCATATATATTTAGGATAGTTAGCTCTTCTTGTTGAATTAATCCCTTTACCATTTTGTAATGGCCTTCTTTGTCTCTTTTGATCTTTGTTGGTTTAAAGTCTGTTTTATCAGAGACTAGGATTGCAACCCCTGCCTTTTTTTGTTTTCCATTTGCTTGGTAGATCTTCCTCCATCCTTTTATTTTGAGCCTATGTGTGTCTCTGCACATGAGATGGGTTTCCTGAATACAGCACACTGATGGGTCTTGAGTCTTTATCCAATTTGCCAGTCTGTGTCTTTTAATTGGAGCATTTAGTCCATTTACATTTAAAGTTAATATTGTTATGTGTGAATTTGATCCTGTCATTATGATGTTAGCTGGTTATTTTGCTCGTTAGTTGATGCAGTCTCTTCCTAGTCTTGATGGTCTTTACATTTTGGCATGATTATGCAGTGGCTGGTACCGGTTGTGCCTTTCCATGTTTAGCGCTTCCTTCAGGAGCTCTTTTAGGGGAGGCCTGGTGGTGACAAAATCTCTCAGCATTTGCTTGTCTGTAAAGTATTTTATTTCTCCTTCACTTATGAAGCTTAGTTTGGCTGGATATGAAATTCTGGGTTGAAAATTCTTTTCTTTAAGAATGTTGAATATTGGCCCCCATTCTCTTCTGGCTTGTAGGGTTTCTGCCGAGAGATCCGCTGTTAGTCTGATGGGCTTCCCTTTGTAGGTAACCCGACCTTTCTCTCTGGCTGCCCTTAAGATTTTTTCCTTCATTTCAACTTTGGTGAATCTGACAATTATGTGTCTTGGAGTTGTTCTTCTCGAGGAGTATCTTTGTGGCGTTCTCTGTATTTCCTGAATCTGAATGTTGGCCTGCTTTGCTAGATTGGGGGAGTTCTCCTGGATAATATCCTGCAGAGTATTTTCCAACTTGTTTCCATTCTCCCCATCACTTTCAGGTACACCAATCAGACGTAGATTTGGTCTTTTCACATAGTCCCACATTTCTTGGAGGCTTTGCTCATTTCTTTTTATTCTTTTTTCTCTAAACTTCCCTTCTCGCTTCATTTCATTCATTTCATCTTCCATGGCTGATACCCTTTCTTCCAGTTGATCGTATCGGCTCCTGAGGCTTCTGCATTCTTCAAGTAGTTCTTGAGCCTTGGCTTTCAGCTCCATCAGCTCCTTTAAGCACTTCTCGGTGTTGGTTATTCAAGTTACACATTCGTCTAAATTTTTTTCAAAGTTTTTAACTTCTTTGCCTTTGGTTTGAATTTCCTCCTGTAGCTCGGAGTAGTTTGATCATCTGAAGCCTTCTTCTCTCAACTCGTCAAAGTCATTCTCCATCCAGCTTTGTTCCATTGCTGGTGAGGAACTGCGTTCCTTTGGAGGAGGAGAGGCACTCTGCTTTTTAGAGTTTCCAGTTTTTCTGCTCTGTTTTTTCCCCATCTTTGTGGTTTTATCTACTTTTGGTCTTTGATGATGGTGATGTACAGATGGGTTTTTGGTGTAGATGTCCTTTCTGTTTGTTAGTTTTCCTTCTAACAGACAGGACCCTCAGCTGCAGGTCTGTTGGAGTACCTGGCTGGTACTGTGAGGTGTCAGTCTGCCCCTGCTGGGGGGTGCCTCCCAGTTAGGCTGCTCGGGGGTCAGGGGTCAGGGACCTACTTGAGGAGGCAGTCTGCCCGTTCTCAGATCTCCAGCTGCGTGCGGGGAGAACCACTGCTCTCCTCAAAGCTGTCAGACAGGGACATTTAAGTCTGCAGAGGTTACTGCTGTCTTTTTGTTTGTCTGTGCCCTGCCCCCAGAGGTTGAGCCTACAGAGGCAGGCAGGCCTCCTTGAGCTGTGGGGGGCTCCACCCTGTTTAAGCTTCCCGGCTGCTTTGTTTACCTAAGCGAGCCTGGGCAATGGCAGGCGCCCCTCCCTCAGCCTCGCTGCCGCCTTGCTGTTTGATCTCAGACTGCTGTGCTAGCAATGAGCGAGACTCCGTGGGCGTAGGACCCTCTGAGCCAGGTGCGGGCTATAATCTCCTGGTGCACCGTTTCCTAAGCCTGTTGGAAAAGCACACTATTCAGGTGGGAGTGGCCCGATTTTCCAGGTGCCATCTGTCACCCCTGGAAAGGGAACTCCCTGACCCCTTGCACTTCCCAAGTGAGGCAATGTCTCACCCCTGCTTCGGCTGGCGCACGGTGCGCTCACCCACTGACCTGCACCCACTGTCTGGCACTCCCTAGTGAGATGAACACGGTACCTCAGATGGAAATGCAGAAATCACCTTTCTTCTGTGTCGCTCACGCTGGGAGCTGTAGACCGGAGCTGTTCCTATTCGGCCATCTTGGCTCCTCAACATTCTTAAAGAAAACAATTTTCAACCCACAATTTCATATCCAGCCAAACTAAGCTTCATAAGCAAAGGAGAAATAAAATTATTTACAAACAAGCAAATGCTGAGAGATTTTGTTGCCACTAGGCCTGCCTTACAAGAGCTCCTGAAGGAAGCACTAAATATGGAAAGGAAAAATTGGTACCAGCCACTGCAAAAACATACCAAATTGTAAAGACCATTGACACTAAGCAAAAACTGCATCAACTAATGGGCAAAATAAGCAGCTAGCATCATAATGACAGGATCAAATTCACACATAACAAATATTAGCCTTAAAAATAAACTTGCTAAATGTCCCAATTAAAAGCCACAGACTGGCACATTGGATAAAGAGTCAAGACCCATTGGTGTGCTGTATTCAGGAGACCCATCTCACGTGCAGAGACACACATAGGCTCAAAATAAAGGGATGGAGGAAGATATACCAAGCAAATGGAAAGCAAGAAACAACAGGGGTTGCAATCCTAGACTCTGATAAAATAGACTTTAAACTAACAAAGATCGAAAAAGACAAAGAAGGGCATTACATAATGGTAAAGAGATCAATGCAACAAGAAGAGCTAACTATCCTAAATATATATGCACCTAATACAGGAGCACCCAGATTCATAAAGCAAGTTCTTAGAGACCTACAAAGAGACTTAGACTCCCACACAATAATAGTGGGAGACTTTAACACCTCACTGTCAATATTAGACAGATCAATGAGACAGAAAATTAACAATGATATTCAGGACTTGAACACAGCTCTGGACCAAGCAGAACTAACAGACATCTACAGAACTCTCCACCCTGAATCAATAGCATATATATTCTTCTCACCACCACATCGCACTTATTCTAAAATTGACCATGTAATTTGAAGTAAAACACTCCTCAGCAAATGCAAAAGAATGGAAATCGTAACAGTCTCTCAGACCACAGTGCAATCAAATTAGAACTCAGAATTTAAAAACTCACTCAAAACTGCACAACTACATGGAAACTGAACAATCTGCTCCTGAATGACTACTGGGTAAATAATGAAATTAAGACAGAAATAAATAAGTTCTTTGAAATGAATGAGAACAAAGACACAAAGTACCAGAATCTCTGGGACAGCTAAAGCAGTGTTTAGAGGGAAGTTTATAGCACTAAATGCCCACAGGAGAAAATGGAAAAGATCTAAAATTGACACCCTAACATCTCAATTAAAAGAACTAGAGAAGCAAGAGCAAACAAATTCAAAAGCTAGCAGAAGACAAGAAATAACTAAGATCAGAGAAGAACTGAAGGAGATAGAGACACAAAAAACCCTTTAAAAATCAATGAATGCAGGAGCTTGTTTTTTGAAAAGATTAGCAAAATAGATAGAATGTTAATTAGACAAATAAAGAAGAAAAGAGAGAAGAATCAAATAGACACAATAGAAAATGATAAAAGGGATATCACCACTGATCCCACAGAAATACAAACTACCATCAGACAATACTATAAACACCTGTGTGCAAATAAACTAGAAAATCTAGAAGAAATGGATAAATTTCTGGACACATACACCCTATTGAATCCCTAAATAGACCAATAACAAGTTCTGAAATTGAGGCAGTAATTAATAGCCTACCAACCAAAAAAAGCCCAGGACCAGACAGGGTCACAGCTGAATTCTACCAGAGGTACAAAGAGGAGCTGGTACTGTTCCTTCTGAAACTATTCCAAACAATAGGGACTCCTCCCTAGCTCATTTTATGAACATCACGTGAAAATCCTCAATAAAATACTGGCAAACCGAATACAGCAGCACATCAAAAAGCTTATCCACCATGATCAAGTCAGCTTCATCCCTGGGATGCAAGGCTGGTTCAACGTATGCAAATCAATAAATGTAATCCATCACATAAACAAAACCAATGACAAAAACCACATGATTATCTTAATAGATGCAGAAAAGGCCTTTCATAAAATTCAGCACCCCTTCATGCTAAAAACTCTCGATAAACTTGGTATTGATGGAATAGATCTCAAAATAATAAGAGCTATTCATGACAAACCTACAGCCAATATCATACTGAATGGGCAAAATCTGGAAGCATTCTCTTTGAAAACTGGCACAAGACAAGAGTGCCCTCTCTCACCACTCCTATTCAACATAGTATTAGAAATTCTGCCCAGGGCAATCAGGCAAGAGAAAAGAAGAAAGTGTATTCAAATAGGAAGAGAGAAAGTCAAATTGTCTCTGTTTGCAGATAACAAGATTGTATATTTAGAAAACCCCATTGTCTCAGCCCAGAATCTCCTTAAACTGATAAGCAACTTCAGCAAAATGTCAGGATACAAAATCAATGTGCAAAAATCACAAGCATTCCTGTACACCAATAATAGACAAACAGAGAGCCAAATCATGAGTGAACTCCCACTCACAGTTGCTACAAAGAGAATAAAATACTTAGAAATACAACTTACAAGGGGTGTGAAGGACCTCTTCAAGGAGAATTACAAACCACTGCTCAAGGAAATAAGAGAGGACACTAACAAATGGAAAAACATTCCATGCTCATGGATAGGAAGAATCCATATCATGAAAATGGCCATACTCCCCAAAGTAGTTTATAGATTCAATGCTATCCCATCAAGTTGCCATTGACTTTCTTCACAGAATTAGAAAAATCTACTTTAAATTTCATATGGAATCAAAGAAGAGTCATATAGCCAAGACAATTGTAAGCAAAAGGACAAAGTTGGAGGCATCATGCTACCTGACTTCAAATTATACTACATGGCTAGAGTTACCACAACAGCATGGTACTGGTACCAAAACAGATATATAGACCAATGGAACAGAACAGAGGCCTCAGAAATAATGCCATACATCTACAACCATCGGATCTTGACAAACCTGACAAAAACAAGCAATGGAGAAAGGATTCCCTATTTAATAAATGGTGTTGAAAAAACTGGCTAGCCATATGCAGAAAACAGAAACTGGACCCCTTTCTTACACCTTATACAAAAATTAACTCAAGATGGATTAAAGACTTAAGCATAAGACCTAAAACCCCAAATACCCAGAAGAAAACCTAGACAATCCCATTCAGGACATAGGCATGGGCAAAGACTAAAACACTAAAGCTATTGCAACAAGAGCCAAAATTGACAACTGGGATCTAATTAAACTAAAGAACTTCTGCATAGCAAAAGAAACTATCATCGGAGTCAACAAGCAACCTACAGGATGGGAGAAAATTTTTGCAATCTATACATCTGACAAAGGGCTCATATCCAGAATCTACAAATAACTTAAACAAATTTACAAGAAGAAAACAAACAGTCCCATCAAAAAGTGGGTGAAGGATATGAACAGGCACTTTTCAAAAGAAGACATTTATGCAGCCAACAAACATATGAAAAAAAAATCTCATCATCACTGATCATTAGAGAAATGCAAATCAAAACCATAATGAGATACCATCTCATACCAGTTAGAATGGCGATCATTAAAAAATCAGGAAACAACAGATCCTGGAGAGGATGTGGAGAAATAGGAACGCTTTTACACTGTTGGTGGGAGTATAAATTAGTTCAACCATTGTGGAAGACAGTGTGGCAATTCCTCAAGGATCTAGAACCAGAAATACCATTTGACCCAGCAATCCTATTACTGGGTATATACCCAAAGGATTATAAATCATTCTACTATAAAGACACATGCACATGTATATTTATTGCGGCACTATTCACAATAGCAAAAAAGACTTGGAACCAACCCAAATGCCCATCAGTGATAGACTGGATAAAGAAAATGTGGCACATATACACCATGGAATACTACACAGCCATAAAAACGGATGAGTTCATGTCCTTTGCAGGGACATGGATGAAGCTGCAAACCATCATTCTCAGCAAACTGACACAGGAACAGAAAACCAAACACCGCATGTTCTCATTCATAAGTGGGAGTTGAACAATGAGAACATTTGGACACAGGGAGGGGAACATCACACACCGGGCCTGTCAGGGGTGGGGGGCTAGGGGAGGGATAGCATTAGGAGAAATACCTAATGTAGATGATGGGTAGATGGGTGCAGCAAACTGCCATGGCACGAGTATACCTATGTAACAAACCTGCACGTTCTGCACATGAATCCCAGAACTTAAAGTATAAAAAAAAAAAAAAGCCTGTCGCAATACTAAAGAAGGAGAACAAAAATTGGAGGAATCGCACTACCTGACTTCAAGACTTAGTATAATGCAGGTCACAGGGGATATGATGGCTTAGCTTGGGCTCAGAGGCCTGACATTCCTGTCTTCTTATATTAATAAGAAAAACAAAATAAAATAGTGGTGAAGTGTTGGGGCAGCGAAAATTCTTGGGGTTGGTATGGAGAGAGAATGGGCAATATTTCCCAGGGCTGTTTCAAGTAGGATTAGGGGCAGCGTGGGAACCTAGAGTGGGAGAGATTAAACTGCAGAAAGATTTTATGGTAAGAGGTGATATCGTGGGGTTGTTAGAAGGAGCATTTGTTGTATAGAATGATTGATGATGGCCTAGATGCAGTTTTGTATGAATTGAGAAACTAAACGGAAGACACAAGTTCCGAATAAGAGAAGGAGAAAAACAGGTATTAAAGGACTAATAATTGGGAGGACCCAAGACATCCAATTAGAGAGTGCTCAAGGGGGTTCAGCGTAATTATTTGCTTGGTTGGCGAGTTTTTGGGCTCTGTCCTTGAGTTTTTTTTTTTTTTTTTTTAATGTTGTCATATACCAGGCCAGATTGATTTAGGTAAAAACAACACTCTTCATTTAAAAATATACAGAGTTTTCCTTTTTAAGTTGGAGGCTGAACTTGGTGTGGTGTGTTTTTAAAAGACCATTAGTCCATTCTACCTTTCCTGAAGATTGAGGATGGTAAGGGGTATGAAGTTTTCACTGAATACCAAGAGCTTGAGAAACTGCTGGGGTGATTTGACTAATAAAAGCCAAACCATTGTCAGATTGAATAGAAGAAGGGAGGCCAAATCAGGGAATTATATCTGTTAGAAGGGAAGAGATGACTGCAGTAGCCTTTTTGGAGCTAGTGGGAAAGGCCTTGACCTATTGTTGAAGTTGTCGACCGAACCAGGAGATACTTAAATTTATGGACATGGGGCATATGAGTAAAGTCAATCTGCCAATCTTGTGTTGGAGTAAATCCATGAGCCTGATGTGTAGGAAAAGGAGGAGGCCTGAGAAAGCCTTGGGAGCTGTTGGCATGGCAGACAGAGCATTGAGAGGTGATGGTCTTAAATATGGATTTCCATGAAGGGAAGGGGATGAAGGGCTGCAGGAGGTGAGCCAGAGGCTTGTATCCCACATGGAAGTGGCCATGAAGGGAAGAAAGAATGGACTGAGCTTGTGAGGCAGGAAGAATGAATTTTCCATGATCTAAGAACCACTTGTCCTGAGTTGGAAAAGACTGGTAGAGCAGGTTTTCAGAAGAAGAGTAGGTGGGAGTGATAGAGGAGAAAGAAAAATACTGGCCCTCTAGAGTAGGGGCTGAAATATTAGTGGGTATGGAGGAATTGGCTTTGTTTTTGTTTTTGTTTTTGCTGTCCTGTCAGCGTAGGCATTTCCCTTTGCAATAAGATCAGTAGGTTTCTGGTGTCCTTTATAATGAATGATTCCAGCCTTGGCTGGCAGAAGAGCAGCCTTAAGGAGGGCCTTTATTAGGGAGGCATTGATAATGGAAGAGCCTTGTGTGGTGAGAAAATCTCTTTTAGCCCAAATGGCAGCATGTTTATGGAGGATGTGGAAAGCATATTTGGAGTCAGTGTAAATGTTAATGTGCATTCCTTTAGCGAGAGAGAGTGCATGAGTTGAAGCAATCAGTTCGGCTTGTTGGGAAGTGGTGGACGGAGGAAGTGCAGCAGCTTTGATAATAGAGGTATGGGACATGACAGCATATCCATCTTTAGCTGGTGAAGATTGATTGGGTTTAGAGGAATTGCCATAGATTAACTAAGTGTGGTCTGTGTTTGGAATTGGAAGAATAGAAATATGAGGAAAAGGAGAAGATGCTATGTGTATTAAAGAAATACAGTCATGTGATTCAGGACTTGTGTTGGGTGCTAAGTGAGAAGCTGGGCTGAAACCAGGCCCATGGGTAATAGTTACTGTTGGAGTTTTAACAAAGAGTGAATACAGCTGGAGGAGTTGAGGGGCAGACAATAAATGTGAAAGGTATGAGAAGGATATTAATGCTTGAAGATTGTGAGAACTGTAGAGGGTAAGTGGAGCATAGCTTGTGATTTTGAGAGCCTCTAGAAGTATTAAAGTGGTGGCTGCTGCCCCACACAAACATGAGGGCCAGCCTAGAACTGTGAGGTCAAGTTGTTTTGATAGAAAGGCAACAGGTCATGGGCCTGTCTCCTGTGTGAGGACTCCAGCAGCACAGCCTTGTATTTCAGCTGTGTGTAAGAAAAAAGGTTGGGATGAGTTGGGGAGTGCTAGTGTGGGAGCTGTCTCCAGGGCCTTTTTGAGAGAGAGCAAAAGGAAGAATGGGGAAAAGACTTAGGGTCTATGGGATCAGTTAAGTTACCCTTTGTGAGCTTGTAAAGTGGTTCGGTTAGGATAGCAAAGCCTGGTATCCAGAGTCAGAAATATTTAACAATGCCTAAGAAGGAAAGGAGTTGTTGTTTGGTGATGGGGATTGGGGTCTGGGAGATTAACTGAACATGGTCTGCAGGAAGGGCACGTGTATGTTGTTGGAGGATTATACCGAGATAGGTAACGCTAGGGGATGACATTTGTTCCTTGGAGGGGGATACTTGGTACCTCTTTGAGTAGAGATGTTGAAGAAGCAGGATAGTGTCTTTCTGGGAAGATTGGTAAGAGGGGCTGCAAAGAAGAAGATCATCAAAATATTGAATAAGGTGAGAAGCAGAGGGGTAGAAAGAAAGTAAATCATGAGAAAGAGCTTGGCTGAAGTAATGAGGGCTGTCCCTGAAGCCTTGTGGCAGTACAGCCCAGGTAAGCTGCTGGGACTGATGGGTGTCAGGGTCAGTCCAGGTAAAAGCAAAGACGAGGTAAAAGCTGGGACGAGGGGTGCAGGGGAATAGTGAAAAAAGCATCTTTAAGATCAAGAACAGAATAGTGAGTTGTGGAGGAAGGTATTGAGGACAAAAGAGTGTACAGGTTGGGCACCACAGGGTGGATAGGCAAAACAATTTTGTTGATAAGGTGCAGATCCTGAACTGACCTGTAAGACTCGTCCGGTTTTTGGACAGGTAAAATGGGGGAATTGTAAAGGGAGTTTATAGGCTTTAGAAGCCCATGCTGCAGCAGGCGAGTGATAACAGGCTTTAGTCCCCTTAAAGCCTGTTGTGGGATGGGGTACTGGCATTGAGCAGGGTAAAGGTAATCAAGTTTTAATGGGATAGTAATGGGTGTGTGATCGGTTGCCAGAGAGGGAGTAGAGGCATCCCATACTTGTGGGTTAAGGTGGGGGGATACAAGAGGAAGACATGAAGGAGGCTTTGGGTTGGGGAGAAGGGCAGCAATAGATGTGGCTGTAGTCCAGGAATAGTCAGGGTAGAGGATAATTTTGTTAAAACATCTCAACCTAACAAAGGAACTGGGCAGGTGGGGATAACTAAAAAGGAGTGCATAAAAGAATGTTGTCCAAGTTGGCACCAAAGTTGGGGAGTTTTAAGAGGTTTAGAAGCTTGGCCGTCAATATCCACAACAGTTATGGAGGCAAGGGAAACAGGCCCTTGAAAAGAAGGTAATGTGGAGTGGGTAGCCTCCATATTGATTAAGAATGGGACGGACTTACCCTCCAATATAAGATTTACCCAAAGTGTCTGTGATGGTCCAGAAGCCTTCTGAGGCAATTGGTCAGTGTCAGTCTTCAGCCACTAAGCAAAAAAGATCTGGGAAGGAGTCAGTCAGAGACCCCTGGGCTAGAGTTCCAGGGGCTCTGGGAGTGCCGGGCAAGTTGGACAGTCCGATTTCCAGTGGGGTCCTGCACAGATGGGACACAGCTTAGGGGGAATCCTGGGCTGTGGGCATTCCTTGTCCCAGTGGCCAGATTTCCAGCACTTGAAGCAAGATCCTGTGGGAGGAGGTCCTGGAGGAACACCTACCTGGCTGCTGCAGTATAGGCATTTTGAAGTTCTTATGTGCTGGAGAGTGGTTGGGGTTTGTCTCACAGTGGAGGCAAGTAATTGCAACTCAGAAATACGTTGCCGCTTGGCTGCCTCTTCTCTATTATTGTACACCTTGAAGGCGAGGTTAATTAAGTCCTGTTGTGGCGTATGAGGGCCAGAATCTAGTTTTGGGAGCTTTTTCTAATGTTGGGAGCAGATTGGATAATAAAATGCATATTGAGAATAAGATGGCCTTCTGGACCCTCTGGGTCTCAGGTGGTAAAGCATCTAAGGGTTGTTGCCGAATGGACCATGGACTGGGCTGGGTTTTTATATTTGATTAAAAAGAGCCTAAATACTAACTGATTTGGGAGAGGTTGGCTGAAAAAAAAAAAAAAAAAAAAAAGGAGGATTAACCTTGGCTATGCCTTCAGCTCCAGCCATCTCTCTAAGAAGAAATTGTTGGGCAGGTGGGGGAGGGCTAGTCACATAATGAAACTGTAAGCCGGACCAGGTGTGAGGTGAGGAGGTGATAGAAGGATTATAGGGTGGGGGAGTGGAGGCTGAGGAAGAATTGGGACCTGGCTTGGCCTGGCGAGGAGCAGCCTGGGGAGGAGGAGAGAGGTTAGATGGGTCCATAGAAAAGGAGGATTCAAAGGACTCAGAGCTTGGGGTGGAGACTGAAGGAACAGACAGGAGAGAAAGAAGAAAGAGTTGGGATGAGCGGCATTGGGAGCAGAGACTAGGGAGGGACAAATGTGTGAAGAATGCCTGGACGTCAGACACCTCAGACCATTTGCCCCTTTTTTCGACAAAAATTATCTAGATCTTGTAGGATGGAGAAATCAAAAGTGCCATTTTCTGGCCATTTAGAACCATTGTCAAGTTTGTATTGGGGCCAAGCGGTGTTGCAGAAGAAAATAAGACTCTTAGGTTTTAGGTCAGGTGAGAGTTGAAGAGGTTTTAAATTTTTTAGAACACAGGCTAAGGGAGAAGAAGGAGGAATGGAGAGTGGAAGGTTGCCCATAGTAAAAAGGTAAGTTTAGAAAAAAGAGGGTAGAGACATGGAGAGAGGGGAGGTGGTAGTTGCCACCAGGGGGAGGTGGTACCTGCCACCAGGGGCAGGTGGTACTTGCCACCAAGGTGAAAGATCAAGGCAGGCATCCCTGCGGTGATCAGACACCTCTAGAATGTGGGTGAATAATCAGGCAGATGTTCCCACAGTGATTAGACACCAAGGGAAGACTGTCTTCCCCAGTCCATGACCGGCACCAGAGTTTTGAGTTCACGGATAAACTGCGTCTCCTCTGTCTCTACCAGAAAGGGAAAGGAACTGAAAATAAGGGAGAGATTGAAGGGTGGAGGGATAGCGATAGAGGTTGGAGAAGAGAATAAAACGAGGCCCCTTACCCAAGTTAAAATTGGTGAGATGTTCCTTGGGCTGGTCTGAGGACCCAAGGTTGTAGGTGGATCTCCTCAAGGAGAGAGGGCGAGGACAGGGGACTGGTCTCCCGAAAGAGTCCCCCTGTCCCTGGTCTTTGGCACCAAATGTTACATGAGTCTGTGTGAAGAGACCACCAAACAGGCTTTGTGTGAGCAATAAAGCTTTTTAATCACCTGAGTGCAGGCGGGCTGAGTCCGAAAAAGGAGTCAGCGAAGGGAGAATAGGGGTGGGGCAGTTTTATGGGATTTGGGTAGGTAGTGGGAAAGTACAGTTAAAGGTGGTTATCTCTTTCGGGCAGAAGTGGAGGTCACAAGGTGCAGGGTGGGGAGATCATGAGACTCATTGTCCAGGGAAGGAATGTCACAAGGTCGATTGATCAGTTAGGGGGGCAGGAACAAATCACAATGGAGAAATGTCATCAGTTAAGGCAGGAACTGGCTTTCTTTTGTGGTTCTTCAGTTACTTCAGGCCTTCTGGATGTATACCTGCAGGTCACAGGGGATATGATGGCTTAGCTTGGGCTCAGAGGCCTGACAGTCTTAACATACTATCTAGTAATCAAATATTTTTACTAATGTGAAAAATAAGTTATTGACTTGAAAACTGATATCCATACAAAAACCTGTATGTGAATGTTTATAGCAGTTTTATTCATAATTGCTAAAATTATGGATGGAAGCAACCAAGATGTCCTTCAATACATGAATGGACAAACTGTGGCATATCAACACAATGGAATATTATTCAGCAATAAAAGAAAATGAACTATCAAGCCACAAAAAGATATGGATGAATGTTAAGTACATACTGCTAAGTGAAAGAAGCCGGTATGATAAGGCTACACATTATATGACTCAAATTCAATGACATTCTGAAAATATGATTCAAATTCAATGACATTCTGAAAAAGGCAAAACTATAGAGATAATAGAAAGATTCGTGGTTTCCAGGGGCTTAGGGAAAGGGGGAGAGAGTTGAATAAGTGAAGCGCAGCGGATTATTTAGGACAGTGAAGCTATTCTATATAATACTGTAATCATGGTTATATAACTTTATGCATTTGTCAAAACCTATAGAACTTTATAACACGAAGAGTGAACTTTAATGTATGCGAATCTTTAACAAATCATTTAGGGGATTGGAGGTTTCCAGGATGAAATGCAAAATTATGACAAAATAAGCTAACTGTATTACAAATGTATTAAAACAGCCTCACTGAGGAGTGTGAAGGAAAACTGGTTCTGACCTAAACAACTTTAGAAATGAGTGGAGACTGTAAGACTAAAGGCTATAAAGGAGCCTATAACATAACATGCTACTCTACCTGATAAAGTTGTTTCCTGTGGAAGTATAGGTTAGCAATTCTGACTCTGCTATACATGCATACTGGAATTGAGCAGTTAAGTAAATGGATGGATGATGGTGAGAGCTAAGTTTCTCCCTGTTGGTGTGGGAGGTTACAGATAAGCAAAAGGAGGAGGCTGGAATAATCTACAAGGTAATGGATAACAGTTGGAGACATCATATCAACTCCTGTTAGCTTAATATAGATATTGATGGTTACATATAGAAATATTTATAGATATGTGTATTTATATAGATATGGGTTAGTAAATGCACACATATTTCCTTGCTCTGTCAGCTGAGAGGGTGTAGAGTTAATGACACCCCAGTAGCAATGAGTATACCTAGCACCAAGATCTTGGTTTCTAATATTATTCTCTAACTAAATGAACCACAACTTGGATAACTGGCTGATTCTAGGATGACAGAAGAAAATACAGAAGGTGTGCATGGAGCATCTTGTATGCCAAAAAGTAACGAAGTTCCAGGAAGAAACAACCCTCACACACATGCATACACACAAAACAAAGGGGATATGTCAAAGGGTCATAGAGCCAACTAGAAGAACTACCAGTAGCCAAAGCTGGAACATTTGAGCAACAAAATAAATACAATACTTTAGTATTGAATTGATACCCAAAACATGAAATAAATATATATACATCCATGCTGATGTGAGTACATTATTGAATAAATAAATAAATGAAGAATAGGCAAATTTCCTGTGCTAAATACTTCTAATTTATGTGGCTATTCTGCTTTCAAGGAAGTAGATCATAACTTCCCCATTCCTTAAGTGTGGGTTAAACATAGTCACTTTATTCCAAAAAGTACAATATGGAAAGGGGGAAAAAAGAGTAACTTTATACTACAGAAACCTGACATAGATTACTTTAGCCAGGTGATCAAGGTTAACATCAATGACATGTTGACAGTATGTGCCCTTGATCAGATGTGATGAGAATGGCACTTTACTTCTATGGTATTCTACCCAAAAACACATAATCCCAGTCTAATGATGAGAAAAACATCAGACAAACCCCAACTGAGGGACATTCTACAAAATATCTGACCAGTATTCCTCAAAAAAGTCAAGGTCATCAGAAACAAGGAGACTCTGAGAACTGTTACAGCCAAGAAGAACCTAAAATGTCATGATAACCAAATGTACTGGGGTATTCCAGATGGAATCTTGGAAAAGGAAAAAGGCTATTAGGGAAAATCTAAGGACACATGAATAAACTATAGACTTTAGTTAATGATAATGTATCAGTATTGGCTCATTAATTGCAGAAAATGTACCGTGCTCATATAAGGTGTTATTAGTAGGGGAAATTGGATGTGGCATATATGGAAACTTCATTATTACCTTTTCAATTTTTCTGTGAACTTAAAACTGTTCTAAAATAAAGCATTTATTTTTAAAAAAATTATAATGCCTGGGTATCACCCCTGAGATACTGATTTAATTGATCTGAGGTGTGGCCTGACCCTTGGGACTTTTAAACACCTCCCAGGTGGTTCTAATTTGTCTCTGGCAAACCACTACTCTTCCTTCCTTCTGCTCTTTTGTTTAATTATAGTAAATGCTCTGACCTTATCCCTTAATGATTTTGGTTGTTTGAATGCAGCAGTTCTTTAAATGTACAGCCAGTGATATGGAACTTAGTGATATTTCCCATTAAATAGAAAATCTTGTCCAAGAAGTTTAAAATGCCATAAAGAGTTTAGGTAAAGAGACAGTGAAGGGCAGATTATGCTAAATGTATTGTCGGTTTAAATCTGTGCGTGGTGGGAATGCCTTTTTCTCTCTGCCGTGCTATTCCATATGTACTTGGAGATGAGAGATCTCCTAAATTTTAGGTGCAAAGGGTTTAGCTTTAATTAGGCAGTAGATTTATTCTTCAGGGTTTGATTGTGACAAATGAGATAAAAGCATTACCTGCTGGCAAATGAAGCTTAAAGGTTCAGTAACCACAAACTGAACTGAGCCATCTATTTTTCTCCTGCAGGGAAGCTGGCAGCCTGGGCTCTTGGAGATTGTATCTGGTGCTGGAGAGGACTGGCTCCCACACTCAGTGAGGAAGGAATTTTACTGACCCAGCACCCAGATGAACTTTGGTGAGAAGAGGAGGTGAGGAAGTCAAGGAGCCTTGCTTTTTCACTTGCAATTATGGCACTTCCTTTGGAAATGGTAAGACTATATTTTTGGACTTACATTATTAGCTTAAAATCCTAACAGGCCAGGAAGATGGCTTCATGCACGTTAAGGCATGCAAAAGATTTATTTTTCCTATGATTTTTCTTCCTCAAATAGTCATAAGTAGGAATTCTTGCTTTTTGTTAACACCTGTAAGAATATTAAGAGAGACCAGAAAACATTTGTTCATTGGCTCTTACGCTATATTAGGCACTGAAGTAGATGTTTTAAAGGTTAAAAATATATAACAGTGGCTTTTTATTCATTCATCCAAGCAATGTTTACTTGAATGCATATCATGCACCAGGCATCTGCTAGGGACTGTATATTTTAAAAAATAATAAAACAAAACAAAACAAACAAACATAAAAAAAAAAACTAAGCTAGATTGGGTCTCCTTTTTTAAGTTGTCTCCAGTCTAAAACCTTACTGTCTAGGTCAATGGTTCTCAATCCAGGGTGATTTTGCCCCCCAGAGGACATTTGACAGCGTCTGGAAAAATATTCAGTTACCACTACTAGGAGGGATGAAGGATGCTATGGAATCTAATGGGTAGAAGCCAGCAATGCTGCTGAACATCCAATAAAATACAATTCAGCCCCCAACAACAAAGAAATTATCAGACCCAAATGTCAGTAGTGTCGAGGTTGAGAAATCTGGCAAACCCACTGGGCTCTTCCTTAAACAGAGAGCACATTCTCCAGGTGTGAATTAAACAAAGCAAGCTTTAAAGCCACCTCCTGCCCTCCCTCTACTAGGTGGGTTTGGAATATTGAAGGGTCCTTCCCTAGCTGAGGGGAGAATAAATGTTATCCCCACTCCCCACCATCACTTAGGTGGGGTGTGGTGGTGGCACTGTTCAGCAGAAGGTCAGCAATTCTATCATCAGCCCAGACCAGAGACATGTCCTGTTAAATAAGTCTGCCCTAGAGAGAAGACGTGATACTTTTCCTCTTTATTGGGAGCAGCCAAGCTTCTATAGTCAAGGCCAGTTAAGCACAAATCCTTTCAAACAATATTACTAGAAGACAATGACACTCTTATAATTTAAACATAGTATTTGCACCTAAATTGAAACTACCATAAAAAAATTCTATTGTTTTACTTCTGTGTAAGTACTAACTGCAAAGTCTGAAAGAAGTAACTTTACAGTCATGCGGTTCAATGTAGCTACTAGCCATAAGCTGCTGTTTAGTTGACATTAAATAAAATGTAAAATTTATTCTTCAGTTGCACTAGTCACATTTTAAGTGATCACTAGCCATGTGACTACTGGCTACTGAATTGGACAGTATGGGTATAGGACATTTCTATCATTACAGGAAGTTCTATTGGACAACATTATCTTCCAAGGCTCCCTTTCAAAGGATTCTTATCAATATGTGCAGTTATTTCTTTAAAAAAAAAAAAGGCTTGTTTCTTAGCAGCTGAGACACTGGGGCAATGCTTCGCATTATCTCATTATCATTGTCTGTTAGAAAGGAACAGACATGTTCTGTGGGGGGACCACCTCTCTTCTGATATGGAATTTTTGTGAAGAGTTTATGTAATGGACATGGAATAACGTGTCAGATGATTGAAACTATGATTTTCCAGAAGATGTAACAACGTAAAATTCAAATAGGTAACTCCTGTAAGGCATTTCTGATCTAAGTCAAGTGTGTATTGTTAAATATTAATTCCATTAAAGTATGTCAGCAGGGAATTAAGATATGTGACCCAAATATATTTCTTTTTAGTAGCTGAGTGTAATAGAGAAGTAGTGCTCAGTGGATCTCAACTGAAGAAGAGGTGGGATGAAGGGAAGAGAGGAGGTTCAGAATATTTGGAAAAGATTCTCCATGTTATTTTAATATACCCAATCCAGATAAGTATAGTTTAGAGATATGGAAAGGATAATTGATTTACCTTTTACTGCTGTATGATTGGGGGGAGGGGGAAAGGCTGTGACTTTTAAAAGTCCCTCCCTTTAGAAATTTTGATTAAGTACAACTTTGAGTGGGGCCTAGGTATTCACTCCATTCTCTCTTGCTGTCTTTCCTTTCAATGACCTACCTATCTATCCCTCCCCACTTGGTTATTGTTCTAAATAACCAGGATGATCAACTGGCTTTAGAACAATGGCCTTAGGCAATTTTTCCCAGTATCAAGAGTCTCTAGCAAACTTTTGCAAGCTGTATATCACAGTCTATTCTTGGCTGCATTTTTTTGATCAGTGCCTAAAGTGATGATATGTGTGCTTACTGATCAAAGCAAGTGTCTCATGCACAAAGGATGCATTACCCAGAGAGGACACTCAACTGAAGAAATTCAGGAATCCATTTACTACTTTTGCTCAGGCTGAAAGGCACCCCACTTCCACAGAAAGGTTGGCTATGAGTGTGTGAGCAGGGCTAAAAATGTTCTCCTAAAGGACCTACTCAAGCCATTGGATAACTCTTCAGGTAGAGAACCCAGAGTTTGGTAATAGAGCTTTGCCTATTTTGTTAATGTTAGAAAGCCATTACTAGCCATAGGGAAACCTATCAGTCCATCAGAATGACACCTTGCTCTGCTGATAGATACAAAACTTCAACACTCTTCCCCCTTACCCCTATTTAAGTCTCGAAATTTCACATCATATTTTCAAGATATGTTAGCACTGAATGGGTTTATATTTTTCACTTTCATTTTCTCAAGTTGATTTAGAATAGCTTTGCTACATCCTTTGTTTTCCTCATTCCTGGTTTTACATTTTCTCCTGGTAGAAATCTATTTTTCCCCTGTAATATGTAAAATGTTGATCACTTGGAGTTTTTAAAGAATAAGGTGGAACTCACATCATTGTGCAACCATCCAGAATGTGCATTCTTTTTGGTGGCATGATGTACAACATATGACATTAGGACAAAATATCCTAACACCCCCAGAAAATGTCCAACCTTAGCTTCCTCCTCTTTTTAAGGACATAAGAGCCTGGTGGTTGATGATGAAAGAGATGAAACTGTGAAGAGACTGGAGAAGCTAATCCATCAATAGTTAAGATTCCATTTCTAAAAGATCTTACTTTGAGTCTACCTATGCCTGGGATGTCAAGAGGTATGAATTGCCCTAATGTTCAGGGAGCCATTAAGGTTTGTCTTCTCAAGGTATCCAGCTAGAGGAGGATGTGGATCTTAAAACCATGTAGAATTTAGGCTTAACAGATGCACTAATACCTTGAAAAGAAGGCAGGAAAGAATGAAGAAAGAACCCTAGAGTGGCCTGCTGAAGACTGCATCATCCATGAGAAAATACTGAGTGTCTGTTATGGGCCAGGCCCTGTGTAGTACAATGTGTTGGTGTAACATGAGAAAAAAAATATATTTGGTCTTCATCCCAGTTTTTGGCACAGAGCTCCTAAAACCTTTGGAAATTCCTGAGTGATAGAGTGTCTTTTGCATGCTAATGAGGTGACTTAAGAGGGCCATACTTAGATAGCTTCAGGATAAGGGTTGGTCACCAGAGAAGCCAACTACCTGATTATAGGGTTAGAATTGTCAGCTCTGCACTGCCTTCGTCCCCACCTCCAGAGAGGGTAGAGGGGCTGGAGATTGAGTTCAATCAGCAGTGGGAAATGATTTAGTAAATACTGTCTATGTGGTAATGATGCTTTCATAAAAACTGAAGCAATAAGGCTAAGGGAGCCTCCTGTTTGGTGACTACATTGACATATTGGGAGGGTGTCTTATCCAGAGAGGGCAAGGAAGAGCTGTGTCCTCTCCCTGCCCCATACCTTACCCAATGCATCACTTCCATTTGGATGTTCCTGAATTGTATCCTTTATAATAAAAGTGTAATTGAAAGTAGATAGCTTTTCTGAGTCTGTCAGTCATTCTAGCAAACTATTGAACCTGGGGAGTGGTTGTGAAAACCCCCCAAATTTGTGGTAGACTGGGCAGAAGTACAGGTAGCCTGGAGACATCATGTACAGCTAGCATCTAAAGTGAGGGCTTCTTATGGAACCGAAGCCTTACTGTGTGGGGTCTAGGCTAACTCTGGATAGCTAATGTCTGAATCGAATTGAATTGTTGCCACCCAGCTGGCTTCAGAGTTAGGCAGGAAAACAGGGTCTAGAGGCAGGGGACATAAGGCCGATTCATACTTCAGCTATGACAGGAAATATCCTCTCCATAGGGTGTACACTGAGTAAATGACTTTGTAACTTTACTTCATCCTTTCCATTTACGTAGGGCGTACACCAAGTAACCAATGGAATCATCTAGAGGGTATTTACACTCCTGAAAATTCTGTAACGGGGCCTTTGAGCCCCTATGCTCAGGCCCATTCCCACACTGTCGAGTGTGCTTTCATTTTCAATAAATTCCTTCATTCCTTCCTTGTTTTGTGCGTTTTGACCAATTCTTCGTTCAAGATGCCCAGAACCTGGACACATTCCACTGGTAACAAGAGAATCAGAGAATTCATTGGTATTGGAATGACATAGCTGGGAATGAAGTGGTGAACAAGAGTAGACATCTTTCTACTCTCAAAATTTACAAATAGTATCCCAATGAGTTTGTTAGGGTTATTTAGCACTATGCTGTATACTGTCCAATCACCCCCTCCAAATCTACTCACTCTAGTCTTTAGAGGCTGACCCGCACGGAACACATTAATGGGCACTCTTTTTTCCGTCTGTAATTGGGTTTGAACAATGGGGTGTCCTGGGAGGAAACTGAAGTGAGGGAGGTAAGTAAAATCAGGGTATTGATTCACCTGGCTCACTCCTTGGGAGCCCACCTTGGGCTGTATCACATTTCTAGGCAGTCCTCTCAACATGACTTTCTTCTTCCCGATTCTGGCAACTCCTTCTTGTCTCCTTGTACATAAGGGTGGTGTAACCACTTCAACTTCTAATCTTTGGTTTTTGCCTGCAAACCATTGTGGTTCTATTACATCCTGAATACACCCTTGTAAAAAGTTCCTTATTAAATAAACCTTCTTTGAATTATCTAATATGAGTGTTCGGTCTCACTGGGATCCTGACTGATACAAGCACTGTCCATTTAAATGGTGGATATATGTTTGCAAAGTATGTTGAGTTTTGTTTTAGTATACTTGATGCTAAGCCAGCTGTTCAGCTACTTAAGAAGGTGACCCTGGTTTGCAATGATAAAATTGTATTATAGAGTAGGATGCTTATCTCCCTATTTCCTTTGGCAGGAAAGTATATATTCAATGAGGTACAGAGAAGGGGAGCTAGAACATTAGTTCTGTTTTACAGCATTTAGAATTACAATTTCTGTTGCCAAAATGTTCCTCTTACCCATTATGATTCTGACATTAATACTATATTCCAGGCTTTGAAGAAGCATTAATAGTTTGGGATTTTACCAAGATGATACATGCGGATGAGAGGTTGATAAATGTTGCAAAAAGTCCTTGTTATTAACTGTTTTATTGCTGAGATGGAACAGGATAGTAACACTCAGAAGTTTAATAATTGTGCCTGAAACACATTTTCTTTCATGATAAACATTTGAGTGACAGAGAGTCCAGAAATGGGTTGTGAAGAGAGCACAAAGTGTATGCTTTTATTGTTTGCTTGGCAGAGGTTCCGCCATGGAGAACCACATCATAAAATTTACATTTGTTATTGATCTTTTTGCCTGAGCCCCACCCTAGTACCTCCATTAGAATCTGTTAGAAGTAAGTTTTTCCAGATGATGAATTCCTTGTAAAAAGAGATGAACTGTGAGTTTGTAGCATTTCACAGGAGACTACGAGCCTCCTTTCCTCCTTATTTTGCTTATTAAAGTCATTACTGAATTATAAATTAGGGTGGCCAGATGGGATAATCAAAGCGGGTTTCAACCCATCTATAATCCATTGATCCGTAGATAAGACGGAAAGCTTTTCTCAGAAGATGGTACTTGTGTATATCTCAAGAGAATTGGAGAGAGGCTACCTGCATCATTGATCACTAACCTTTATAGATAAAAGCAATTTCAAAGGCCATCTACCCCCTAATGCTATAGATGAGGAGACTGAGACCCTGTGATATTAAAAGACTTACCCAGGAAAACAGCTGTATTAATTTGTCAGGGTAGCCATCACAAAGTATCACAAACTGGGTGGCTTAAACAACAGGACTTTACTGTCTCACAGTTCTGGAGATGGAGCATCCGCAAGTCAAAGGGTTGGCAGGATTGGTTCCTTCTGAGGCTGTAAGGAAAGGGTGTGTTCCAGAGCTCTCTCTTTGGCTTGTAGATGGCCATCCTCTCCCTGTGTCTCTTCACATTATCCTCCCTCTTTGCATGTTTGTATTCAAATTTCCTCTTCTTATAAGGACACCAGTCATACTGGATTAGGGCTTACTCTAATGACCTTATTTTAACTTGATTGCCCCTGTAAAGACCTTCTCTTCTAAAGATCACATTCTGAGGTAATGAGGGTTAGGACTTCAACATATGAATTTTTTGGTGGACACAGTCCAACCCCTAAGCACATCGACTGTCTGAAAACTGACTAGAATCTTGGTTCTCTGATGCTCTTGTTCATTTTTTTCCTATTACACTACTGTGCCTTTTAATATTCTTGTTCCCGTTGCCACAAAGACCATTCCCTCTTTTACAGAACTAAGAGACAGGGATGTGGTTAAAACCTGAACTTTTCTCAGACACTTCAAATGATTCCATTTAGGGGAATATAAGGCCAAAGTAAATTTAGAGAAGTTATGATCCTTTTTAATATAACCTGAACATACTCCTCTTGGGGATAAAGATAAACAATGATTTTTTTTTATTATCACATGTCTGTTAATGTTGAACTTTTAGAGTTAGACACAAAATTCTCTCAGACTTATTTTATGAACTGCAGTTTATATTATTAAATTGTGACGATAAATGAATTTGCTCAGTTATTCTCTTCTTTGACTTGACTCTCTCTACCCCTGAAAAATAGCCTACCAGGGAAAGGACATTTTCTTTCTGGATGTCCTACAGATGAAGCTTTGGCAGAACCACTGTCAATCCAGGCACTAAATTCTCCTGAAATCATGTCAGTTCAGGGATGTTTGAAGCATATAAAGTTTAGGAGGCAATGGAATCAGTGCCAGATATTTAGGGATATGTTTGCCTATAGGTAGGGAGGATATTTTCATGTTGTACCAAGTGGTCTTTTCAGGAAAGTGGATCTAGACAAGACAAATAAGTTTTTAATTCATGTCAGGTCACTGAAGCCAATGTGGCCTATCACCCTCACATCAACCAAAATTGCTTGGATTAAAGGTTGGAACAGAAGAAAACTAAAACTAATAGGGTATTAAACTCTCCAATAATGACTTCATTTGTCCCATTCTCACATGGCCTAAAATGCTTATTTTCAAGGAGGGGAACCTAATGCTGAGAGAAATAACATGATTAGTCCAAGAACACAGTATACTCCCCCCATACAGCGATGTGCTTCTGCCCAGTATAGCAGCTGTAATGCAGGACTCGGGTGCCGTGTGCTAAGTGGCAGTTCTAACTATCTAGCAATATTTACTAGGGAACACCTAAGTTTGGGCCTTACCTACTAAACCAAGTCACAGAATATGTCTCTTGGTACTTAGAGGTAGGGGGTTTTAGGATGTACCCCCGTACTCCTCCCCACCAGCAGTGTCTCCCAAAGCTCATCTCTTAGATCATCAGCCTTTCATATATGTCAAGAAAAAAGCTTTCATTAAGTGATTAAACAAATTTGGAAAATGCCACATACTGCATCCCTTTCTTAGATATTCATCACGCGTGTTAGAATATTGACACCTTTGCAATGTCTGGCAATTAAAAAGCCATTTAACTTTCTTTAACCAGGTGTTTCCAAAAGTTATCTGACAGAACCATTTATTCATATAAAACCGATAAGTTGCAAGCAACACATTTTGAGAAACCCTGTCTAAAATTTGCATAAGTCAGGGAAAGATATACATTAACAAATAATTTATATCAGGTTCAGAGATGACAGAGCAAGAAATATATGGAGATATCCTTATAGAACAGGTGAGTGATAATCCTTATAATCGGCCCCAAAATATTCCTTGTGGCTATTAGCAGGAAGGGAATCCTAAGCTGGGCTGGGCAGGCTTTTCACATTACAGTCTTTCCTCATTGTGGGGGTGTGGATGACTGTGTGAGGGGGTGTGGATGACTGTGTGAATGTATTTGTTTTTGACCTAGATATTCAGGTGGTTTAGAAAAGAAATAGAGCACTGGGCTAATGATCAGAAGGTATGGTGTGTTTTTAGCCTTTATCATGGACTAGTGATGTGACATCTCAGCAGTCCCAGTACTCCACTAGTTAGTGTGGATGCTGTTATTACAACCTCCATCCCTCCGTGCAACACAGGCCTTTAGTGTCCAAAGGCCTCTTTGTTCACTTGGGACCTCAGCAAATGCTGTCTGAAGGTGAAAGGGAAAAGGAGGATGTTGTCGGGCTGATGACATAATGTCTACAATGTTCCAGTCACCTCAGGAGGAGCAGAGGGTTTGGTGCAAATGGCCCTGCTGTTCCTGAGGGAGGTGTGAATGACTGTCTGACACCCTATATAAACCCTGCAGCACAGCCTGACTGGGCCACACAGAATGTTTGTAGTTAGACACTCCTATAACAAAGACCCTTTGGTTTTAGACAACAGAAACCACCTTGAACTTGCTTCAGGAAAAGAAGACACTTTTAGGGTAGTAAAATACTTAAGCATCTGATAAAGTTTAAAGAATTTAAACAACCACATCTCAAAGTTCAGAAACACAATGGTGCAGGGGATCTGCCTTTTTCTCTGTGTCTGTGTCTCAGCTGTAATTCTTGGCAAAGAGAATTGTATAGGCCCAATTATTGGTCACATCCCCACTCTAGTTCATTTAGCTATAGCAGAGATAACGGCCATGTCTCTCTCATTTTTCCTGTTAGAATCCCTATTTGTTCAGAAGAGTGTGACAATAGCTTGATCTCAGGGAAGATACATTCCCACTCCAGTCCCAGAGGATGAATTGTGATAGTCTAAACCAGTCATAGTAATTCCATTTTTCTTTGTCAGTAATTGGTTGAGAGTGGCATTGTGACCCAATTCTAATGTAGGAGTTATAAATAGAAGTTAGTTGGATATGATTCTGGGAAAGCTTTTGTCTTTCCTGTAAAAAGGAACAACAGATTTACCAAGCATGGCTCTGTCTCCTTTTGCTTTTCTCCTTCTCTGGAATGCAGGCATGATGCCTGGTGATTCCGCAGCCATCTTGTAACCATGATGTGACAAGTATGAGAGGAAAGCTGTGTGCTAAGAATAGAGGGTGCAAAGGAGAAAGAGCCAAGGTCCCTGTATGGTTGAATTGCCACACTGACATTGGACAGCATCCCCCCTGATTTGTTCTTATTTGAGAAAAATGAAAACTTATTTGTTGACATCACAGTGTACTTTAATAGGTTGTTGTTATTGTTGCCTTTACCTGCAACCAAAAACATTCCTAAGTGAAAAATATATAGTAAAAATGGGTGCCAGGAGCCAGTTCCTATGGCTCAGAGAATGATTCTCAGATCTTTAATGGGATAGAAGAACAGGGGATGGCACCTACAATGGTTAGATATTCAAAAGTATCTACCAAGCCACCCTGGAGTCTTGAAATCTCACCACTGCTTTAGAGCATAGAGAGAAACCCTGTTCATGCCACTGCACACCTGTCCTAGATAGAATTAACTAACTAATTCTACTGATATTTATTGACTCTGCATTATCTGCTTGACATTTTTCTAGGTGCTGAGGATTGATTGGTGAAGACAGAGAGGGTCTTGGTTATAATTGAGCTCACATTCTAAAAGAGAAAATAGAAAATAAACACGAAAAACAAATGAATAGGATCACTTCAGAAATTGAAAAGGTCTATAAGAAATACAAAACAGGGTGTGTGATAGAGGGTTGGGGAGGCTGTGACCATGGAAGGCCTAAGAAAGTGATATTTGAAATGAAACTTGAGTTGCAGAAGGGAGCCAGCTGTGCAAGGCTGAGGACCAAATATTTCAGGAGGGAACGGCCAAGGCAGAAATGAGCATGGCCTGCTGGAGACCGAGAATGAACTGTTAGTGGGTTCCCACTGCACAGGGCCTGGGGAGGCTACCCATGCTCATCTCATGGTAATGTGCCAGCAACTCAGCCCACTGGCATCATGATGAATCTCCATGCTGCTAACCTGGCTTCATGTTGCATAGGTGAACTGTCCCGCCGCCTGCTTGAGGCTGGCAGAGCCCAGGGGGTGAGACCACTGGGGGTGGTCTATGTAGTGGACTCTCTGACCAGAGTGACCAATCCCCTCTTGTTCTTTCCCTTTAAGAATGGATCCATCATTCCCAGCCACAGCTCCTACGCTCTCCAGGAGACTAGCTTCCCTTGGAATGGGGTCAGCCCTGCTCTGGAGGGACTGGGAGAGCATTCAACTAGCACACAGATGCTACAAGACTACGCTCCAGTTGCCCCCTCAAGTTATGACTGCCCCATTGACATTGTCTAGTGCTTGAGAGTCCCCTGTGTAGAGACCCTGCAGAGAGGCAGGAAGCCTGCAAGGGCCCTGGGCTGGTCATACCTGACATCAGTTTCAAGTGATACTTATCAGTGAAGCAGTCACATGAGATCACAAGGCTAGAGGATCCCTCAAAGGTCACAATGTCCTGCATTCCTCGTGTGTCTGGTTTACCCAGAACAAAAATGTCAGAATGCTACCACCGCCCCCGCCCCAGCTAACAGGTTGCCTGTGAAATGGGATATCCACTCACCTCTGGTAGACAATCCAGTTTTCTTTTTCTCTAACACTTGAACTTGCTGGCCATTGGAAGCACTATAATTATAATAGATGTTAGATTTCTTGTGTGAGTGATGGGATGTGAGGAATGTGATTGTTCCCCTTAGAAGAGTAAGGTTGCCTGAAGTACCCAACCTGCCATTTAGAAATTCTGGGTTTGGTTTTCCTACACCTGGAACACAAAACCACAAAATACCAAAGTTGGAGGCAACCTTGGTGATTAACATCCCTCCTCTTACAGATGAAAAAAAAAAAAAAAAAGGAACATGACCTGACCAAGGTTAATAATAATACTACAAAGGAAGGCTCTTTGGGATTCGCATGGCCCTGTCATAGGTGTTTATAGAATTTGGTTGTAATGTGCCCATAATGTGCCCTTTGACTTATAGGACAAAGAAAAAAAAATCCTTGCATGTCAACAATATGTGCCATCAAAGTTCTCCATGCCTCTGTCTGGTTTGATTCTCACCATCCTATGTAGTGGGCATTATTTTTTCTCATTTTACACACAAGGAAAACAAGGCCCAGAAAGGTTAAGTCCATTCAGCTAGTAAGTGGCAATCCTGAGCTCAGGCTTCAATCTTCTGCCTTTTATTCAATATCATTTCCAAGTCCAGCTCCGCTTTGATTCTCTGGGGAGTGAGGGTATAGCGAAAATTAGCCATAACTTGGGTAGGGCAAGATATATAGGAGCTCTGAAAAGTCTCTACCCTATTCTGGAGGCAGATATTGTGGGTTGCCAGAAATTCTGAAGAAAGGATTCTGACTTTTAGTGACTCACCTTCATTGGCATGTAAATACTTCCCTCTTAGAACCACTGTAGCTGGAGCAAGGGCCTCATGGCCGCTAATGTAATTTGGTGCTGTCATCTCAGCAGCTGCCTCTCCTTATCTTAAATACCACCTCCCAGGATAGTGTGGCACTGAAAAGCTCAAGCTGTTAGAATCCGCTGGCTACTCCAATTCCTGGTTCTGTCACTTTAGATGACCTGAGCAATATTATTTAAACTTCCTGCATCTCAGTTTTTCCATCTATAAAAGGGAGCTAGTTATAGTACCTTCCTGAGAAGGTAAAGACTAAACGAGGTAAAAAACTTAGGAGAGTAAAGTGCTCAATAAATACTAGCTGCTGCTGTATTTGCTCTTGAGACAACCGAAGGAATTCTGTTACAGAGCTGAGTTTTCACCAGGAGTACAAAAGGAATATGTTCATAGTTCATGGACTCGGTGGGCATGCCAGGGTGAGAGGTATCCAAAAGACAGAATCACATACAGTTTACTTTTTTTTTTTTTTTTCAGACGGAGTTTCGCTGTTGTTGCCCAGGCTGGAGTGCAATGGCGTGATTTCGGCTCATGGCTACCTCTGCCTCCCAGGTTCAAGCAATTCTCCTGCCTCAGCCTCCCAAGTAGCTGGGATTACCGGTATGCACCACCATGCCCAGCTAATTTTGTATTTTTTAGTAGAGACGGGGTTTCTCCATGCTGGTCAGGCTGGTCTCAAATTCCCGACTTCAGGTGATCTGCCTGACTTGACCTCCCAAAGTGCTGGGATTACAGGTGTTAGCCACCACACCTGGCCCAGTTTACTTAACTCCGGGGAATGATTGCTCTGGACCTTATACGACAAGGGTTATCTTCATTTTCTGCCAGTATCACCCCTCTGCCCCCACCCCCCTCAACAAAGCAGAAGGCTTTAACTCACCCACCTGAAAAGCTAAAGCTGACCTGGAAGTTATGATATGTATTTATTTAGTCTGAAAGAAGGAACAGAAATAAGAGCCTTTTATGTAACTTGAAGAGTGTAAAGGAGCCAATGATAAAAACCATTGCTCTGAACTTTTCCAAAGCACCATAAATCTCTCTGTTATGATTCCCCAGTTGTTGCCAAGGTATCATTTGTCTTTTTGTTTTTGTCTTCAGATAGACGAAAACAAACGTTAACGAACTTCCTTCTGTTAGTTTGTGTATCTGTGATCAAAGGCTATAAAAATGCTACTCTTTCAAGTTACTCCCATCATTTAAAATACACCTGATGCTTATTTTGTGGTTTCTCAGTAATATTCTGATTTTAATTTGATTGCTTTTTATGTTTGTCTATTTTCCCATTCAAAGCTCTTTTTTCCTCCCTTCCCTCCCTTTTGTGTTTCTCTCTGTCTCTGCTGATATTTTTTGCATGTTTAGATCATCTCTCTACTGACCTTTCAGTGGCTTAGCATTTTGTTGCAATGCACAAGTGAAGTTGGGAAACAGAGCCAAGTGACAAGCTGTGAAGTAACAGCTCAGCCTTCACAAAGCAAATGTGCTTTGTGCACTTTCTTGCCAGAGCAGATGTGGCCTCGGTGGACTGTGGGGAGCATCATCTCTCAGGTAAAAATAAATTGCTAAGATTAGGACCAAATGATGCAAATCCTTTCATTTGCAAACAGATCATGAACTGGCAGCCATGTGGAAAGAAGACTAGACTGTGAATCACTTAGGATCCCGCCCTCGGTTTAGTCCAGAATACTCTGCCAATCAGCTTTTTGGCCGCAGGTGAGTGATTTTAAAAAACATTAAATGTGCAAATGCATAAAATGAACTCACGTAGTTCATGGACACAGGTGACATAGGAAGTTAATCAACAAAAAAATAGAATGAAATAACAAAACTCTGTGTCCCAACACCCAGTCTGAGGCAATCCTAACATTTTGATGGGTTTGATTCAGACATAGTTGAAGTTCTTTGCAGACTTCTTAATCCCATTTCCCTTTCTTCCATCCGGAGATAAACACTATCTTGCACGTACATGCTTTCAGACCTTTTCTGCATGCACATGCACCTTTCCACAATATGTACTGTCATTTTGCATTTTTTAAAAATTTAAATAAATGGAAGCACACCACACATATTCTACGATTTGTTTGTTATCTAATTTAGCATAAGATTTCAACAATTTAGCTCTAGTTCGTTCATTTGAACTGCTTTGTTTCATGAACAGACCACTATATATTTATCTGTTCTTCTGTTGATGAACACTTAGATTGCTTTTAATTTTACACAATTATAAACAATGCTTCAGTGAGTGTTCTTGTATATTTCCTTCTCCTAACATACAAAAGCTTCTCTACAATAGCATTTTTCAAAATGTTTTGTCCACACAGTTACATGGAAACCCAGCACATACATGTGCTACATTTATGTACATGTATGCGTATATGGAACAAAAGTTTCTCAGAATAATATTTATCTTTATTTTCTACTTAATTCTAATTCTATTTATTTTATTTTATTTTATTTTGAGACAGAGTCTTGCTCTGTTGCCCAGGCTGGAATGCAGTGGTGCGATCTCAGCTGACTGTAACCTCCGCCTCTCGGGTTCAAACCATTCTCCTACCTCAGCCTCCTGAGTAGCTGGGATTACAGACACATGCCACCATGCCCGGCTAATTTTTGTATTTTTAGTAGAGACAGGGTTTCACCATGTTGGCCAGGCTGGTCTTGAACTCCTGACCATAAGTGATCCGCCCACCTTGGCTTCCCAAAATGTTGGGATTACAGGTGTGAGCCACTGCTCATGGCCTATTTATTTATTTTTGAGATAGTGTCTTGCTCTGTCACGCAGGCTGGTGTGCAGTGGTGCAATCATGGCTCAATGAAGCCTCCATCTCCAAGGTTCAAGTGATCCTCCCACCACAGCCTCCTGAGTAGCTGGGGCTACCAGTGTGTGCCACCTCGCACAGCTAATTTTTTTTTTTTTTTTTTTTTTTAATTTATGAGATTTCACCACATTGCCCATGCTGGTCTCAAACTCCTGGGCTCAAGCAATCCACATGCCTCAGCCTTCCAAAATGCTGGGATTACAGGTGTGAGCCATCACACTTAACCTCTAATTCAGTTTAACCTGGACTATTTCATACACCATTGTAATTTAGGAAAGAGTTTTATGACCCAGTGATGCATCTCCACTGACAAGTTGAAAAACAGTTCTGGGATACATACATAGATGTGGACCTGCTGGATCATAGGTTGTGCCCATTGTCAAACTGATGTTTGTCTACGTGAGTTCATTTTATGCATTTAAATGGATATTTGTATTTAGCTAGCATTCCATGTATTTTTAGAAGGAGGCTTTCCAGGTTATTTAGTTTGCTGGAAATGGAAGTCCTGTGTTAAGCGTTCTGGGTTTCAATTTTTTATCTGTCACAAGAAGCCACACACACAAAAGGTAGTAGACCCTTCCGTATTTTGCAGGCTCCTTTCTTTGCAGCCCTGGGGAGAGTTTTAGGGGTCTGCCAGAGTGTGGGTAAGTTGTGGGGTAGAGGTAGACACAGCGAACAGGAGAGAATGAGTAGATGGAGTTCTGGGTCTTTACCACAGTCCCTACCCAAGGAGCTCCATTTTAATATTGATCCATTCCGTTTCCATTAGATTGAATTGGCAAAAGGATTGTGTAACTTAAAAATATTCTTAAATGATGGATTTAGATGTCCTCCAAGGCTCTTTCCAGATCTAAACAAATGGAAGTAATTTTTAAGTCTCTGGACCATTTAAAATTGCAGCCAGAATTAAAGAGTTTGATGGTTTATGGTACAAAGTTTCGTGAGTAGGGGCTAGGCAAACAGTGTTTGTTTATCTGAGTGTCATCGTGCTCTTCCTGCCATGTAGAACCTGGCTTAGATGGGATGCTTTTGGCATCCTCGAAGGCAAGGAGTTAGGTGTGCCCTCGGGCTGGAGTTGCCCCTTTGAGGGCAGCCATTTCTGTGCTGTCATATGGCCTTCATCTGCAGGCGGCTGCTTTAGAAAACTACTTTGTTTTCATTGTGTTTGTTTAATTCTGTGAATAAGGCTCAAATATAAATTTTTCTGAAATCCATTTCAGCCCAGCACACTGTTCCACATGCTTGTGATAAAGCTCATTTGCTCAGCAGGGTACTCGGTTAAACCTTTATATTCATAGGGATGACATTTTATTATCATTTTAATGAAAATATTTGCTTCCTCCTGGGTTTATTTTTGCCTTCCCAATATAGGAAAAGCATTTAAAAAAAAAAAAACCCGCCAAAAGATGGGGTAGTAACTTGGTAGTAAAGTGAATTAGGGGTGGGCATATGTTAATTAATTTGTATAGGATTGTGGACCTCTTTTCTAATAAATACCCTTGCCTTCTCCACTTCCCCTGAGCCTAGATCACTGCTTCCTCTCAGACTCTAGTCCCTCCCTTCAATTTGTCCTGCTTGTATTTCATCTTCTTTAATCACTGTTTTCATCACATCACTCCCATGCTCAGAAACCCTTAAGGGATTTTTATTTCCCACCACATCAAATCTAAACTCAGCTGCCTGTTTTCAAGGCTTCTCCTAATCTATTCTTTCCTTACATCTCCAGCTTTATTTGCCTTGCCAGATGTGGCTCTGGTTCCTGTGGTTTAGAGATAATGGGATTTTTGTACACCAAAAAAAAAAAAAAAAAAAAAAAATTAAGATCTGCATCGTTTTTCTTAGGCACAGTTCAGCCCAGTTCCCTTAAACAAAAGCACATGTCAACAATTATTGCTTACCTCCCCCACAGGCCATGTGAGGGAGACTGCAGGGTCCTTCAGGCGGCAGGAAGAGGAAAGCAGTTTATGCACTGCTGTTTCTCACTATTTTGGGAGAAGATGAGGACTTGAGAAAGGTGACTTTAGTCATTGGAGTGGTTTGTGAAAAGTTCTGCCATTTTGACCAGACAGGCAGAATGCAAATGTAGGAGAGTAT